>NW_027507903.1:143324960-143924960 GCF_037356315.1 Lithobates pipiens
AGTTATTGCAGCCACTTATACTCATCAGAATCAGAACCTGGTACAGAAAAGGCACATTCTATGAGCAGTTCCTGCATCTCAGGTGCTGCACTTGCGATCTGCATGCAGGTGTCACAATATTGTTGATGGCACTCCAAATGCAGATTGCAAAAACATTGCTTTTGTAGGCTCCAAATTCCATAGTACAAAGCATTTTGGTGTCATGCTTTTTGAAAAAGTAGTGCAAGCACTACCTTTTCTGCGGTCCAATGTATTTCGCAACCTATTCAAATGAATGGGCTGTCAAAACGCACTGCAAAAGAATGCACGAAAATCCCAGGAGCAGGCGTATTCCCGTGTTAACTGGCCCCAATTGCTATTTTTAGCGCTGCTTTGCCGTTGTTTTAGCAGCGTTATTCAGCCGCTAGCGGGGGCGGTTTTAACCCCAGTGTATCGCCTGAAAAACACTGGCAGTGGGAAAGGGGTCTTAAAATTAAACATTTATTTTATTGAGACAGTGATGTTTCGCTGACAGATAAAGAATTGTCCTAAGCTTAGCAAGCACAGTGTATAATAACCTTCATTTTAAATGTATAACCTATTATGTTGTTTTAATAAACAAATGCTACATGAAACAATTTTCCACTGCCAAACAAGTTACTGTTTTAATCTGATTCTATTTTTTATTTGCCCTAGCAATCATAAAACACATGCACTTAATAAAGCATCATCAATTGCTTAGAAAGCCAATTAACCCATACAATTAATTAGTAGTTCAGATGTCCTCCTGTGTTTGTCCCTGTGTAACATAACTTACCAGCGTCTTGTAGTCAATCTGTTGTCTGATAAGCTTGTCTTCACTCAGTGAATAACGGGCTTCTCCTGTGATCGAATCAATGGGGCCTTTTTCCATTTGCTGCTTAATAGCACAGAACAGAGAAAACAAGGGTTCTCCAGCACACTCCTAGTAAAAACACAAGAAATGTATGTACATGACAGTTAAAGATCTATGTCACCTTTGCCTGGCAAAACAACAACCAGCAGAAACCAAAGCATAAGATGTACGGTTCCTACTAAACTGGTCTAAAAGTATTTTTTGAAATTCAAGCTCAAGAAATTAGGGAAAAGACTAATTTTCAGATACAGTACATCCTAAACCCTAATAGTTACTCCCTTCTTTGTAGAATGTATGCATTATATTATGTATGTAGGGGGAATGAGGACCCTTGTCACATACAGCTTTATACAATATACTTCAATATGTTCATGGGTTAGGCATCTATTTTCCAAAACACCACCTGTGAGTCGCAACATGCATCAGTGGAAAGGACACCATGCCAAATGATAAAAGAGTCCAAATGAATTTATTTGTTAGCTTTAAAAAACAGCCAACAAGTTTCCCCTTCATCAGGGTTTAAGTTAAAATAAGAAAATGTAATTGACTTAAAGAATAACTCCACTTTTGTTGAGAACAAACATTTCCCTCTGTTTTATCATAATGTAAATTGCAGGGATTTTAACAATCGTTGTTGCAGAGTCCTACCTTTTTTTTTATTGTGAGGAAGCAGCTATTTTTTTGTTTGTCTATGTCCATGAATATGTGAATCCCTGTGGGAATGGTTTTATAATTATCAATCAGCTGCTGCATCTACAGGGCTCTAATGTTGGAAGTGTCTGGCTGTGCATCCCTTTGGAGGCAATTTCTGTTTGCGTTATCCTATCAAAAATTAAATTTTTGTTGCAGGGGATGCCAAAAATCTGACTTGTATCTTGGTGCAGACTTCTGGAAAAATCAGTAAGCCAATCACACAAGCAGGAAATTACATTTCTGGGGGATATTCTGTACACCATCTGTGTACAGAATGCCTCCAGGTTGGTATTACTTTTTACAGAAAATTACAGAGCTGCAAATTGAAAAGGAAAGGTAATTTTTAATAACACTTAATTACAATATGGCTTGCATCACAACTGTATATTATTTGCTTTTTCTCCAGGAAAGTGGAGTTACCCTTTAAAATAGGACTTTCCTGGGTAAAGCTAAACAGGAAAGTAAATTGCTGGACTGGTATCATTATTAGCTAGCAGCATCTGCATCAACCTATGAAACCTTTCTTATGGCCCCTTTTTGTGTGGCCAGGTACCTTACATACCCATCGTCCCCTTGCCTCCATTCCATAAGCTTCCTTTTTACAAGTACTGTAAGCCATGAGTGATGTCTGTGCCTACCATAACATTGCAAAAAAAGGTTTGTTGCACTGCTAATAATATCAAGCTGCATGTAAGATATGACAGTGTCTGCTTTTAGATTAGGTAGATTAGCAGTAAGAACCTGCACATATCTCTGTGGAAGTGTGGCTAGGTAATGTCAAGGTAATTAAACTGCTCTGACACATATTGCATAATAATTATATGTTATATTTTGTTTATAAAAGCATGAATTGCCCGGGCACAGCTGGGCTCAGTAAGCCTGCTCAGGAAACATATTCTAGCTTGTGTAAGCTCCTGAGTTGTTCGCTGATCTCCCGCTTGTAGCTAATAAAGTGGAGAGCCAGACTGGCAAATTGGAGAATCTGGCATTGCAGGTGTGAGGGACAGATACTCGATTGTTTATGGTCTTAAGCACAGCGGTTTGGAAAATGTTTATGCAGAATCTTCCTTGCATCTCACAATTAGAGTTATGTAAATAAACCAAGGGATGCTAACATGGTTTAATTTACCTTTAATTTGTCAAGCAAAATATAACTCTGCAAGGATAACTGGGACACAAGAAAAGGGCCATGAAGTACATAAGCTTTATGCGCTCATCCAGCAGCTGAATGTATAGGAAAATTACCCCAGCGGGAGCAATGGTTTGAATTTCACTTTACTGATTCATTTTCAAAAATAGTCTACGGATGAGTACTAGCGATTCTCACTACTGCTTCTTTATGTGACATGTGAATGGATACTGTCATACTCAGTGTCTATCTTTAGGTTGTTTTCCTATAAATGTGTCCTAAATATTAAAAATAAAGCAATAGTTTCTCCATAGTCATTACTTGTAAACAGCTTTCTTTTCATTGGAAAAAAAAGAGACAATTGGAAAACAAAAGAATCAACACAATAGTATCATTTAAGTCGTTATTTTCAAGGTAATGGATAAAATAATAGGTAATTGAGCAAGGGAAAATGCACACATTCTATTCTGTTATTCATGTTATGACCTCTCTTCTTATTGCTTTAAAAGTACATAACAATTGTTGCGTCATTGCTGTTGATGCTTCCTCTCTAGAAACATTAACAGAAAACAACGTGAATTCAGGTTATTTCACTTGCATTTAAATTATTACTTGGTAAGAACACAAACATAATTCTAATCTTTTAGCATGATATATATATATATATATATATATATATATATATATATATATATATATATATACCGTATATACTCGAGTATAGGCCGACCCGAATATAAGCCGAGGCCCCCAATTTACCCCCAAAAAAACTGGCAAACTTATTGACTCGTGTATAAGCCGAGGGTGAGACATGCCTGTCCATCCCTGTGTGTGTGTCCGTCCATCCCTGTGTGTCCGTCCATCCCTGTGTGTCCGTCCATCCCTGTGTGTCCGTCCATCCATCCCTGTGTGTGTGTGTGTCCATCCATCCATCCATCCATCCCTGTGTGTGTGTGTCTCCATCCATCCATCCATCCATCCCTGTGTGTGTGTGTGTCCATCCATCCATCCATCCCTGTGTGTGTGTGTCTCCATCCATCCATGCATCCATCCCTGTGTGTGTGTGTGTGTCTCCATCCATCCATCCATCCCTGTGTGTGTCTCCATCCATCCACCCATCCCTGTGTGTGTCTCCATCCATCCACCCATCCCTGTGTGTGTGTGTATCCATCCGTGTGTGTGTGTGTGTGTGTGTGTGTGTGTGTGTGTGTGTGTGTGTGTGTGTGTGTGTGTCCAGCCTACCTTTGTCCCGAGCCTCCGTCCCGTGCCTTGCCTCCTTGCCTCCGTTCCGTCCCGTGCCGTCCCGTGCCGTGCCGTGCCTTGCCGTCGTGTCGTGCCTTGCCTTGCCTCCGTCCCGTCCCGTGCCGTGCCGTGCCTTGCCTTGCCTTGCCTTGCCTCCGTCCCGTGCCCTCTTCGGCGGCCATTGTAAAATTCAAAAGCCGCGCCTCCTCCTTCGCCTGTGATAGGCGGAACACTGAATTTCCCAGCAGCCTGTGTTCCGCCTATCACTGACGTCGTATCATCCTCGTCCGTAGTACGAGGATGATACGATGTCCGTGATAGGCGGAACACAGGCTGCTGGGAAATTCAGTGTTCCGCCTATCACAGGCGAAGGCGGAGCCGGAGGCGCGGCTTTTGAATAGTAGAATGGCCGCTGTCTGTCTGCTCGACACGCTGATCGAGCGGGCAGACAGCGATGACTCAAGTATAAGCCGAGGGGGGCACTTTCAGCCTCAAAAAAGAGGCTGAAAATCTCGGCTTATACTCGAGTATATACGGTATATATATATATATGCAAATAAATAATAATAATATATAATAATAATATATAATAATAAATAATATATATATCAATATATAAAGCATTCATAATGTAAGCATTTACAGTTGATTGTATAAGATATATTGTTAAAGTGTAACTAAAGGCAAAACTTTTTTTTCCATTTTGGATAGAGCAAGGGAGGGTTATAACCCCTATCAGATTTTTTTTCATCATCTGTTTCTAATTACAGAGATTTCGCTTTACTTCCTGTCCCAATAGCCAAACAGGAAGTGGAAAAAATCCTCAAAAATGTACGGAATTCCTTAGGGACCCCCAGGTCACCAAAACTATGGGAAGATCTTCTCTCTATTACTTTTTTGGATACAACCGAAAATTTGTGATTTTCTTTAACTTTCACTTTGGATGATAATAGAAAGGGAGAATCTCCTTAATGGAAGCACAAACAGCAACACAAAATAACAATCTAATCCTAATCTATTCCTTCTCCCCTCTATCCAGAGAGGGTGAAAACTCCTTAATGGGAACACATCCACATCCTCTATCCAAAACTAAAAAAAAAAAAAGATTTACCTTTACTTATACATTAAGCACACATCAGTTCACTAACAGTAGGAAAAAAAGCTAACTGAACAATAAAGTGGTGTGGCCAACCTATATTGCAGGGTTTTGAATATCAGTTGCTAAACTACATTAAATAGCAACACAAAATAATAATTATGGACCACAGATTGACATGTACAAGACAAAGTACATTTTATTTAACTTGGCTGCATTCTTTTAACAGTTAAATATTGTCATCATTACTTGTGATACAGTGCTTCTAAAGAAAATGCCATTAAATAAATAAGGACATAAAACAAAATCTTTAAACATTTTTTACCACATTGTTTTTTAGAAAACTGTACATTAAAAATCTAGGTCCATTAGAAAGAGTCCTTCTTTTGTATTGTATAGCTTAATATAATATATGGATTATACCTTAAGGAACTTGTACAGCAAGAATGTGAACCAGTTTGTCAGCATCTTCTCTGCCACAGATTCTGTTCTAAAATAAAACATAAATAATGGCCAAGTAAGTAGACAAAAGGAACAAATTATATGGGCTTATTTGATAAAGAAAGGAGACCAAAAGCCATGAACTCATAACAATTACTCAGCATCATTCATCATTCATTATTCTGACGTTGAATTACCAACTAATGCTGGCAATATATAGGAGATGAGAGCCAACTGACAAATAAATAGCCTAGCACACATGGGCCGAATGTTGGGTGGCATCAATAGAAACCATCCCATATTCGTCCTGTATGTACTGCTGTTGGTCTGACAGAAGCCAACCATTCAGGGCCATCTTCTGTTAAAGGGGTATGACCGGAGAAGGCCTGCTGATCAGCTCCTGGAATGTTCTGGCTGGGGGAGCACAATAGAACAGCAGGGGAAATTGTTGTACTAATGTCAGATAGTTAACACAGCGGCTCCTCCTGAGCTCTCAGTTTTTTTTTTGCTCAGCCCTGCTGGATTAAATGAAAAAAACTACTAGTAAGTACCAGGAGCAGATGCCCCAATGACCATCTGCTATTGATGAGGAACAATGACTAGACTTTTTTTCATCATATACTTGATATGTTTATTTGCTTAAAATCAAATAATTGCCAAATTCCTAAAATAATGTATTGTGATCAAAGTGAAACTTTTAGCATGTGTTGGCATTCACATTCACTTTCTATTACCGAGCACTAGTCTTATGAGAGTTAAATAGATCTGCCTATTCACACCAAACAATAGAAGATATATAGCCAGTTCAGCACCAAGGACAGCTCAAACTGTTGATACATCCCCGAATCATTCATAGGATTCCTTATGTAAGTTGTATATAAAGCATGCTGCATCCATACTCAGTAAAACAGTATTGTACATAGTCTGGATCTCCATTAGTGTCTATGCTATTTCTTTTGTCAAATGTGCCAAACAGTAAAATGCTTAGAAAAAAAAAACAATGAAGTAGTGCAACACAAGAAAGAAAAAAAAACCAGCATGACACAGTAAAGTACATTATCATTAACATCATCAACCCCAGCTCCAGGGCCAGCATAGTCATGTGCCTATATGATTCATATAGCATTAAAATAGTTTTGAACTATGATATTTTGTAAGTGCTGCTGATTTTGAAGAAGTTATTTACTTCAGTGGGAGATAAATCTACGTGTTTTTCAAGCAAGCTTTTGGTCTATTATGTATACTTTGTGCTTTGACTGTAAGTCACCCTATCTCAATAGTACACACTGTAATAACATAGTGATTTCAATACATTGTACTATATATAGCAATAAAATATCAAGGAATACAATTTTAAGCACAAATTGTAGTGTTTTATGCTTTGTTCAAGTCAGCAGGTAGCCATAATGTATGGGATACTGTTATGGTGCATATATTATTAAACGTGTTATTGTTTCATTCATTCTTTCATTCATTTTATAGCTGTTTTAAAAAAATATTTTCTGAATTTTCAGTGCTTCATTGAATTGTTTTGTGGCTACAAAATATGTTTTAAATGTCTTCACCTATAGATAGAGTTTTACTCTCTAGCCATACTAATTGTATTCAACATATTTACACATATTAATAATCTGTTGCTGAACAATTTCATTGAATTACAAAATTATTTAATTTGCTTTATCATTCTATAGCTAGGGATATTAGCAAAGTATATTACAGGCATACCCCACTTTTAAGCATACAATGGGGTTTGTTTATTAAAGCTGGAAAGTGCCAAATCAGGCTCATTGCTGCATAGAGACCAATGAGCTTCTAACCCCAGCTTGTTCAATTAAGCTTTGGTAATAAAACCTGGAAGCTCATTGGTTTCTATGCAGAAGTGAGCCTGATTCTGCACTTTCCAGCTTTAGTAAATAAACCCCTTTGTGTACTTAGTTCAGCACTGCTGGCCCAGTATGGACAGTGATTAGTCAGTAAGACAGTCTGTATGTTTTGGGTAATAGCCACAGTGCAGTGCTAGAAACAATAAGCAGCTGATAGTTGGTCAATAGGACTATAGTGACTAATCACTGTCCATACAGTTTGATTGCCTGCTTACTCCAACTCATCTTATGTTTCTAACTTTCTACCTATGACATCTCTACTGGGTTCCATACCACCCAACACTTTCCTGTAACCTCTGAGCCTCATTTTTCATCTGGCTCGATAGTAGGTGACTTCCATAGTGCGGACTCTACTTTGAATTGGTATGTCTCTTCCAGACTTTGCTTCAACAATGCTCCTGTATATTCCTGTATTCCTGTTTTGAATACTGATCTGTAACTGTGCTTCATTGTAGAATATTGTATAGCAGTAATACCCTACATGGAAGGCCCCTGAAGAAAGGACTGTTATCGGTCCTGAAATGTGTCAGGCTCAATGCTGAAGGAACTGCATTTACATGTTCTGTTTTTATGTTTCCTAGTCATGGTCATGTATGCACCATACTTTTTATATTAATAAATACATTTCTATTTTTCGATATTTGGTTATTCTTTAGTTGCCCTTAAAGTCCCATAGTATTTTTTTTTTTTGGGGGGGGGGGGGTACTCTCCTTACATGAGTCTACATATTTGGATCTTGCAACTCTCGGGTCTTCTTGGGTGGATTTCTACAATGATGTTCTTAATGGACAACATTCTCTTCGTTTTAAATTTATTCAGGTGTTGGTGATGGGACCCAGTTTCTGTAATTTGTTAATATTTTTTGTGCAATAAAGCATTTTCCCTATTTAAGCTGCTTGGTCTGCCTGTGACTCCCTTTTCAGTAGGACTTAAACCCCTGATTTGTTATCATCTTGTTCATTGAACACACCCGCCTTTTGCATATGGGAGGCACACTGTCGACATTAATTTACATATTTATAATTTTTAAGTAACAAACCTAGTTATACATTTAAATGATTCTCTCTTTCATGTTCCCAGCACATAACAGTAGAAGTTTGATAGGTAGCTAAGGGCAATAGACAGTCCTCCTTTTGAATGTTAACCCTGATTTGTTAATGCTCTTCTTATTTTCTTGTAATGAAAGCATAAAAAAAATGTAAAATGTCACAAATAAAACGCAGTATCAGCCTGATGCATCTTTTTTGTTCACTCTTAAATGTTTTCTAAATGTTATGTGATCATCACAAAATGTCATATCTAGGGATGTTACTAAAAGCCCAGTGAGAGTAAAGATGCTGCGTTCATTTGATAAGGTTACAGAAGTGAGGAATCTTGTAAATGTAATTATTATACATTTCTATGCTTAATACATCTTATGCAGCATATTCCCAGAGGCCTTGCACAGGAAATATGCGGCAGTGAATTTCGGAATCATTTAAATGTATAACTAGGTTTGTTACTTAAAAATGATGAATATGTAAATGAATATCGACAGTATGCCTCCCATATGTAGAAGGCAGGTGTGTTTCAGTGCAGCCATCTGATGCTCCCTTACACTGGCTGCATTTGGCTGAGCTACAAAGGATGAAGGGGGTGTCACTTCTTTGGGCCCCTGTGTCTGAATGCCAACCAACCAAACATGTCACACCCATGGCATGGAACTGGGAGCCTCTGAGCAATATTACTGGCTCAGCATAGAGTCATCATAAATCTTCCGATATTCAAGATTTGCATACATAGAGAGCAGATTCCAATAATGAATAGCAAGGTCATTGGAGGCAGTGTGACACTAAATTATTCTATATCCATAATTACAACAGTAGCTTTTCAGGATTTTGGGCAGTGAAAGAAGAACCCAAGTCTAATAAAACTTTTTCCCACAGTTATCAGTCCTAATCCAGTAAGATCTTTATAAGTATTTAAACAAATCCATATCAATTTATGAAACTGGAAGGCCTTTAAGTAGGTAAATCAACTAATATCATAAACCAGACACCTTAAACTATTTTGTCCCTTGTCCATCCTGGTTTGCTGAGAGCCATTAGGAGTCATACTGAGTACACTAAAGCAGATGTTACTTGTGACATTTTAAAATGTGTTTTTCCAGTCTCAGATATCAGTAGAATCAATGCTGTCCACAACTGTAACAGAATATAGTAGCAGTACCTGCAATGATACAGCAGCTCTATATTAATCTGCAACATTTTGTGTTAAACCAATCTTTTCTTGCCACACAATAAACACAAAATTTACGTTCATATACAGTGTACTCAACAGTGTTTAGCCCATACCAGTCACAAACAGCAGGACCAAAGAGGATCATTTACCTATCAACTCAAATGGAGGGCTCTGAAGGGAAACGTCATTGTTCTGTTAGTATAGTCCTTCCTCTCTCTAACCAATACAAAAATGCCCTATTGGTGAGACAGCCATGTTAAGGTGATTCCAGTGACCTTTAATTCTAATTCCTCAGGTATATACAAATCACCAAAGGTAACCAATAAAATTTGATTATGTAGTTATGTGATTGTGTAGATTATGTAGAACAGTGCATCAAAGTACAGAATTGTAACAAAGTGCAAAAATAGGTAAATACATTTAAAAGAGATAAAAAATTTACAGCACACACATGGCAAGGATTATTATGCCAAACCTGTGCTATAGGACACGATCCTGCCATCTGCAATAAAAATATGAGAACTAAGGTCCAGTAGACCTTTGCCCACAGCAAAAGAATAGCTTCTCAATCTAATATTTGTACTACATGCAAGATTATTTAGCAAAATGGTGACTGGCTTCATTGACTTATATAGATGACCAAAGTGATGACTACCCAAAGGAGCTGTACTTTTGCATCTGCAAGCTAGCAGAGTGATATACAACTAACATGACATTCAACCATCATATGCATCTGGAACAGAATCCTATGTTTGGCTTGTATAAAGGATTCACACAGAGCCAGGTGATTTTTCACCACAGCCTTATTCAATAGTTACTAAGAGTTAAGCCTAGTACACACACTTCGCTGGGCTGAACGAAAAAACTGACAGCTGACTGACAGCTCAGGTCAGAGCCGCTGTACTAACAATCTTATGTTAGTACAACAATCTCCCCTGCCGAGCTATTGTGTCCTGACAGGGGGATCCCCCACCAGAACACTCAGATCAGTGTCCTCAGCCATTGGCTGAGAGCACTGATCGGGAGCAGGTCGGCTGCTGGTTCTCCAGCATGCTTGTCTGACAGAAGCCGGCTGAAAGGCCAGCCTCTGTCGGACCAGCTGCCATACACAGTACCTCATTGCAGTACCCCATTGCAAACAATTACAATTTAATGGGCTGAATTCAAGCTGATGCACATTAGACTTTGATTGACTGCTAAGAGTTCTGTATAAAAGCGGACTATCAGTGTGACTGAATACAAAAGGATTATGTTAAAGTGAAACTCAAGCCAAATGTGTTTTTATTTTTAAATGAAGTTTGGAAGGGTTACAGCCTTTGTCAGGTTCATGGCTATTCGCACCCCAAATAAGGAGATTGTTCCTCACTTTCTAAGTAGTCTGTAGGCCAGGAAGCAAAAGGAATTTTTTTCCAATGGAGATTTTCCTTATTGTCTTTGTGGTTACTATGACAGGATGGAAGGGGATATTTCACTAAAATGGACATAAGAAATGCTAAAAGTATACCATAGGTTTTAATACTCCCCTAATCATCTAAAACTAGAGAAACAAGATTTGGGCCGGAGCTTCCCTTTACTATTTAAAATCAATACAATTAAACTCTACATTAAATAAATGTAATTTACTAATATACTAGAAATAGCCCTTGGCAACTAAATGAAATGAGCCCCACAAACAATAGAATTTGCAGAAGTTCGCTAAATAGATAGAGCAACATGTATCTTCCAACTCTGGAAGTATCCAGAATAAAATAACTGCCTCATATTTAATTCATCATGAACACACTGAACATGTATCTGCTGTGCCTAAGCACATTGCTGTGTCAAGACCTCTGACTCCAAGCAGCATTCTGCTATATATAAAAAATTAAAATATAACTTCCTACTGCTTATTATGAAGCTTGCATGACTTTAACAAAGCCTGTTCTATAGCACAGAGGTCTTGGTTCACATGTGATCCATTCAACTTAGTGGACGTTCTATGTAAACACATAACACACAGCCCATAAATATAAAGTTCTATACATATATCCTGTCTTTATTTCAGTAATAAAATAAAAAACACAGGTTCAAACCCCCCTGACAGAATGCATACACTGAAGATGCTAGATGTTTATAACAACACTACTGTGTAACCTGCTGTTGTATTATGCAGTACCTGCCTTAAAATGTATATGTTCATACTGCTGATATCCACAAGAGTAAAGTCATAGTGTCAAAATCTAGAGTGCTGAGAGTTAGCTATAGATGACAATATAATAACAGAGCATGGCAGACATATAAATGTGAAATCATAGATGCCACGATCACAGTAAAAAGTGTACTATAAAAACTATAAACTTTCTGACACTTAGTATTGATAAAAAATACTGGCTCATATTTCAGAAAATGCCGTGATTGTGCTGTCATGTTTCCCATAGATTGTTTTGAAATGAACTTTGTCCCAGAGATGTACCTTTATTATTTATAGTTCCACAAAGCTGGCTATGCAACAAAACCCCAGAGACTCAAATAATAAGGCAGAGAGAGAAATTGGTAGAGTAGTAATATATCACAACCACTCAGAATTATTACTGAGAAACTCATACTGATCTAGCTTTAGAGAATTAAAATCTAAATATAATAAAAAATAGCCCTGAGCACATCATCAATGCTTTTTTAATTACTATAAGGTTTATTTATTAGTCAGACTCACCTTCTTAGTAACAATTTGGGGTGGTTTTTGCTTTCCAGGTTTTTGTCGATGAGATCAGACAGCAGTTGCTTTAGTACATCAGTGGCATACTCTAACTTGCTCTGCAAGACTGTCATAATGAGGGACGCCACATTGCCTCTATCACGCATGGAAAAGCTGCGCTGGGATTCAAGTGTCCGGATAAAGGAAAGGAGGAACACTTTATTGTTAATTTGCTGGGCAAACAGCTTGAGACCTTTCTCCACACGCTCCTGTCTGTAGCCGGGAACCTGTGGAAACATAAATAAATGTAGGCATGTTTGTTACCGACCGAAAAGTTTCAATATACAACCACAAACAAGTATTTCAATGAACTAAAGAAATTTTGCTCATGTAATAGCAATCGGAAATAATTATTTGGTGTGCTAACAGAACATTGATTAGAACAATGCCTAAAGCGGTAGTAAACACGCTCATTTTTTTTTTTACCACCTGCAAAGCAAAAGGCATAATGAGCTAGTATGCACCGCATACTAGCTCATTATAAAATACTTACCTTAGAACGAGGCCCCGACATCTGGCCCGATCCACACCGAGGAAGCTGACATGCTCCCTCTGCGTTTCTTCCGGGTATCGCGGCTCCAGCGCTGTGAGTGGCCGGAGCCGTGATATCGTCACTCCCGCGTATGCACGCGGGAGATTTCATCCCGGCCGGGTCCGGCCACTGCCGGACTTTCAGCCGAGAATCCCCTTGTGCGCATGCGCCGCTGCAGTCAGCGGTGCATACCGAGGGGAATATCTCCTAAACCGTACAGGTTTAGGAGATATTTTTTTTACCTAGCGGTAAGCCTTACTATAGGCTTTCCTGTAGGTAAAAGTAAAAAAATTTTGTATACAACCGCTTTAAAGTGCACCTGTGACCAGACTGTGGGCATTAGTAATATATAATTACTTTTATATGTTTAACAAGCAGTGCCCTAAAAACAAGACCTCACTGACCTTCTTAGTTGCAAGTACTATGGAATAATTAATGCTCAAAGATCACAACAGAAACTCTGAAGTCAGATTTCAGGTGGTTCCTAACACCTTACAGCATTTTCCCTTTGTTTACATGAGAAGGTTTACAAGATGCCAAGTCCCTACTGCCAGAAGAAGCAAGGGGAAAGAAACTGTGATTTTTAGCATCCCCGTGGTGCACTTTACATATTATTTTTTCCACAGTATTTGCAGCTACTGAGGTCACAGAAGGTTTTTTCTTATTGTTTCAAGCTCTTTTGCCACTTCTTTGAACTGTATAAATACTTTAAAGTTCAAAATCTGAGTGCAGATGCCCGCACTCTAAAGTACCTTATTTTCTTCTACATTGAACTAGCACAGGTCAGGCTGTGGTGTTACTCACAGTGTAACCGAAGACCTACTCCATCAATACTACTAGGCCATAATATGTATTTTACACATACTACAATCATGCTTGAGGTGACTGTAGCTGTATTAGTGCAATTGCGACAGGAAAAAATGGAGTACTGTCCGTGATACTTTTTATATTTGCATTATCATCCAATTTTCAGGAAAAGCTTTTGGGGTATGTCCCTTTCTTCAAGGTCTCAGCAGGATCTTCAAGGAGGCCTGAAAACTTGTATGATAGTGCAAATAAAAAAAAGTATCACAGACAGTACTCAATTGTTTCTGACACATACTACAGACAAGAGTAGTATATTCAGGACAGCATGGTGCTTGCAAGCAAGCCAGTGGGCAGTCTCTTTTTATCCAAATTACAGGTCTACATATGTTGCTTGTTTATAAATCTGAGCCTGATTACATTGCTTCAGCCCCTGTTTTATAGTGCATCCAGAAAGTATTCACAGTGCTTCACGTTTTCTCCATTTTGGTATGTTACAACCTTATTCCAAAACAGATTAAATTAATTATTTCCCTCAAAATTCTGCAAACAAAACCAACATTGAGCTTAGGTGCATCCTGTTTCCACTGATCATCCTTAAGATGTTTCTACAACTTGATTGGAGACCACCTGGGGTAAATTCGGTTGATTGGACATGATTAGGAAAGGCACATGCCTGTCTATATAGGTCCCACGGTTAACAGTGCATGTCAGAGCATGTCCAAGGAATTACCTGTAGACCTCTGAGACAGGATTGTATCAGATTTGGGGAAGGGTACAGAAAAAAGTTTGCAGCATTGTAGATCCCAATGAGCACAGTGGCTATCCTAATCCATAAATGGAACCACACCAGGACTCATACTAGAGCAGGCTGCCCAGCTAAACGGAGTGATTAAGGGAGAAGGACCTTAGTCAGGGAGGTGACCAAGAACTCAATGGTCACTCTGACAGAGCTCCAGCATTTCTCTGTGGAAAGAGGAGAACCTTCCAGAAGAACAACCATCTCTGCAGCACTCCACCAACCAGGCCTAGTAGAGTGGCTGTAAGGAGATTCCATAATACATTGCATTATTGGTTATTGATTTTGATTATTGATTTCACCCTGAGGATATAAGTTCAGGATTGCTTATCTGCTTAGTGATTGAAAGAGACTTTCTTGGTACATTTTAGAGAATCTATCTCATGACAGTATTGCTTAATAACTGAATTATCTCATTGCCATGTCTATCTATTTCTGTTAAATGTCTTCATCTTAGGAAACATCTGTTTGTGGTTTTTATCTCTGTACACTGTTACTGGGTATGAAAAGGCTAGAATTGGTTTTTAGGAAGTTGTGGCTGGGCACATCATGGTCAGCAGACGTTAACAGAAAGTAAGGAATCATTGAACTGTAATAGCTTGAAATACAGAGGTTAAGATTAAGGTCACAAGACATTAACGAATAATATGCTAATGAACATTTATGTGTATCCTTTTGATTGGCCCCCAAATTGGGGCAGAGTCTTGTAAAGACAGCATAAAACAGCGAATCCTGTATTAAAGAGTTGTAACCATTTCAGCATACCTATTGTGTGTGTGTATGCGTCATTGGTTAACCGCCGGCATGGACCTCCACTGAGCCATCTCTAAGAGCCTAGGCCACAAGGAGAAGACGGGCAACCTAACAGTTTTGGTACCAGAAGTGGGGTGTGGCGTTTGTTTGAACAGGTAAGACACATTCTGCTCCTTTTTACCTATTTTTGGTAACTGGTGTTGGTGCTTGCCCTGTTCAAATAACCTTGTATATCCACCCACTTACATAACTGTGCCTTCGCAACGGGCTAGGCTGGCCCCTTGGAAGGTTAGAGGGGCTCGCAGGTATTTTGGTTTTTTTGAGTAGTCTGACTAGGCTGGTCTGACTGTATTGAGTAGAGGTATATATATGTGTGTTTAAAACTCGGGAAGTATAGGATACGCCCGTAGTATAAGGAGTGGCTGAGTGGACGCCCAATCTTTTTGGGGGAAATATTGGAAAGTGCACTTATAATAACATGTTGATATAATGTAACTTTATTTGGCCATTGTATATATATATATATATAAGATTTTGCTTGTTTTTTCTTTTAGGTACCACCGTAAGTATTTAGGGTGTATAGAGAATTAGAGATAAGTGTATGATATATATATGTATGACAACTGAATGTAAAGTACTGTATTGATTTGAAAGGTTTTATTAAGGCATTACACATATATGCACTAAATGAACAACATATATCAGGAACCCAATTGTAGTGAGATAGCGCCCGCCTGCCCACATTGCACCTTTGGTTTACTGTTCCTTAGTGTTGACAGGACGTGGATCCTGCTTACCACTAGACCAACTGGGTTCTCATACCGACTTGGTGCAAGGGGAGTATATCCAACCACGAGGAGGGGTTTCCTATACCGAGTACTGAGGGTTAACCTTCATAGCTATATCAGCCCCACAGCAATAACAGACGAGGGGACTTATTCCCAAGTCAGGGAACAGATTATAGCACAAACAGGTTGCTTTCATCTCTGTCCCTGTACTAGACACACCCTACCAAGGTTATTGGATGGGGAATTCTGCAGCAACCCAGACCACGGCCAACCCATCCCCCTATGAGTATGTTAAAAACACACTACCGGGGCCACAGGTAGAACCTTTTTGGACACAGGTCAGAGAACGGTGCCAACAGCTAGGAATACATGACCCAGGACCACTAGGTCCCTGTTCAGAGGATGATTGGAAAGAGGTGAGCAAGGTGTGTCAGGTGCACAAGCACTCTTATCCACCTGGGAAATGGGAAGACACCCAGTACATGAAAGATTGTTACAAAACATGGAATAAATGCTTAGCCAAGTATAAAACAAAGTATGTAACTAAAGTCCCCACAGTAAAGCCTGTAAACTCACCCGCCCTATCTCAGCAACCTGAGGCACCACCACCCCCCCCTTATGTGATGGTTAAACAGGAAGATGGAACATTGGGTCCACGTCTTCAGCTGTATCCATCTTTGGACCCAGCAGTGTTGGCCACCATAGTGTATGGGGCAGCTGATCAGGCACAAGTTACACGATGGGAAAACGAAAGTAGAAGCAGGGAAGAGGAAGTCCGGGCAGAAGGTATACAAAGAAGGGAAGAAGAGAGGATTAGAAAAATGGAACCAAAGGAAAGGGAATTAGAAGAGAAGTTAAAAGAGCTTAGAGAAAGAAAGGAGGAATTAGAGGAGAAAATGTCTAGGAGGGAGGAAGAGCTAGAAGAGTACAAAAGAGAGCTGGATAAGAGGGAAGGTGAGATGAGAGAATATTCTGCGATAACTAAGGGAGAAAGGGATGGAAAGACCCTGAAAGAGTCCATGACCAAGAAGGTCTTTGGTCAAAAGAGGGGAAGATATTGGGCATACCAGAATCAAGCAGTGTTCTCATACTTTCCTATCTCCATGGTCCAGGACATATAGGTACCACCGCCCTAACGAACATATACACAAAGTCTTTCTGTACAAACAACTTAAATAAACAGGCAAAACTCCTCACCAGCAGTTGTATGACCTGTGCACAAAACAATGTTCAAGGGAAAAATCATGGATTACATGGCCACCTGCCCCCACCCCTGGGTCCCCTAACAGATTTACAAATAGACTTTACACACATGCCCAAACAAAAAGGCAATTTGAAATACCTTTGCGTGATCGTATGCAAATGGTCAGGCTGGGTTGAAGGTATTCCGTGTACAGGTGAGACTGCTAAAATTGCTGCCAAATGCATACTGAACCATTGGGTTTGTAGGTTTGGAATACCAACGGCCATATGGTCAGACAGAGGACCTGCCTTCAGCTCCTCTGTTACACAGACTTTAGCTAAGCTACTAGGCTTACAGTGGAAACTGCACATCCCTTACCACCCACAAAGTGCAGGGGTAGTGGAAAGAATGAACAGGAACATTAAAGACAAGTTAAAAAAGGCTACGGGGGGCACCATGAAAGGATGGTTGGATTACCTTCCTTCTGTCCTATTTCAGATCAGAACAACACCACATGCCAGAACAAAACTCTCGCCCTTTGAGATTTTGATGGGAGTTCCTGCAAACATAGAGCTGCCCCTCTTAGATCAAAACACTGACATTAACATCTATTCCCAACAGGAAATGTACGTGAAAAATCTGGTAAGTATGCTACAGGAAATGAACGAACAAGTCTCTGTCACCTTTTCTCCTATTTCCACAGAGCCGACACACCCCTTCATCCCAGGAGATCAAGTGCTAGTCAAGCAACTGGCCCACAAAAAGAGGATCGGACCAATCTACTCTGGACCTTGGAAGATAGAGAAGGTTTCCAGAACTGCTGCACTGACCGATCTAGGAAACACCTGGATCCACGCCAGCCGGTTAAAGAAGTGTCCACAGCAACCCCAGACCCCAGACCCGCCTCCAGCACCCCAGGACTCCTCTGACCAGGAACAGCAACCAGATTTGAAGGACGTTCAAGAAGGCATAAAGCAAATCTCTCTGAACGACAAGACAAATCCCTCACCCACAGGAAGAAACGAGTAACAGAACTTTGTACACAGTACCTGACAAAAATGATTTCCACTTCTGTGTCAGGAAGAACATTATGCTTCTGGACATGTCTGATTCTGATAGTATTCATACCTGTTTGGTTAATAGCAAATTGTGTGTACCATCCAGAAGATTTAGGGCTACTAGAAGGCATATGTGGGAAAGCACAGACAGCCAATGCACCTAGTTTAAAATATAAAAGAAGTATACACCCCACTGAACCCCCTTCAGGTTTAACCGACAAAATGTTGTTGTTAAAGTTTAAGTACAGTTATGCACAAAAGTCTGGTTTTGAGAAATGTTGGATATGCAGCAAACTCCACCCTAGTACAGCCAGAATCCCATTAATGGCCATTCCCTTAAACATCACTCCTTTCCTGAATGGAATACCCCCTATTGTTCTTGCCAATGTCATAAGAAAAAGTCCCAACAAGCCCCTCAGTTTTCAAATCGTGGGTAGAAGCCATGCTCCAGATTGGTGTTTCATAATGGGAAGCATTTCCAGGGGAGCTGAGGTGTGCAAATGGTCGAAACTTAATGTCTCCATGGCTTCCCTTACCGATAACTCATTTTTTCGCACCACAGACCCTGTGATAAATGCTACCATCTATGACCTTTTTAATTCTAGCTCCCACTCCCCGGTCACACAGTTATTAGCTCTGCTGATGGCATCTGGACATTCAAAAGGCGCAAGGACCATTGTTAGTCAACGACCCTTGGCATTAGGCAACACAACCTACATCTGTTGTGGCAAGCTCTGTTACCCATGGATTCCTGAGGAACCCCAAGGGTGGTGTTATCTTGCTAAAATAGTCCCTATAATGGGAGTAGTGGGGGATAATGGACAAGGACACCTACTTAAAGCTAGTACCCACCCAAGATACCCTCTAAAACACCTTGTGAAAAGAGAAATGTTCCTAGAAAAAGATATGACCTGGGCCTGGTTTCCTTCCTGGACAGGATGGGGAATAGATTTAATGAAGAAACTAAACAACTACACTTCAATCATAGATGAGATCTTGGAAAAGGACTCTGATGACATCACAAAACTAAACCTAGAAACCAGAGCAATTAGAAAACAACTAGAGCTACATGACCTGGCTATAGAAAGCATGAGTGCGGCCCTCACTGGCCTCTGTGAAATTACTGAGGACTATGAATGCTGCACCTGGATACATAACACGAGTATCGAGATCCCTGATTACTATGACATAATTGCACAACACAGAAAAGAGGTAAACAAGCTACAACAGGATGCAAGGGATATTGGGAAAACATGGGACCCTTTCTCTACAGGGTTCAGTTTAGGAGGTCTCACTTCATGGTTGAAGAACACTGCAATGACTATTTTCACCATACTGCTTTTCATATTGTTCTTGTATGCATGCTTCATGTTACTCAAATGCCTCTGCAGGAAGGGTAGCAAAGCACATTCCGAAACCATGAAGCTGACTTCCATTTCCAGAGATCCCACGGTATGGTACGAGAACCAGGAACATGAGGCCGGAGGATATGAATCCTTGAGGCGTGACGGAAAGGTAGAAAATGACCATTTCGATGATATCAAATGGTCAAAGGGAGGATTGTAAGGAGATTCCATAATACATTGCATTATTGGTTATTGATTTTGATTATTGATTTCACCCTGAGGATATAAGTTCAGGATTGCTTATCTGCTTAGTGATTGAAAGAGACTTTCTTGGTACATTTTAGAGAATCTATCTCATGACAGTATTGCTTAATAACTGAATTATCTCATTGCCATGTCTATCTATTTCTGTTAAATGTCTTCATCTTAGGAAACATCTGTTTGTGGTTTTTATCTCTGTACACTGTTACTGGGTATGAAAAGGCTAGAATTGGTTTTTAGGAAGTTGTGGCTGGGCACATCATGGTCAGCAGACGTTAACAGAAAGTAAGGAATCATTGAACTGTAATAGCTTGAAATACAGAGGTTAAGATTAAGGTCACAAGACATTAACGAATAATATGCTAATGAACATTTATGTGTATCATTTTGATTGGCCCCCAAATTGGGGCAGAGTCTTGTAAAGACAGCATAAAACAGCGAATCCTGTATTAAAGAGTTGTAACCATTTCAGCATACCTATTGTGTGTGTGTATGCGTCATTGGTTAACCGCCGGCGTGGACCTCCACTGAGCCATCTCTAAGAGCCTAGGCCACAAGGAGAAGACGGGCAACCTAACAGTGGCCAGACAAAAGCCACTCCTCAGCCAAAGGCACATGACAGCCCACCTGGAGTTTGCCAAAAGGCACCTGAAGTACTCTCAGACCTGGCCTGATGAAACAAAGTTTGAATTTTTTGGCCTAATTGGCAAGCGCCATGTGTGGAGGAAACCAGGCACCGCTTATAACCTTGAATGCCATCCCTACGGTGAAGCATGGTGGTGGCAGAATCATGCTGTGGGGATGTTTTTCAGTGGAGGAAACTGGGAGACTAGTCAGGATCGAGGGAAAGATGAATGCAGCAATGTACAAAGACATCCTTGATGAAAACCTGCTCCAGAGTGCTCTGGACCTCGGACTCGGGCAAAGATTCATCTTCCAATAGGACAACCACCCTAAGCACACAGCCAAGGTAACAAAGGAGTAGCTATGGGACAACCCTTGGAATGCCCTTAAGTTGCCCTGCCAGAGCCCAGGATTGAACATCTCTTGCGAGATCTGAAAATGACTGTGCACCAAAGCCCCCCATCCAAACCGATGGAGCTTGAGAGGTCCTGCAAAGACTTGAGGCTGTAATTGGTGCCAAAGGTGGTTCAACAAAGTATTGACCATAGGCTGTGAATACTTATGCACAAGTGATTTGTTTTTTGTTTTTTTATTTTTTTTAAATTTGCAAAGATTTCAAACAAACTTCTTTCATGTTGTCATTATGGGGTTTTGTTTGTAGAATTTTGAGGAAAATAAAGAATTTAATCCATTTTGGAATAAGGCTGTAACTACATAAATGTGGAAATTCATCAGTGCATTACCAGTGTTTAATAGTAGTGTTGGCTAAAAGCCTTTACTACAATAAGGAGTTCACATATGAACAAATCTTTTGCCAAAAAGACAGTTCTTTTGAACTCTTGATATGCCACATTTGTATAAACAGAAAAGTTGAACAGAGCACTGCTAAACATTCTCGTAAAAAGTGACTGTTCCCTACTTATGTGGTTCTTCTAAATGGAGAAATTATTCATTATCTTTGAGCGCATACAAAATACTAAAATATATTGGAGCACGTATATATTAAAGCCAAGCTAGGATATTGTCCTATTTTGTTTTTATGTCTTTAGTATTCAACAGAAACTTTATTCTGTCATGTAGCACTGATTGCATGGAAAACCAGCCTTAGGTCACACTTACAAAATTAGATTAAGGAAGCCTTGCAAATAAGTTCCTGTGTATCACTTTGATTCAGTACATCCTGCTGGAGTGCATGTTCATTTTAGACTTCATGTTGACTAAGAAAACACACTGCTTATGGTAAGAGTGCCAAAAAGACTACATTTACTGTAACTAAAATAAAGGAAGCAGGCACATTTGTTTACCATAGAAAAGTTTCTTCTTTAGCAATACATGTCATCTGTAAGCTACTGTAATTAGAAAAAGCACACAAATTGTGTGGGCTGCATAACCTGTCTAGAATATGAGTTGTAGAGAAGGACTTTTTCCAGCAATTAACTTCAAAAGACATCCCTTCCAGGGAACTGTTCTTGTTTGTACTAATTACTGTGAGGCAATTAGCAGGAGACTATAACAAAATAATTTCCATTAAGGTTGTTCTGTAGTATTTATAAATTATTTGCAGTGACTTTTCTTTTATACAGTGGTGTGAAAAAGTGTTTGACCCCTTCCTCATTTCCTGTTCCTTTGCATGTTTGTCACACTTAAGTGTTTCGGAACATCAAACCAATTTAAACAATAGTCAAGGACAACACAAGTAAACACAAAATGCAATTTGTAAATGAAGGTGTTTATTATTAAAGGTGAAAAAAAATCCAAACCATCATGGCCCTGTGTGAAAAAGTGATTGCCCCCTAAACCTAATAACTGGTTGGGCCACCCTTAGCAGCAACAACTGCAACCAAGCGTTTGCGATAACGTGCAATGAGGCTTTTACAGCGTCCTGGAGGAATTTTGGCCCACTCATCTTTGCAGAATTGTCCTAATTCAGTTACATTAGAGGGTTTTCGAGCATGAACGGCCTTTTTAAGGTCATACCACAACATCTCAATAGGATTCAGGTCAGGACTTTGGCTAGGCCACTCCAAAGTCTTCATTTTGTTTTTCTTCAGCCATTCGGTGGTGGACTTGCTGGTGTGTTTAGGATCATTGTCCTGCTGCAGAAACCAAGTTCGCTTCAGCTTGAGTACACGAACAGATGGTCGGACATTCTCCTTCAGGATCTCTTGGTAGACAGCAGAATTCATAGTTCCTTTTATCACGGAAAGTCTTTCAGGTCCTGAAGCAGCAAAACAGCCCCAGACCATCACACTACCACCACCATATTTTACTGTTGGTATAATGTTCTTTTTATGAAATGCAGTGTTCCTTCTACGCCAGATATACTTGGACACACACCTTCCAAAGAGTTCCACTTTTGTCTCATCGGTCCACAGAATGTTGTCCCAAAAGTCTTGGGGATCATCAAGATGTGTTGTGGAGAAATTGAGACGAGCTTTGATGTTCTTTTTGCTCAGCAGTGGTTTTCTCCTTGGAACTCTGCCATGCAGGCCATTTTTGCCCAGTCTTTTCCTGATGGTGGAGGCATGAACGCTGACCTTAACTGAGGCAAGTGAGGCCTGCAGTTCCTTGGACGTTGTTGTGGGGTCTTTTGTGACCTCTTGGATGAGTCGTCGCTGCGCTCTTGGGGTAATTTTGGGCGGCCGGCCACTCCTGGGAAGGTTCACCACTGTTCCATGTCTTCGCCATTTGTGGATAATGGCTCTCACTGTGGTTCGCTGGATTCCCAAAGCTTTGGAAATGGCTTTATAACCCTTTCCAGACTGATAGATCTCAATTACTTTCTTTCTCAATTGTTGCTGAATTTCTTTGGGTCTCGGCATGATGTGTAGCTTTTAAGGATCTTCTGGTGGACCTTACTGTGTCAAGCAGCTCCTATTTAAGTGATGCCTTGATTGTGAACAGGTGTGGCAATAATCAGGCCTGGGTGTGGCTAGAGAAATTGAACTCAGGTGTGGACAACCACAGTTATAGTATGTTTTAACAAGGGGGGGCAATCACTTTTTCACACAGGGCCATGATGGTTTGGATTTTTTTTCACCTTTAATAATAAACACCTTCATTTAAAAATTGCATTTTGTGTTTACTTGTGTTGTCCTTGACTTTTGTTTAAATTGGTTTGATGTTCCGAAACACTTAAGTGTGACAAACATGCAAAGGAACAGGAAATGAGGAAGGGGGCAAACACTTTTTCACACCACTGTATTATATTTGTTATATGTTTGTTAGTCATCAGAAAAGAACAAAACTTTGCCACTTGGGCATTTCCACTTGTGTTGAAATGGTTGATTGCTGTTATAAAAATGATCGCCAAGGATGAGCCAAACACCCCCAGGTTCGGTTCGTACCAGAACATCCGAATTGGCAAAAAAAATTTGGCAGAACACAGTAACACCGTTAAAGTCTATGGGACATGAAAAATCAAAGGTGCACATATTAAAGGCTTATATGCAAGTTAATGTCATAAAAAAAGTGTTTGGGGACCTTGGTCCTGCCCCAGGGGACATGTATCAATGCAAAAAAAAAGTTTTAAAAACTGATGTTTTTTCGGGAGCAGCGATTTTTTTAATGCTTAAAGTGAAACAATAAAAATGAAATATTCCTTTAAATATCGTGTCTGGGGGTGTATATAGTATGTCTATAAAGTTGTGCAGTTTTCCCATGTTTAGAACTGCAGCACAATTACATATATAAAGGAAAAAGGTAATTTAAAACTGATTGCAGCTGTGATGAATTGTTGGGTCTCAGAAATATAGATTAAACTCATTGAAAAAAATGGCATGGGCCCCCCCAATCCATTACCAGGCCCTTTGGGTCTGGTATGAATATTAAGGGGAACCCCGAACCAATAATGTAAAAAAAAATTGCATGGGGGTCCCCACAAAATTCATACCAGGCTCTTCAGATATGGTATGGCAATTAAGGGGAACCCTGTGCCAAATAAAAAAAAACAGTGTAGGAACCCCCCCAAAATCCATACCAGACCCTTCAGGTACCCTTCTGTACCTCCAGATCCTGGCCCCCCATGTGAATTGGTAATGGGGAAGCCATGGGGAAGCCACCGTGGCATCGGAGGGGGGTAGGGTCGCCCGTTTACCTTACTGGGTGGCCCCATCCTCAGTTTTATCACAGCTGTCACCAATGGGAAGCATCACTTGATGGGAGCCTCCCATGGAGGCAGAGGTGTTGCATTTTTTTTCTTTTTCCGGCTTGGCAGCAGCGTGATAGAAGATGAATGGACATCGCTGGACATTTTTATTTTTTATCTTTTAAAAAAGGCCTTGTCCCAAGCTGTCTCTTATCTTTTTTCTTAACATCTTTAACACTCTTTGTGAAATGGTAGGGGATCTGGAAGGTCCCCTTGTTAATGGGAGCTTCCAGATTCACATGGTGTGCCCCCTGCATGCATACCCCCACAACCACCAGCCACGATCAGTTTTAAATGACAATTTTCCCTTTAGAAATGTCATTTTTCTGCGGTACTGTTCTGAACAAGGGAAAAATTTGCCACTTTACAGGCATACTATCCCCAGGCACGGTATTTAAAGGAATATTTCATTTTTATTGTTTCTCTTTAAGCATTAAAAGCATTAAAAAAATCACTGCTCCCAAAAAAAATTGCCATTGATATATGTCCCCTGGGGCAGGACCCAGGTCCTCAAACACTTTTTATGACAATAACTTGCATACAAGCCTTTACAATGAGCACTTTTAATTTTTCATGTTAGTGTCCCATAGACTTTAACGGTGTTCCGGCGGGTTTCGAATTTGGCCCAAACACCACATACTGTTTGTTGTTCGTCCGAACATCCGAACAACCAAAGTTCGGCCTCAACTTATGCTCGGGCCGAACTGTTTACCCATCGCTATAGTTTGTACTGATGGAAAGAAGAGAAAATGTTTTTCTAAACTGTTAGACAAAAAATGTGCATTATTGTGCTTACAGTATATTTAGAATCAACATATACGATTTCAAAAATACATATTTTTTAAGTACTGGTACAGTAGGTTAAAGCAGACCATTCCCTCTAAAAGCTGTAGTTCATGAGTGATAATATTTCTAGTAAATACTTTGAGCCCTCCATACTCTGCACCCCTACATACAGACTTCAGCTGACGTCAAAATTAGGCACTTACACTGATTGCATGTAAACAATATATTTAATGATGTATTAAAGAAAAAATAAATGCATGAATTCCAGTCTCTTGTATTAGCCTAGAGTTCACTGTAAAGCTTAAAGATACAAATACTGTATAGGATGTGGTTACACTGTAAAGCATCCACCAGCAAACAAATGATTTCTGGAAATGCATCCTACTGTATATTGATATGGTATCTAGGACACTACAGTACCTCTAAGTCCCTCAGTACTGGGTGGTCTTCAATGCCAGGAAACAACACCCTCATGGTGTATGTACGATAATCCAAGAAAGGAATACCAGCTCCATCTAGGTCACTTGTCAGCTCATGGATATCTGTCTGAAGCTCAGCAAATGCTAAAATACAAGAAAAAAGGTTATGACACTCACAAATACCTCTAGAGTAGTTAATAGCAGGTACATTTTTATGTGAAGCAAACTCCTTGTTAACCTTGGTTTGGTGGATGTTAGTGAGATCTGTAACTGTGGAAAATGCACTTCACTTGAAATGATAAGATTATGACAAAGTGCAATGATCTCCTCTAGAGGGCAACAAAGAGATGCAGTATTGCCAAAGCTATACCAATATACACTTTCAGCATGATTTTAGTGAAATATATTAAAATGTTTTCAATTCATTTTTATACATTTATCAAACATATTTCAGCCTTCCATTTCACTTTTTAGCCTAGAAAATGCACTGAAATATAACATAAATGTGTTTGTTCCAAACATGCACAAGATGCCTATCCTTCATGTTTTAAGCAAATCAAGAAAAACCTTTACCCTAATGTTAGGAAATGTGGACAAGAATAGCATAAACAAGACTTAGGAATCCTAGGTTTAACACTTTAACCTTCCCAGTGTTCACAAAGCCACGGAAAGCCTCTGCAACACCAGGTTGTCATGACAATATATTATTGCCAGCTCTACTCCTGCTAATAACACAGAAAATGCAATTGAAAACAGGTTGTGGAATAATAATAAAATACTTTAGCTAAAACACTTAAAGGTCATCAAATTGAACCCATTTTGAGAAAAAAAAATTAACTTGTTAAGTATTTAAGTCTTACATTTTAAAGAAAAGCATTCAACATGTTCCTTATGTGCTGTACCCAATCAGTGACATTTTAAAATGTGTTCAAAATGGAAGAAGTAATCTCTTATAAGGCTTTTAAAGCACTTACATATGGCTAGCATAGCTCGTAAACCTGGTAAAAAGGATGGGGAGTCAGTAAGTTCAGTAAACAACCTTCAAAAGTGAACACTCAAAGTGTGGATACAATGCTTTGTTTGTATAGCAATTTAAAAAGATTTATGATTCAGTAAAAAATATATTTTTAATGTGTAATATAACATTTTTATTAAGATAGTCTAAAAGAAACGATAAAAATGTGACAACTTTGATAACAATTAACAGAATGATAATCTTGTGCTGCTACACATATGTCAAACCACCATATTATTTTTATGTCCAAATGCTTTTTTTTCAGAGTTCAAGTTCGACTACCTACACAGCCACTCATATACAAGATAGAGTGCTCCATTCCCTTGGAAAACAGTGTTCCTTGGTGGCCTACACTACTAGTCTGAATAAGGCTGCATTATAATATACATTTTATTTATTTATTTGTATTTTTTATCATTTGTATTTATAGAATCAACATATTTTGCATGCCCATAGACCTTCCAACATGTCTCTATACCTGTTCTACAAAGGGACTCTCAATCTAATATTCCTCAAGCACCCCTAGAGGCAATTTGGAAGAAACCAATTAAACACTGATATGATTTTGGGAGCAAATCAGAGCACCCGAGGAAGCTCATGCAAATATACAAATGGCATAAATATTGGTTCCTTTGTAGGACTAGGGGTACTTTCACACTGGGGTGGTGTCAGCATTAGTGGAAAAGTGCTGCTAGTGAGAACATTAGCACTTTTTGGCCACTAGCGGAGCACCTTTAACCCCTGCTTTTCATCACTTATCCAAGTGGCTTCCTCAGTTCTAAGAGTGTCAGTAACTTGCTCAAGTAATTTATAATTACTTTGGTAACTCAGTCATCTTAGTCAAATTACTATGGTGGTATGCTATATGCAAAGGCAGATTTTGATTGTCAAAGAACAAGATAGGTTTAAAAGTCTGTTCTAATTATATAATCCAATGATCATGGTGACACTTATCCAGTAGCTGGGCAGGGCAATCCCCCAAAAAGCCTGTTTTGGAGGATCAAATCTAAATGTGCACCAAAGGTCTGTGTAAGATCACTTGTAGCCCCAAAACTGTTTCTGAAACTGTAAAAGACAATGTTCCATTTTAAACACAAATGGAAGGGTACACAGATGAAGCTGCTAATGCCTTCAGCCTATATTATAGCATTTGAGCATCCCTTGGAATCCTGACATAATAATACCAATAGAATGCACACAGTCATTTTTTGCTACGTAAAACCCACCTTCTTTACATTCCAAGGCTACCCGTGATTCCAAGTTGTCCATTTGCATTTGCAGCCTTTTCAAGGTTAAGTCACTTTCCCTGGATTTACGTTTATATGCGATAAGCACAGCCACAATGAAGATGATCAGCAGTCCTCCTGCTGCAGCAATGCTCACAATAGCTGGTACACTAAGTGGGCTATCAGGTGTTATATAAACCATACCAGGGGAGAACTCCATTCCACCAACTCGGGCCTACAAAGAGATGACCAATCACAGACATTAAAACCCGACTTTCAATCTTAAATCACACATCTACAAATTATTATATACATTGACCTTTATTTTTAAAAAGAATAACTGGTTGAACAAATGTCAGCAGCCCAAAATAGTATTTACAGTATATGCTGAACATACTTTCAATTTACAATAACTATGTTCATAAGGAAGTGTACTAAGGTCAGGGAGAAGAGAAAGACCAGAAGTAGTAATGTTATAAATGTAATATAACAGAAAAGCAGTTAGAATAAAAAAATTAAAGCTCTTTCACCTAAAGGTCATGTCAGATGTGCAATCAGGTTGCTAGTAACCACTTACCAACAACAGATTGCAAACAGACCACTTAGCTCTTCCTACTGAGTTACTCCCTTACTAGCTGGACAGCCTCACTACTTCCACTAGTGAGAGAAATTCTGCTGGGCCAGCTGGATCAGTGAGGAAGAGGTCTCATTAGGGGCAATGGATCCCTTATCTGAGTGGTCCTGCCAGTGGCGACACATCAGGAAAGGATAATGTGCCCCCTTTATTGTAAACCTAAAACAAGAAGTAGAGAATGCAAATTTTTAGGGCTTATGTACATGCTTATGTACATGCTTGTGGCATGTAAACGTATATGAGTCAACACAAATTATGTCACATGTTAACGTGTGTTGTGTTAAGGCAACCCATTGGAATAAATGACCTGCCAATGCATCAAAATATCCCAAAATCAGACACGCCTTACATTTTGTAATGTAATGTACCCCAACATACTATGGTGAATTGTACTGCATTGTAGCAAGCTGCAAACGATATGTGGGTTGCACATGTAACATGCGATAAACATGGGCCCCCAATATATTGCTCTGTTTGCTGACTATCCCACTAAAAAAATATAAAAGAAGCATAGTAGTTAACTTTTTCTTAAAGTTGGCACCACTGAATGCGGATTATTTTTTATAAAATTTTTATTGCAGTGAGTATTAGATGCTAGTAAAAGTTCATGCACACAGGATGTTTTTAAAATGCCAGCACTACAGCAGCATTAAAAAGGCACGTTTTTACATTCACATTTTTGCCCGGTTCCCCGCATTAGCATTTTTGGGCATTTTTTATTGAAAACACTCTCTATAATGTAAAAATGCCTAAAAACGTCAAACGTGGCTTGACGCATTTAGCCATTTTTTTTTAGCCGTTTTTAGTTCTTAAAGCTCGTTTTAACTGCGATTGAAAGCCAAGGCTGGCTATTTTTTCTACTGCCACTAAATACTTATGCCTCCAAACGCCTCTGACAGTTTATGTGTGCATGGACACATAGGCTAACATGGAGGGGCTTTTAGAGGCAGTTAAAAAACATTAAATGCCCCTAACAGCAGCTGTAAAAACGTCCTGTGTGCATGAGCCCTAAAAGAGATTGTTTGACTCAGCCTCCTGCAGTCCACCAGGCAAACAAAACCACAGGAACAGTGTTATGACAAAACTACTCTGTATGTCAGTAGACACTACTATATTAATTTGAGATCAGTAAGATATGTCCCTGATCATTTCTTTCTGATAGATTGTGTCAGAATAAATTACCAGAGACAGTAACACTGTACATATAACTATACTTATATGTTTAAAACAGAACTGTAAAACCAGTAGATTTTAACAAATATCCATAGTTATCTCCCCACTCTGGTCTATGTTATGGGGCAAATAGTACTGTGAAAAGCACAGCATTGTTTAAATAACAATCAAAAATCGTTTTTTCATTACATAAAATTGGAAATCATTTATTGCTGTGTATTTATTGTTGAAATTGTAACCTCAGTCGTGTTCTAATTTGTTACTGCAAATAACAGCTTTCTATAAATAAAGGGTTGTATGCATATTATTTTTATTTTTTTTTCATTTTGAGCATCTGGAGCCCATTTCATCTTTGCTGTACTGTGTGTCTTTGAAATTACATATTACTCATACTGTTAGCACAATTGTAAATTTTCAATCTATACATGAAAAATACACAGCCTATTTGTAGGTGTGGCTTGACAATATAGACTACAGCTGCCTAAATAACTCTCTGAGATAACAAAAGAATACATTAATGATGACCAGAAAAGTTCAGCTGTCCTCTAACACTTTGGGGATTAAATCAGATTTGGCCTTTAGACAATAATAGAAAGTCATTGCGATGGATATGACAGTGTGGCTATGTATCTGAGACAAGATGCAATAAGTAAGCTGGAATCTGTCTAGCCTTATCAATCTCTCTTTAACCAGCATTTGTAACTGATAACCTTGTCTACTTTGATTTGCAGCCAATACTCTAACACTTCATTGGTTTTATATCTACGTTTATACCAAACCTTTAACTCACATTGAGTACAATACTTTATATTAATGATAATTGTTAACACTTTAAAAAATTTTTATCTTGAGACTATGCATAATGTATTCATAATGGCCTTTTTATGTAACTTTTGTTTTACCTAGGGTGGATTGGATGTCCCATTCAACTGGAAAGGAGTTGAGAGAAACTGTATCAAGTAAGGATACAGTTCAAGCTATAATGACACCTCCTGGCATACCAATTTTGTGAGATGAAAAGAAATATAAACTGATCCACTTGGCTTAGACTGGCACCAAGGGAGTTTCCTTGGTTTATAACATTTATGTAAGGCTGAAAAGAGTGTGCCTATTTATGGAAAGTTTATTTTGCAAATAAGATGTATTAGTATATACACATACAGTATATATGCAATATATACATAAAACATTGACCCAAAACCATTATAATGTCCATATAAAGTTAAGCTTCAACACAAAACAAAAAAATACGATTAGACTGTGTACACAGAGGAGAGTGATATAAGATGTATGTTGAGAACTGTGAGGCTCGCAATCATTTATCTTAAAAGATTACCTAAAAGGTACAACAAATAAATAATAACCTGAAATGTTAAATTAAAAAAAAAAAAACATAGGAGGCAATGCAGACCATTTTTGAGGGGAAAGGTAGAATGTAAGTGTCAAAGGGTTTAATGCTGTATATTCCATTCCTGCTTTCAATGAAAATACCCAATTTCTATTTTGGGGAAAACATTTTTTGCCAAAACAAGGCTATTTCCATTATTTGATCATACCATTATTTAGTAAACCAACAATTCATATCTCTTTCTTTACTGAGTTGACTTAGTAATTTGAAATATGATTGGTAGATACAGGTTACTGCACATCATCATTGCTCTGTGTACCGGTTTGATAGGCAAGCTTATATAAAGAGGTATTCTACATTACAGCAGGTTTTTTTTTTTTTAAACTACTACTGTAACAAAACTACCACTTTGTAATATATCAAAGAAGTTCTAAAGGGGTATACAATTATTTGTACACAAGGGCCCATTTAATATTATTAATGGCAACCTTGAGACTGACCTCTTTTGTTTCAACAGCATGAAATCACAACCATATATCTTATCGCTATGATGTGGATGATAACAAGAAAGTCAGCAACTGCTAAGATATCTGTAATGAATTCAGATATAATGCCACCTGTTTGGACAAGTCTAATGCCCTGTACACATGGTCAGACTTTCCGATGACAAAATCCGTTGGATTTATTCCGATGGATTTTGTCTCAAACTTGTCTAGCATACACGGTCGCACAAAGTTGTCGGAAAATCCGATCATTCTGAATGCAGTGACGTAGAACATGTACACCGGGACTATAAATGGGCCAGTAGCCAATAGCTTTCATCTCATAATTTATTCTGAGCATGCGTGGCACTTTGTCCGTCGGAATTGTCTACACATGATCAGAATTTAAACGATTAGATTTTGTTGTCGGAAAATTTTAGATCCAGCTCTCAAACTTTGTATGTCGGAAAAAAAAGTCTGATAGAGCCCACACACGATCGGATTTTCTGACATGATACAATCGCATTTTTTCCATCGGAAAGTCCGACTATGTGTACAGGGCATAAGGGAAAGTTAAATAAAAACCCACAAAAGGAAAAAAAATAATTCCTGTTAGATAATCCATATATTTATTTTATTTATGCAGACTGCAAGGATGTTGTGGCCTTTAGGGCTATAGAGTTTTCTTAGCAGTAGGAAGATTATAACAGCAAATTCTGTGGTAATGGTGGCATTACACAACAATAAACTCTGCCTACAGTACTTACCAGTACTTTGTGGCGTCCAGTTAGGTTTGGGGATTCACACAGTAACTGAACATCAGAAACCGTAACTGTGCATTGCTTTTCACCAATGTACATAGAATACTTCAGCTTCATATTTCCTCCTGCTACTGGTGGAATCAAGTTCTTCCCCTACAACAACAAATAGGTATCATTGCATCTTATAACTTGTATAATTCATGATGGAGACAAATGGCAATTTATGATCACAAATCATACATAGGTGCCAATTATTTTCTCTTTACACACAACTGGAATATTTTTTTTTTGCATTTTCATTCAGATCAGCAGAAAAGTAAATGTGGCTCATCAGAAAGTGAACCTTTGAAATTGACATGCTAATTCAAACTAATGACTTCAAAACAATGTGCACAATCAACATATTTAGATAGAAATTCTCCTAAAGGAAATCAACCATGACACACCTGTGTGATCGTACTTTTACTTAAGCAGACATTCCTTGGAGTAGATTTGCTAAAGCTGCACTTTCATTGAAACTAGGTTTGCTTTAAATCCAGTCACATGCAAAGAAACTTTTTATTTTTCAAAACTTCTCTGAACATGACTGGGAGTTCACAGTGAGTAGAGGTTCACTTGGCTAAATAAAAATAAAAAAATCTCCTTCCCCCTCCCAGCTTAACCCTACAAACTAAATTGTGGTACTGCGTCAGGTAATGGGTTTATCTTTACTGTCCAGAACCAGTAGAAAACACATGAAAGAAGGTATGGCTGCTTCCTTTTTACCTGTTCTCTGTATAATCATATATAAACTGTGGTCGATTTTCATAGTTAGGCAGGTTAAAAAAGACACAAGTTCAATTAGTGCAACCAATATAAAAAAACCCTCCATAAACATCATCCTATACCCACAGGTGATCCAAAGGAATGAAAAAAAAGCAGCAAAAAAAAAGGACATTCCATGGGTCAACAACCCTTCGTGTTATTACCTATAAATGTTAACATCTAGGTATATTTTGTGCATTTAGGAATGCATCCAGCTCTTTTGCTAAAATAATCTACTGAGCTGGCCAGAACTAGTGCTTGAGGGAATCTATTCTGTATTTTCACAGCTCTTACTGTGAAGAAACCTTTGCATATGTGGAGGTTAAATCTCTTTTCCTCCAGACATAACAAGTGCCCCTTTGACCTTTGTAATGGCCTTAAAGTAAATAACTTCTGCCAAGTTCACTAAATGAACCACTTCTGTATTTATACCTTGGTGATTACACCCCCCTCAATCACCTCTCATCAAAAGAGAATACATTCAGTTCAGCTAATATTTCCCTATAGCTGAGCTTCTCCATGCTTCTTATCAGACTGCTTTCCATTCTCTGTACTTAAGTTGTTTATGAGGGGCTGAATTTTGTGGAGCCGATCCTATCCTGGGTCACCCCAAGGACAACAGAGTTCATTGTCATTGAAATGCATGAACCGCAAGATCTGCTCGTATCATGTCCTGGTCATGGAGGCAGAGAACATGGGCATATTATGAATTGGGTCAGTGGACCAATATGACCGCAGCTCAACCTTTTTAGTAATGCACATGAGGAGGTATAGGCCCAGAAAGGTCTTAGCCCTTGTACACACGGTCGGAAATTCCGACGGAAAATGCCCGATCGGACTATCTTGTCAGATAATCCAACCGTGTGTGGGCTCCATCTGACTTTTTCCACCGGAATGTCTCACCAACAAAGTTTGAGAGCTGGATATAAAAATTTCCGACAACATGATCCGATCAGACTTTGTCTGATCGTTTGTAGAGAATTCCGATCGGAAAAAGTGCCACGCATGCTCAGATCAAATTACGAGACCAAAGCTATTGGCTACAAGCCTGAACGTAGTCCCGTCGTAACGAACGAACGTCATCACACTCTGAACGATTGGATTTTCCGACAACTTTGTCCGACCAGGTGTATGCAACACCAGTTTCAGACAAAATCAGTTGGAAAAAATCCAACAGATTTTGTGGTCGGAATGTCCGACTGTGTGTACAAGGGCTTAAATTTGGAGACCATGATAGGTCTCCAATGTCTGGATGAGCGGCACTTGTACCGGCTCTCTGCTCCACATGAGAGCCCTGCGGTTCTTGCTCCTCAACAACAGCAGAAGAATGGGTACGCCTGACCTTGGCAGGGACCACTACTTCATTGTCAGAGCTATCTGTCAGGGTGGTGCTGCTGCTGTTTACCGGTTCACAGTCTGAGCCTGAATCTGACAAATGGGTGACTTTTCTTCACTCTTCATCTGTCAGGCTCAGAAATGTGTAGGCCTTTTCACTAGTGTACCTTCAATTGGACATTTTAGCCTCTAAATTTACTGGTATACTAGTGCGACTTACAGGAAAAAACAGCACCTAACTGCTTCAATTGTTACCAAAAAACTGTTAGCATTCACAGGGATGAGGCTTGACTGCAGTTATGTGTTTAGTATTTTGTAAGTGACAGTGATCTATTGATACTGCACTTGGGTGGGCTAAACGCAGGTGCTAGCAGGTACCAGGGCTGATCCTGCTAACGCTGCATTAACGTGCTCCTCCCCTTCTTTCACAGTCCCCAGTCCATCTTCTGATAGTACAAAGCCTTGGGGACACTCTGCACATGCTCAATTTGGTGTGTACTGCGAGAGAGTTTTTTTTTCTTGTGAGGGTGCATGTGATCAGGACAGGACCAATCAGGACTGATAGAAGTCACAAGACTGCTATATACTGCTGATGAGAAAAAGGTATTTAGCAGTTTACATTTACAAAAATAATTGTATTTCTATATTCTGTGTACTATTATCTACTAGATTACCCACATACTTCTCAATTATTGACTCTTTTAAAGCATAAGGATGCAATAAACTGCCTATTGCAAGGTTGCATAAAGTGCAGTTCTGGACAATTTGTAGGGTCATTGCATATACAGTACTAGGAAGCCAATGTGAAATGTTTGGTGCTTAACTACTTTCCCACCAGCCACCGTCGCTATACAGTGGCAGGCTGGCTCCCCCAGTGCGAATTGCAGCCGATTTAAGGGGTATAGGGGGTGAGCCCGCCCACCGCGCGGCCCTAGAACTGATGTGCTTTGTTAGGGTACAGCGCTGCATGACCGCACAACTATCAGTTAAAGCGATGCAATGCAGTATCGAAAAAAATGACCTGGTCATTAAGGGGGAAAATCTTCTGGTCCTTAAGTGGTTAAAGTGAAACTGCAGCCAAAACGTTAGTTTCGACCCTTGTCAGATTTATATTGCTATCTTTGTATAGCCCTGGTTTCTCCTAGTAAATAAAAATGGAAAGTGGTTCTAAAGTCCAAATATTTTTTACCTTAATATATTTCCCCATCCCCCCCCCAGTAAAAACTTAGTGTACATAACACCTCTCATGATCCAGTGCTGTTCCCACTGCCAACACCACTCTCCTCTCCCCCTGGATTTGCAGGCTACACTGGAGGGAGCAGGAGGAGGGAGCCATGGCCGAGCTGTGCTGTGTGAGTCTATGGATGCACACAACCCAGATTGGAAGTGCACCCGCATGGGTGTCCCCATGGAAGAGATGAGAAGCAGTGAGTGCCAGCGGGGGACCACCAAAGAAAAGGTAAAGGATCACTCTGTGCACTATTGCTGCACAGAGTAGTTAAGAAAATAATTTTTTATTTTAAGTAAAAAAAAACTTTAATATCAATTTAAAAAATGCTGGACCTATTTGTATCCCTAAAACTAAAACTACAACGGAAGTTTTGGCCGGAGTTTTACTCCAAATAATACTGAATTTATTGTATAGTTACATTAAGAAAGCTACGATATAAAAATAAAAGGAATTTTAACATAACAATAATTGCAATTCATCCAGCCATAAAAGACAGAAACAATTCACAATGTCACTTTTATATGTAATCAATATAAAAACAAGGCCTGTCCCATTCCATTTACCTTTAATATTATAGGACTTCCAGGTTTCAGCTCCAAGATGCCAGAAGGGTTGAATGACTCAAACACTGGATCTGGATAATATGTAAAATTGGTCTTGTTGAGGACCAGCAGGGACTGAACATTGTCTAGGATGAATCCAAATTCCTCAGGTCGTTCGGTAGTTTCACCCAGGTTGTTGGAATTAATGGCCACAGCTGGAGCTTGGCATATCATTTCGGTAGAATTCAATACTGTACAATTCTTTAAAAAGAAAAGGAAAATCATGGCAGTCACTTTCAGCCGTAAAATAATTTGTACAACTGTGCAGATGCCTTCAGCATTAATACAGTTAAAATAAGCTTTGAAAATATTATGTCACACGTATAATTATAATTTCAGAGTATTAGAAATCCAGGTAGCTTATTGCCTTTCTAGTACGCTTGGAACAAATACTAGAGTGTAATTAACCTTTTCTTCTTTGCAGTAGTGATGAGGATAATTAATTTTGCATGGAAATATTAAAGCTGAAAAAGGCTATAATATAAATCAAAGGCGTTATATGTCCTTACAGCATGACTCAAAGTCTAAAATGCTTCTAACATGAAGATCTTGTTGCATTAACACGTTCGATTGAGCACTGGAAAAGTCTGTACTATCATGTTACTATGATGAACAGTAGCTGCACAGAGCAGATCTGTTTGTGTGAAATTAAACTTTGCAGTGGGAAACTTACTTTTGCTATAATTTCTATGTGGTTTTCCACGTTCCTCTGCAATATCAAGCGTAGATGAATTTTTTTTTATTTTTTTTTTGCTGGAACTCTAGAGACCCCATTTTTCTTAAGCAATAATGTTGGTATTTTGAAAGTCTTGGATGCTGCTGGATTCTGTTATTTCACAGCACACATTTCTGTGACCAATTAAAAATAATGCATTCACCTTTCCCTATAAAAAGAAACAATCTTTTCTCTACACGTCTATTTAAAAAAATACATAAATGGGGTAAAAAAAATGCTATAGATTCTGATAACCATTATAAGAGAGCTACTGCAAAATACATGAAATTAAGTTCACTGCTAACCTTTTTAACAGTGGCGGTTGGTGCTCACTTTGGGGGTGAGGGGCGGCACAAACTAACACCAACATTCCTTCATTCGCTATCGTCACTAAGCCCTAAGCTCACCCTTTTTTGAAGCCTATTAGAGCCTCTGCTTCTGATCATGTGCTTCAAAAAAAATAAAAACATTGGAATCCATGGAGTTCAGCGCTCTGTATGTAGATTAGGTGGCTGGATGCATGGATGAGGGGGGCACTGCTTTAGAGGCATATTTAATCAGCAGTATAAACCTTCACTCAAGGTAAATTTTGAAATATATGCATCAGGAAGATACACCAGAAGCGAATGTTTGGTGAATGTCACGTTTATTGCTTTATGAATATATCCACTGGGATTCATTTACTAAAGGCAAAAAGGCTGCTCGCTTTACAAGGGAAGTTGCTTGCAAGATAATTTGCCATTGAGCTCAGTGAATGATGCAAAATTTCACTTTGCAAAAAATACCTAATCACATGCAAGGAAAAAACAAAACAGCATTTTTGCTTGCACATTATTGGATTGATGGAAGTCAGCAGAGCTTCACTTCTTTCACTAAGCTAAGCGGCAGACTTCTTTGAAAAGTGCAACTTCACTTGTAAAGTAAACAGTCAGCTTTCCTTTAGTAAACCAACCTCTGTGTGTCTATTGCAATGGCTTTACTAGGGGAAGGAACTCTACTGTGTAAAGTAAGTTTATCCGAAAAATACAAAATCAAGATGTTTGTAAAGACTCATCACTTTACACATTTTGTAAAACTGAATAATTTGTGTTAAGATCTCTGGAATGTAAAATGTTACTGCTAGGAATGTGATGCTTCATGTCTGAATGGACACGAAGAGCAGTGGCTTGGCTCGGGTGCCCCCATAGCAAGCTGTTTGCTGTGGGAGCACTCGGCAGGAGGGAGAGGCCAGGAGCATCCTCAAGGAAAAGGAGGATGACATGTTTGTTATTTTTTTAAAAACAAGACTTTAACATCAGTTTAACTAATCATCACATTTAGAAAAAATTTAAAAACTAAAAATACTTACCTAAATTTAAAACTCATTATATTGTATTTGAATGCCTCAAAACATATAGTGTAATTATGCAACGTGAATGCAAGAGAACAGTGCACAAAAAATATATAATCTAGAAAAAGTGTCCAAAGAAAAAAGTGTACTAGATAACTCTTTTAGCCCTTCAGTGACATAACACCCTCTTTAGGTCAAACAAATATAGCTTCTTACCAGAATATTAGACTTATCCAGGTCAAAAATCACCTTAGTGAGCTTCACCTCTCACTCTAGTTGAGAGCTACATCTCTGTCATCCAGCCGCCTTTATGATGACAATATTAGGAAGCACTGCACAAACTTATCCTCAGCAGTAAGAAATGTATGTCAGGCAAGGCAAATGAAATTTTGGTGATGCTTATATGCCCGTGGAGGGTGTAGGACAATTTTTTTGTCTTTTCCAATGCTTATTTTTATCTTTACTGCTAAAAGTAGATTTTAAATAAACCTCCATGGATTTTACTGGATGTTGCGCAATGAGCTTTCTTTTATTATGCTGATTCATCTGGTCTGATACTGCTGAGGATAAGTCTGTGCGGTGCTTCCCAATATTGTCATCATTACGGTAGCTGGATAACAGAGATACTATTGCAGCACTCCCAGTGGATGCTCCACAGAGGGACATGTGAGATAAATACTGTATGCATTCAGTTTGCATATTGACTGAATTTCACATTGCACCAGGAGTTCTCCTTTAAGAGGGTGAACATTTTACAAGAATGTGCAAGTTCAATTAATTTTTTTTCTTTTTGCGGTGATATACTGTGAAAATGATAAATTGAGAAATAGGTTCTATTTTAAAGTTGCAGACCAGCATTCAAATGAAATGTCTCGCTTAGGTTTAACAGTTTCCCTTTACCTTTTTCCCAAGTAATCTGTCAATCTTATCCAGAAATAAAAAAAAAGTCAGTCACAATGCAATAGCTTGGGGAATAGTGAGATGTCAAAGGCTAGACATGAGATGTCAAGTAATGTGGTGTTCGTGCCATTTGGGGGATCATTCTGAGGTTCACAAATATCATATACACAATGGTAGAAGGAGAAGTAGCAAATATATCTCACTATGTCTTCTTGCTTTGTTCTGGGATAATAAATTCAATTGTGGGCTTCTATTTATAGAGCAGATGCTACATGTAACCTGAATGTAATAGGGTTATCATTCCTGGATCACTAAGGTATTACAAGGAGCAATGTCCCCCCTCTTGTAGCCTGTAACTGAATTACAATGCACATACACTTTCCAGGCAGGCCATACAGCTGTAAATCCACAGTAAAGTCTATTATGTTTATATAATATATAGTGTCAAGTACATTTCATCATTTCATTATACTTTGCACAGATTACTTCTAGAATTGGTATCTGATGTATCTAAATATGAATGTCTAGGTAGATATAAAGTCATGCATGCAATCAGAATATATGTCTTCAGGGCATAATATGAATTTTCTTCCAGTTGTAAATGTATGAAATGTTTTCCCTACATTACTCTATTATTCCCGTGTTTGTAGTTCACAATGAGATTGGAAAGCGTGGTGCACTTTATTGTTACTTTAAAATATACAATGTAGAACATACAGTTCTATGGCTGATGAAGAGTTTGGAGCTGTAAATTCAAGTGGGTATTAGAACTAGAACCATGTACACATTAAATCAGTATTCATAGAAAATGTCTGCTCAAATTGTATTCACCTGTATATAAACATTCACAAACCACATCAATGATGATGGCTGGCCATGATGCTGAAATCAATCCAAGACAAATCACTCTGACCATAAATCGTTTGGTTCAATGTCAATAGAGTGATAAGCGAGATGTGACATACAAAGCATTGCAAAAGCATGTTTTACTGTGTCTGTAATTCTGTGCACTGGGCTGGGTGAAAAATGTTATATCTCTGCCCAGGCTAAAACAAATATAGTTAAAAAGCTAAAGCTGGCCTGGCAGGGACTAGCTGGATTTTGATCAATGTATGGTCACTGTGGTTGAAGAGAAGATCTACCAATCAGCTTTATTCCAACCACTTTTAAGTGCCGGTTCACACAGGGGCGACTCAGATCCAACTTCAGGTCGCCCCTAGTCGCCTTAAGTCGCGCTACATGTAAAAATAAATGTAAGTGAATGAGAGCTGTCTTAGGGCACACTACTGAAGTCGCTCCGACTTCAGAAAAGGTTCCTGTACTACTTCTATCCGACTTGTAGGCGACTGGTACCCATTCATTTCAATGGAGGTCGCCTCCAAGTCGGATCTCCGTCTATACAGAGGCGACTCTCACAGAATTATCAGCTTTCAAAAGGGAACTCCATGCAAAATTTATTAACCTCCCTGGCGGTATGATTATTTCGGATTTTAGGTGCTAAAAGCGATACAATTCTTTTGCATGAAAATTTGGTGTTTTATATTGTAGTCCTGCAATTCTTAGGAATAACTCTCTTAAATCTGTTCAAACCAGAGTCTAGCAGACATCCCGGGTATGATAAAGTTTGAAAATTGAAATCATAAATTATAATATAATAAATAACTATAAATAATTGTACCAAATAAGAATATAACAATAATAAAAATTATTCAATAATATAATCAAATCAAAAACACTGAAATTTGCTTAGTTGCAGAATTGTCAATGTCATTACTTTTCTGTATTTGATGACGGTTCTCCACACAAATCGATATCGCTCAATTCTGCGAGTGATTCCAATTTATTATCGCTGTTTTCTAGCTGGTCTAAAATCATTTTTGATGTAAAGGGACAGTTTTGGTTGCTATGGACAATCTCCAGTTTCCAGGCATAAAGAACAGTTTTTATAATATAAAACTGCATGCAGGACACTGGGCAGACCACTAGGGACAAAGGGGATGTGAAATTATTACATACATCAATGTAATCTGTAATTTTTGAATTTGTCACCGATCTCCGTCCCCGTGCGTCGCAATGCTCGCAGGGAACGGAGATCGGCTCCGTGATAGATCCGGCGGAGGACGAGCCGCTTGTACAGCGGGGGGACTTCACTGGATCCAGGGGAGAAGGTAAGTAATCTCCTCCTGCATACAGCAATGCAGTCCCGAGTTTGGCTTGGGGTTACCGCTTTTGGTACAAAATCTCCACCCTGAGCCAGACTCGGGAACACCGCCAGGGGGGTTAAAAAATTTGGTGTGGGTTCCCCCTCCGAGAGCATAACAGGCCCTTAGGTCTGGTATGGATTTTAAGGGGAACCCCCTACACCGAAAAAACGGCATGGGGGTCCCCCCAGATCCACACCAGACCCTTATCCGAGCACGCTACCTGGCCGGCCAGGAAAGGGGGTGGGGATAAGTGAGCGCCCCCCCTCCTGAGCCGTACTGGGCCGCGTTCCCTCAACATGGGGTGGTGCCTTGGGGAAGGGGTGCTGTGCGGCCCCCTTCCCCAAAGCACCTTGTCCCCATGTTGATGAGGACAAGGGCCTCTTCCCAACAACCCTGGCCGTTGGTTGTCGGGGCCTGCAGGCGGGGGGCTTATCGGAATCCGGGAGCCGTTTTTAATAAGGGGGCCCCCGGATCCCGGCCCCCCACCCTATGTGAATGAGTATGGGGTACAATTATTGCCGGACTCCTCCGCTATCTTCTGCTAGCTATTTTACTAGCAGAGGAGCCCGGATTTCTTCTTCGCTGCCACCCTCTTCTTCCAACTTCGGGGGTCTTGTCTCCCTCTTCGGTTCTGTCGCCGCTGCCGCCGTCGCCGTCTTCTGTTCTTCTCTTCTCTTCTTCTCTTCTGGAGATGTTGCCTCGTTGCTGTCTCTGGTCACAATGACAGGACACGCGGCTTGCGGCGACTTATATAGGGACATCACCGGATGATGTCCTCGCCCATTATGATGTCACAGTCCCAGCATCCTCTGGGACCCCCTGAAGACGGAAGAAGACCCCCGGAGCTGTGCAATAAACTATTTAACCCTTGTGTGTTGTGTTTTTTTTTTTTTACATTTTTTCACAGGTGAATGGGTAGGGGTACATTGTACCCCATACTCATTCACATAGGATGGGGGGCCGGGATCCGGGGGCCCCCTTATTAAACTTTTGACACTATTTTGGGATCATTGGCATTTATACAGAGATCAGTGCTATACTCTAACTGTAGGGGGGATGGGCTCACTAGAACTTGACAGAGATCACTGCTTCTGATCACATGTAAATGCCTGGTTTACATCTCCCCGTTCTGCCTCTGTGTGCCAAAATCGCCGGCCACCGGTAGACATTGAGTCTGCAGTACCTGCGGGCACAATCCCGGGGTGCACGGCGGGCAAGTGACCGTTAGCTGCAGATGACCCAGTGACATATGTTGTTTTTCACACCCGTGCCACTTTGCCAACGTATATCAGCGTGAACCGGTCAGCAAGTGGTTAAGTTCAGCTCATGATAAATAGGGGCATACACAAAAGTGTTGCATTTATCGTTGTGCTCAGTGTATTTAGCAGAAGATAATATATTTTACATATCCAAAAGCATGGTTTATGTATACATTGCCATTAGAAACTGGATACCTAGAAATGGTTGATTATTTAGGCAGGCCCTCAATCCCTTCCACTCAGCTATTGTGTTATCCTGGTGGGGGGAGAGTCGTCGAGAACACAGTGATTATTGCTAGTGGCTATAGCTGCTGGCAATAATCACATGTACAAATCGATAATATAAATGTACCCAAGTCAATTGATGAATCGACTTATGTACAATCAGCCTGCCCATAGATGGTTTGAATCATCGAACCATCTATAGGCTTAAATGAGGCTATAGAGTGGAAAATAATATACCTTTGCTTGTTTTGAAAAACACTCTCAAACCAAGTTATTCTCAAACCAAGGTTTTACTGTAAAAAAGATAAACTGTATTACAGCTCCATAAAATACACACGGATTAAAAGCAATGGAAAGAAATGTCTCAACTCATGAGACCAGATGGTACAGGACCCCAGCACTGCTCCATAAGTTTGACCCCACACGGTCCAACCAATGGAGATGTTGACAGGAGGTAGGCACACTCTTGCATGTATGGTGAGAATGCCTGCTACTACAACCCTTTTAGACTGCAGTACACTCAACTACCTTCCAGGTTACCACCGATGTTCTATAGTATTCGCCAGCACAATTCCTGCTACAATACACCTCACTCCCTCCCTAGCAATTCATATGGTAAATGCAGCCAATGCATGCATAACAGTACATTAAAACTCGCAATGTGTGCCTTCAATGAAGGAATGGTTCACGTGCATCAACAAAATAACAGAAATGGAGGAATTGATACACATAGCTAATGAAACCAAAGTCAAATATGACTTCACATGGGCCTGTTGGCTCCACTTTGGCTCTACAGACACATACAATAACATAATCAACAATGAGAAATCACAGACCTCTGCCACAAATACTAACATCTCTTGAAACACATCTTACACAAAAAGGTATACCACCCTTTAAATCACCTACCAGATCAAAAGGCACATACTCTAACTCTCAAAACATCTTGACGATTAGACAGATTTTAACCATTGCCAATCACCTCCATGGTGTAGGTTACATTGCAGATTACGATATATAGACTGATGGGCAAATCTTTGGGAGACCCCACCATCTTCTTCCTTGCACCGGGCAAGTTCTTCCCCCTTACTCGGGACACAGACTATCCACTATTATTCTACTCTTCTTCCAGTGCATGATTATACAAATGTGGGTTGTATCTCTTCTTTACTTTAATTTTCTTTTCTTTTCTTCTTCTCTCTTCTCTTCACCCTTGCTCTCACCCCTTCCCTGACACCCCCCCCCCCCCCATGTTTTTTTTTCCAAAACCAGGATTTCTGTATTACTAGTATAATATCGGCCATAGTGGATTAATGATTTCAACCGCACTATTGCAAATGACCCTCCGTGGATAACAGTATGCTTACCATCATTCCTGGCAGGAGAAACTGCCAAGCCTTCATACCCCTTACAGTATACCCCCTTTTTATGACCCTTAACTTTTCCTATACTCAAGATGCTCTATAAGCTTATAAGCTGTATAAGATTGTGTTTGGGAGGGATACGCTGATATGTACTTCCTAAGTTACAGTCTCTCATGTTGCAGTCTTGCTTCAAACCTCAGGCTTCAACGATATGTACTAGTAAATATGAAAAGCAATTGTCTTGTTCAGTGTTATAAGTTACATCTGAAAGGCCTAAAAGCCCATTACTTATCTGTCATAAGAAATTTTTGTTCATGAGATGTGTGTAATGTTCATTCTGTATGAGCTGTTTACCCATTTACCAAACTAAATCAAATATGTTTGGAGAAAAAAAAAAAGCATGGGTAACAAAATTTCCCAGCAACATATTTGTGCATAAAATGTTAGCCCTTGCACACACGGTCGGAGATTCCGACGGAATTTTTCCTATCGGACCGTTTTGTTGGATATTCCGACTGTGTGTGTTCTGCATCGGACTGCAAGTTGGAAAAGTTGGTCCGTTGGATATTCCGACGGACCAACTTTTCCAACTTGCCGGTAAAATTTTCCGACAAAATGCTCCGATCGGACATACTCCGGTCACGTGTAGCCTACCCCGATGGACAAAGTGCCACGCATGCTCAGATCAAATTCCTAGACCAAAGCTATTAGCTACTAGCCTGAACGTAGTCCCGTCGTAAAGAAATAACGTCATCACGTTATGTACAATCGGATTTTCCGACAACTGAGTCCGACTGTGTGTATGCAACATCACTTCCGGACCTCTTCCAGAATTAATCCGATGGATTTGGTTGCCGGAATCTCCGACCGTGTGTACGGGGGCTTAATCAGATGGAAGTGGTACTCCAGGAACTGGTTTCTACTGTACAACCATAATGTTTCTGATTGCTTAGTTCAGAGACTGGGAAATCCAATGCGTTTTAAATTCTATTTCATCTATCTTCTTCAGGAATAATGAACCACTTACACACGCTCAAATAACATCTTTTTTGTATAAAACCAAATGTCCTTTCATGGCATAGAAGCCGATCATCCAGAAGGATAAGACTGGGGCACACAGAGACCACTCAGGCTCAACAGGAAGATTTCCATTTCTTCCTGGCTCAAGTATTTGCACAGGACACTTTGATCTGATTAACATTTTATTGCACAAATATGCTACTGTGAAATTTTGTTACTATTGGTTTTCATCAATGTGTATTTTATAGCGATGTAAAAGTTTATCTTTTATATATTGAATCTGGGTTCTTCTTAAAGTCCCATTAGAGGAAAAATGACTATAGTTATTTGTGTAACATCTAAGATTTGCTAATATTCTGCAATGGCCACCTCAAGTTGACATAGCAAGGTATGTTTTATTATGTGAATATGTGCTCTGGATATAATTTTTTACCTTAAAGCACCTATATACATTTTTCTACTTTTTGTGAAACCCTACAGTGTATATTACAAATACATTTATAAAAATGTTTTGGTAATACACTTCTATTAGTGCATCGTTCATCTACAGTGACAATGTGGCCTGTCTGTAAAAAATGTCAGATTCCAAAAATTCTTCTTCTAGTGTATCCACACTTCGCTGAGAGCCGTTATTATGAGACCATTTAATACCACGCAGACCTTGTATTCATGTGAAAAATTCTATATGTGCTCTTCACTATGACTAGCTTCTTTCTTGGGAAAATGAAACATACTCAAATAATTGAAATGGATGAGTTGTGACCATAGGAGCAAAGGGCAGACAGAGGCTTTATCTAATATAGTATATCTGCCCTTATATCATAATTCTCCTATTGATTTTCTGTTGGTATGAAAATAATAAGAACTAACCGAAGCAAGCAGCTGGTCCCAAGTCCATTTCAACAGAGATGCCACATATTGTACTCTGGTTCAATAGAGATATAACACTGTGTACAGAGACATCTTTCACACTGACCTACACTGATATCTTGATTTTAATACCTAAATTAAAACAAATAGTGCTGTGCTTTGTTTACTGCTGGATTATTTTACTATAAGAAACCGTTTTCATAAATTGCATGTTTATTATTCTAATTGTATTGTTTTACTAAACCACAATGAGCTCAATGCCATATATGCTTTGTCTGTTTTTTAAATATTATATGATATAATTAGATGCTTTAATATCTTAACTTGATAAAGTCTTGGTATTTTTTTCCACTAAAAATAACAAACATGTTATACTTACCTGCTCTGTGAAATGTTTTTGCACAGAGCAGCCTGGATCCTCCTCTTCTCAGGTCCCTCTTTTCTGCTCCTGGCTCCTCCCTCCTGTTGAGTGCCCCCACAGCAAGCAGCTTTCTATGGGGGCATCCGAGCCGAGCTGCAGCTCTCTATGTCCATTCAGACATGGAGCCGCGGCCTGACCCTGCCCCCTTTCTCACCTCATTGGCTCACTGACTTTGATTTACTGCAGTGGACACCAATGGCGCCACGCTGCTGTCTCAGCCAATGAGGAAGGGATTCCCAAACAGCCGAGTCTCTCGTGCAACATCACTGGATCGAGATGGGGCTCAGGTAAGTATTAGGGGGGCTTAGGGGATTGCTGAACACAGAAGGCTTTTTTTATCTTAGTACATAGAATGCATTAAGATAAAAAACCTTCTACCTTTACAAAAACTCTAAATGACTTTTAAGATGACTTTTTCTTTACAAGTACACAACATATGTAGAATGTCTTTCCTGTATCTATTATTTAGATACAGGAGAGACAGCTCTGCCCATACAAGCTTACAATCTAAAGAGATACAGGAAAGAAGGAAAGTAAGGCAATGAGTATGCTGCATATGACTGAGTGCCTTGTCAGATGGTGGAAGAGAAATCAGGCCTGTATTAGCTAATTAGCTCTGTTTATTTCCTAAATGGTATACCTGGGGTATTACTACTGAATTCAGACTGTAATTTAATTTGATAAGAACCCTACAAATGTTCAACTCTTGAGTTGACTTTACTGTGCAATAAAAAGGAAAAGAAAGAGAGAAAATGTTCAGTCAAATTACATAATCAGAAACATAGAGAGGAGGTATTAAACCTGACATTTTGGAAATAAATCTTGACATCTGCCATGAACCTAAAATCTGAAATCTCTGGATTAAACCACCCATCCAAGGGTGGCAATGATTTAATATCAAGATATACCCATGTCATATACTTACTCATAGTCCACAACCAGCATGATATGAAGCTTAAACTGATAAATATACAGCAATACATAAAAATCACTCCATTTTCTCAAAGAAAAATATATCTCTAAACAGCAGCAGTTTTGTCTTATGGGTTATTCCCTTATTTCGTAATCACTGAACAGACTGATCGCTAGTCATTACAAGGAAAAAAAGCTGAAATAAATGACAAGCATTGCTTTTATAAATTAAATGTTCTTGTTAAAATGTTCCAGAAACTGACATTTCTAAAATGTCAGCAATTAAAAGGACAAAGGGCATCCAAACTTTGAACAAATTAATTCACATATATATATATACTGGGGCCAAGTATATAGCTGTGGAACCCTTTTTGTAAGTGATGGTAGGATATCATATTTTTTGTGTTAGCTTTATTTACCTTATGGTGTGAAACACTTGACATAATTTTATTCTCTGTACATAAAATACTCGTGCTAGTGATGTGGAAAACTTTTTTGAAATGTTGGCAATTCACTTATTTCTAAAAATGTTTTAAATTGATATTCTGTATGGTAAAAATATATATAGTTTTAACTCCACACACGTTAATATGAAAAGGATTTAGCATTAGGCAGATTTTACACATTATCAGTGATTTTCTTTGGGCACAAAGGACTGGTAGGGAGTGAATCTGGTCTTTTTGATGACTGTGGCATTAGCAGTGAGCATCTGCTCCTTATCACTAAACTACCTTACAACCTCTGTCACTAGCTACTTAAAAAGTAAATACACATGTGCTCTTTTCATGTCAGGGTAATCAATGGCAATGCATTTTCCATTTCATGGTGGTACTTTGAAGATAATGCTCTCTTAGAGAATTAAGTACAGCCAGTCCTACTCTGCATAGCTACCGTAAATGACAGAAAAGGGTACCAGATGATCAGGTAATATGATAAATGTTACAATGACAAGAACTTACATTAATGTGCTCTTTTCCATTAAGCTTGGCTCTTATTCGAGGGTTTCTAATAATATCCAGGTTCGTTCCCCACACTGATATTGGAGTATTCCCACTGTAAAAGAAGTGTTGAGAAGAATCTTCAGTGTAATAATATCAACCAAGGTTCATTTTAAAGCTCATCTTAAGGCACCACCTGTCATTAACCATAAACATCCCTCTATCCAATATGTATCATCAATCTGTGTTTCTTTGTCGTTTACCTTGTCCCTGAAGGTAGATGTTCATTCTTCGTAGCCCCTGTGGCATCACACAGGGGCTGAAAAATTCCTGCAGCCTGGCGGAAAGTATCTTTGAGACACCCAAAGTAATTTCCTACAGAAGTAGGCTGTCTGCATTTCTAATGAGCCCTGTTCCTTCAAACTGCATATGTAGGTGGACTCTGGGTGTGTGCCCGTTACTGTGGGTGTGTGTAGGTGGTGACAGGGGAACAAATAACTCCCCTGTCCTTATGGGGATACACACACTGCCAACATAGCTGTAAAAACAGCAGTCCATGTTAATATACAAAAATGATGACAATACTTGAATTAACAGCATTATGAACATTCTCCAGCGGGGTTTGACTTCCTTTCTCCCACCTCTGTGCTGTAGAATGTAGTGGTATTGGGGCCACACAGCTCAGGCTACACAGCTTCCTTCTCTCCCCTGCCTCTGTGCTGTCTGCTTGTATATGCATCCTTCCACATTCAGACCTGGTGTCACCTGAAGGAATGAAGAAGAGAGCAGGGCTACAAAGTTCCCTAGACCTAGCACTAGGCTCCTCTGCTGCTACTTATGCCAGATTATGGTGGGTTATGTTGCTATGGTAGGAGCTTACCTTGTACATCTACCCTTCTTTTATATTAAAACTGTTTTCTCTTGTGATACGAGTCTGTCCTAAGGGCTTGTCAATAGTGAAAGCTTCAGTGTCCTGCAGAAACAGAGGAATGCAGCTGGCAGGCCTGGCTTGCAGACAGTGGGCTCATTGGTCAGAAAAGCAGGATAAAAGCAAGGTACCCTGCTCTATCCTAGCTCTCATTTCCAATACTGTGCTCACTCTCCATTGTCATTTTGATAGCTCAGTGCTGCAGGACACTGATCTTCCAAGAGTAGTAGGGAGGAACAGTATAGTGGGCAGTACTGTATGGAGGGAGGTTGTTTGTCTCTGAATAAATCAGCTAAGCCAATGCTGATGCCAGGGCTGACTGAAGGACTGAGAGGGGACCAGTCCTCCAGGGTATATAAAGCTGCTTGGAGAGTCAGGTTCCCTATACAGGAAGTTAGTTCCATTAAGCATGTCAAGGCTGCATTAAACCCAGAATTTAAACCTACAGGAACAAGCTGCATAAAAAAAACATGAATGGATGATTTTTGCTACAGGAGATAAGTACTAAAATATATATTTTTTATCAGGCTCAAATTCAGCTTTAACATGCGGTGCATGGCATTTAATAGGAAAGCAGAGTATTACAAGTCCATCATACATTTAGAAAAAGAAAAATGTCTCCGATCACAGGGACTCAATGCATCTATACACAAGCTTCTGGTCTTGATATTAATAGACTGGCAGCAGGAGTTTCATCTATTAAACTATGTTATTTTCTTAGCAGGGTATATATCATGTATAGAGGGGACTGCAAAGAAATCTTTCATTCTCTTATTTAGAAACTGTAAGTGGCAAGAAGACATGACTAGGATACAAAAGCAGTTTTTTTTTCCTAATACTTTATTTTTTGGTGATATACTGCAGTGAGCATATTGGTTTTATTCTGTGCATGTACGAAATAAAATCATGTACATGTAACCAATATCTAGGAAGATAAAATATTTGAAATCCAACTGGGTGATTTAATAATCAGAATAATGTAAGGGCACAGTGTACTGGGTTTCACCCTATTAGCAAATTGGTCTGTGCAAGGGAACAGAACAGGGGACCTAGCACTTTCTTATTTTAACTGTTACAATGGTACAGTTCTCTGTGATAACCAATATTATAGGTGTTTTCTGCTACTTGTTCATTATTTAATTCTACCTAAATAGAATGCAAAACAAATCCCAATAAATTCAAGATTCACTAAGCCAAAATAACGATGTTGGCATAATTGTAAAACAACAACAACAAAAAAACTGTTTTATAAATGCAAAACATGTTTAGAAATACCTCTTCAAATGTACAGACTGTACTTGCTTTGAAGACTTAATTTTGCGCAACGAAATGTGATTTTTCTCACATGTTAGATCAATCAAGTGTGTTTCTTCTGCTTAATTACATTTAGTAAGAAATAGGTAAACTAGCCAAGCACCCAGGGCTGTTTACTTAAATGAGAGCATACATATTTAGTATTTTATTGTACTATTTTTGCTTGCACATGTTCTCCTTGTGAGTATGAAACAAAGGGTTTAACTTATTGGGTGTTCAAATACTAGCATGTCAGTTTTGGGAAAAACTGGGTTGTAATAGTTGCAACTGTAATGGAGATCCTAAAATAAATATTTAATGACCCTTGAACCCTAATGCCTACAGTATAGATCAAAGCTGCACATGTCAAGGTGCCAATGAAAGCCCTGTCAAACCATATCAATAAGGTACAGAGGCAGCTGGTATGCATACAATAAGTAATCATAATTGACCATATATTTGATATTGTGACTAATATTATATTTAGTGTCACTGCTTAGGCCTCATGCACACTGGGAGTTTAACCCCAGTGCATGAGACTCTGGTGATGAGGTGCTTGTGCTAGGTAGAGACACACCACCCAACCCGCTGCTGGCAACCTGTAAAAGTCTCTGAGATTCTGAAAGCTGTCATGGATAGATGAGGTTAGACGGTGCACTGAGGGGCGCTTACATTTAGAGCAGGAATGAAAACCTATAAAGCTAGCAGTCTGAGTTCTGGGTACTTATTTCTGGGTACATACTGCCCTAAATGTAAGTATTGCTCCATGCACTGTCCAGTGACAGCAGCTGTCAGCCTCTCATAGCCTTTAATAGGCTGCTGGCAGTGGGGCTGTACCTTCCACCCTCACCTAAATATCAAACTGAACAAGTAACCTATTTACTGGAAAATGCCATCAGGTGATGAACTATGTATGTTCCTGTACATTCTGGTGCATATATATATACCCAGGCATACCCCACTTTTAAGTACACAATGGGGTTTATTTACTAAAGCTGGAAAGTGCAAAATCAGGGTCACTGCTGCATAGAGACCAATGAGCTTCTAAACCCAGCTTGTTCAATTAAGCCCTGGAAGCTCACTGGTTTCTATGCAGAAATGAGCCTGATTTTGCACTTTCCAGCTTTAGTAAATAAACCCCTTTGTGTACTTAAAAGTGGGGTATGCCTATATATATATATATATATATATATATATATATATATATATATATATATATATATATATTTACAAATAATCAAATACCAGGCTTATTTCATAAAGTCAACGGCAATGCAAAAAATACTAAATGGAATTTGCATTTCCTAGGTGAAATACTGAAAAATAAAATCAGGTTGTTGTGGGGTACATCAACCTGGACATATTTTTTGTTATTAATACTCTTGTTCTTATCATATAAGCCCACTTGAGTGAATACAGAATATAATATTAAGCCCTTTGCTGTGATGCTTTCATGCAAATGTATGAGTTTAAGGTACACTATGGTGAGATGCAGTGTAGTTGATTCACTTAAGAAATACAGATACTTTGTGAAGTTCCTGTACACTTTGCAACAATTCTGTTCACTAAGCTAAGTGAATAAAATGAAGCTGTGTACACTTTATTCAACCAATCAGATGCTAGCAAAGAAATATTTTTTTTCGTTCCCTTGTACATGATTAGGCTTACACAAGATCACCCATTTACCTGTCATTTACTTTGCAAAGGAAAGATGCAGTTTTCAAAGTGAACATTCCCCTTGCTAAGTAAGTAGCCTCTATATATTTTGTAAATCAATTCCAATACCACAGCAATCTATAATAACACAATGGTATATTTGTAAACACACTCCATATTAACAAAAAAGTAGAGTTTTGCACATTGCTTTATATATTTTCATGAAAAAAGCTTCTGGTTCTGTGAAGTCTTCTACCTGGCAGCCCCTGCCTGGATATAATTGCGCTGAACAACATGGAATCTCCTGCTCATAAACTGTTCTACAGCCTCCAGATAAAATGAAATAAGCAGATTCCTAGATTCTGTTCTTGGCGAATAAAGCACTAATTGGAAGGATTTGTAGAGGTGTCAGCTGTTTTAACCAAGTCACATATTTCTCTGCTTAGATGTTCAGTTTGGCATGCAACGTTAAATACCTCTTTTAGTTTATTTTGGTTTGTAAGAGAGAGAAATGACAGGTACAAAAAAATAGACTTCAAACAAGCTGTGTGAAACATCATTGAGCCTCTATAATAAACCCTTTTTCTATGTTCTTTCATACTTAACTCCTCAAAGATCTATGTATATAGTGCCAGCGTAATTTAGGTTACCAGTATCTGATTTTGACTTTACAAGTGATCAGCATGAAAATGCAAGACATGACAAATTAATGGGTATAAATATCTTTTGTAATCCTCACGAAACCATTTGTTTTAAAATGGCTGGAGAAATGCAGACCCAACTGAATACTAAACAATTACACAGTACAAATTAATCACGTGAAATTTTTTATAAATACGGACATATTAATGGTCATTGGTCATTAACAAAACCTGCTATAGGGAGTGTCCCTCCTCTGAGTGATTACCTTTTCTACTCAGTCTAAGCCCTTGTACACACGGCCGGACATTCCGACAACAAAATCCATCTGATTTTGTCTGACGGATTTTGTCCGAAACTGGTGTTGCATACACACGGTCAGACAAAGTTGTCGGAAAATCCGATCGTTCATAACGTGATGACGTAATTTAGTTATGACGGGACTACGTTCAGGCTAGTAGCCTGCTTTGGTCTAGGAATTTGATCTGAACATGCGTGGCACTTTGTCCGATCGGAATTCTCTACAAACTATCAGATTAAGTCCAATCGGATCATGTTGTCGGAAAATTTTATAGCCCGGCTCTAAAACGTTGTCGGACGGATATTCCGCTGGAAACAGTCTGATGGAGCCCACACACGGTCGGATTATCCGACAATACGGTCCGATCGGACATTTTCCGTTGGAATGTGTGTGTGTACAGGGGCTAAGATAGTTGAAAGACATGAAAATAATAACGAGACAATAAAAGTCCAGCTCAACATTTAGTTTAAATCAGCTAAATACAGTACATGAAAACTCGTATGAGTACGAAAGGTCTAATTGTTCATTTTCTGTCTTCTTTAGAGAGACAGCCTGAGTAGAAAAGCTTGTCACCTGCCATAAGTCTGTAGGGATGGACCCTTGCTCTGTGTGTGGAAGCAGTGGTCTTCCTGCAGAGAGCCAACACCCTCCCAGACCCCCTCCCCCTCTGAGCCAGAGCTAAATCCACTGGGCCAGGGTTGTGGGGAACAGAACAAAGCATACGTGAGCTGTCATTTAGCTGGCAATTTAAACATACTTATTTTGTAAGTTTCAGGTTTGCTGTAGTAGATCATATGGATTGTACAGATGTGCAAATTCATAGGCAAGTTCAAAGCATGCCCCAGGGATGCTAGTTAAAAGAAATATTGATATTTTAATGTTTCACTTTAAGCATTATTAAAATTGATGTTCCACCCAAGAGTTTTTGAAAAAAAGTTTTGTTTTAGTACATGACCCTGAGACCAGTGATTGACAATTCCTTTCCTACTAGCCTAGAAAATATCCATTATTGTTTTTAACCAATCAGTCCCCTTGACTTCAGTGGGGTTTAGATTCGGTGCCCAAACTGTAGTAAAGTTTGCTGAACCTGTCCCAAACCAAACACAGGTATGTTTGGTTCACCATTGCCAATCAGTAACAAGCATGGGTTTTGCTGAATGAAGAGTTATGGGCCTGATTTAGCAGGGTCCTTCTATACAGTGCAATGGCAAGAGACAGGCTTTCTGTTCTCATAGTAGCTGTTTTCTAAAGTATACACACACCGTAAGACTTTATTCTACATTTAAATGTATCTGACATGCATTTAGCAGATTTAAATTGTAGGTTGAATTGGCCTTTAAGAAAGAGGACTGAAAATTAGGTAAGTAAATTATTGATATGAGCTCAGTGATTCAACTTGCACCCAAGACCTACAGTTATGCATAAGAATGAAGGATATCTAGTGGAACAAATGTCTTAAAATACCACCTTTTTCAGTCATTTAGTAAAGTTACCTTATTGCTATGTGCATTGAGTGATTCATCAATAAATACACATCAAACTTTTATAGTGCCAAGCACAAAGGCAAAGAAGTACACTGACATTTTTAACTAGGCATCTCCAAGTCTGCAAGCTATAGAAAGGTCTTCAGGATAAATAGATATACTTAGAGTAAGATTAAGGTTTTAAATGTACAGTATTTAATAAATTACTCTGTCAATCTATTTTTTTCTAGTTCACGTTTTAGATTTCTTTGGATTATAGAATATAGAAGTTCTATAAATCTAGTCTATACATACATACGAAGCAAGTCTAAGCCAAATGATAAGATATAAAGGAGCTGTCACCTAGTCTATTGATCAGACTGCTTCTAACCTCATCTTGTCTCTTTACAAGACAAGTGAACAGGTTTAATGAGCAGTGGAGCTGAGAAAGGTCAATGGTATTATCGTGTGCACACTCCATAATTTGAATACATTGCTTCAATGATGGCCAACTATAAAATGTTTCTAAGAAATATTGTTCTAGCTACAAACTCTGCATTTTTATTATTAACAAGTCTGTGAAAACTGAGTTTATAAATGTATAATGAGTATTATTTTATTAATAATATTAATAAGAATAATATGTTATCATATTGATTCAGTTACAAATTATGCACCTCGAATGGATATGCAGTATTTTATAGTAAATACTGTCTGCAGTGGTCTATACAATACCTGAAAATGCTCCACTCCGGTTCAAGTTTGATAATTCTAGGATCCTCCACATACTCAAATAATAATTCCTGAGGAATTTTGGCTTTGTCAATCTGAACAGTCACTTTCACCTTCTCCAAGCCCTCAAGCGAAGCTGTGGTGTTACAGAATATTTCGTTTGCTGTTCTCCTGTAACAAAGCCAGCAAATATAATGACTAATCATGATCATCAGCTCTCAATAAACATATATATATATCATACAGAGTACATATTTTTGTCCCTGTATTACAGATGCACTTATCACAAATACACAGTAAATAACAATTACTTTGTATTACTAAAATCTGTGATGGCAAAATATCTTTATAGCTAATACGCAAACATCATCTAAAATGTATAGAATAAAGTTAAAACTGTTTTCATCATGAAAATTGGTGTGAAATGAAAAAAAAGATAATGCGCTTTTAAATTAAAGTTGGTTTGGTGAGCTTTGGTAAAATATTAAACCTTTCAAGAAGTGAAAGCTGAGCGCATATATATATATATATATATATATATATATATATATATATATATATATATATATATATATATATATAGATAAACAATCGATGCAAAACCTGAAACTGTGAAACAGTGGCAAATATACATCAAAGCAACGCTCCCATCAGTTAGTAAAAAAATAACTGACTGACTAGTATATGGTAGCTACCACATATACGCAGGTGAAAATGTGGATAGTGGTAAGTAAACAGTCTCTAGTGGACTGATGCAATATACAGATGATAATTGAGGAGTGCACCTGTCAACAAAAATTCTTCCACCTCGTGTTCCACACACCCCCAAGGGGTTTAAACTCACCAGAACTCAAAGATTATCAGGCCTCTATCCTCATCCTACGGAATATTAGATCCAGATATCTTTATAGAATCCTCTGAAATCCAGGAACATGGAAAAAGAGACTTCACATAGTCTAGCTCCATTTCACCATTTAATCACTTCTTGGTTTTTAATTTTTTGCCTGGATGTCAATGGAGCTGCGTGACCAGCATCAGTTACTCCATAGCACTGAGATAGGAAGAGTAGGGTAGGGCGAGGTTTTCTTCCTTTTTTTTTAACACACACACACACACACACACACACACACACATATATATATATATATATATATATATATATATATATATATATATATATATATATATATAAAGCATTTTACAAAAGTGAGTAAACCCCTCCCATTTTTGTAAATATTTTATTATATCTTTTTTTATGTGACAACACTGAAGAAATTACACTTTGCTACAATGTAAAGTAGTGAGTGCACAGCTTGTATAACAGTGTGAATTTGCTGTGCCATCAAAATAACTCAACATACAGTCATTAATTTCTAAGCCGTTGGCAACAAAAGGCACTACACCCCCTAAGTGAAAATGTCCAAATAGGGCCCAATTAGCCATTTTCCCTCCACTGAGTCATGTGACTCGTTAGAAGGTCTCAAGTGTGAATGGGGAGCAGGTGTGTTAAATTTGGTGATGGTCACTGGAAATTCAACATGCCCCCTCATGGCAAAGAACTCTCTGAGGATTTGAAAAAAATCATTGGTGATCTATATAAAGATGGTCTAGGCCAGTGGTGGCGAACCTTGGCACCCCAGATGTTTTGGAACTACATTTCCCATGGTGCTCCAGTACACTGCAGAGTGCCAGAGCATCATGGGAAATGTAGTTCCAAAACATCTGGTGTGCCAAGGTTCGCCATATAAGAAGATTGCCAAGATCCTGAAATTTAGCTGCAGCAGTATAGTAATATGCAGGATACAGCAGAAGGATTCCATCTCTAGAGTGATACTGCTTTTTACCAATTAAACACCATCTGGTTTTACCTATGGCAAATTTTACCTGATTTTTCTTTGGCCTGGTATGACCATTGACATTGAGTGTGGATTTGAATGTTCTACTTCTGACTACCTTCATGATCAACAGTCCATAGCGCCATATGGTTCGATCGGTCACCTGAAGTTCCTGGAGGAAAAAGCCCTGGCTGGGTGTTAGCCACAAGCTTTAAAGCTTGTGCAGCTGGTAAGCATGCACTCTCTTTGGTGGTGGATTTACTTTTGTCCGTACTAAAGTCACAGGATAAAGTCACCATATTTTGTTGTTTGTTTTATTCACCCATTCTTCCATTGGATGATTTCTCAAGACTTTCCCATTCATTGGAGGACTTTTTATATGTCACATGTGTCACTTATTGGGACTTGTTATAATTTTATATAAGTTTGTTTGCACCTATTATTGGGTCACATGTCATTTTGAAAGCACAGCTCCTTATGTTTATTTATATTATATATATCCCCTTTGTGCCAAGTGTATGCATATGTGCGGATTTCGGGGGTATACCGGGATGATGCCTGCAGCTGCAGGCATCATCCTGATACAGTTTTTTAGAGCAGGCGTTCGCCTTTCCAGGGATAACAATGGATGTGGCCAAAAGCACTCATCCCCCCTCCCACCGCCTCCGGCCACCTCCCGCCGTTCTTACCGAGCCTCCTGTCCCACCGGGAGACCCGATCTGTAATGCGCGAATGGTTTTGTTCCAGTCTCCTGAATGTAAACACGAAGGTGACGTCACAACTTTCTGTTTACTTGGCTGCCAATGGCGCCGGATATAAAAAAATATACAGTATTCAGAATTGCTGTTTTTGGCGATCTGAATACTTTGAAGTTCAAAGGAGGGATTGGAGGTCTTTTAGACCCCCGATCCATCCATAAAGAGTACCTGTCACCACCTATTACTGTCACAAACACAATTTAATAATATTAAAAAAATTAAAAAATGAAGAAAAAAAATTCTAAAGCGCCCCCGTCCCCGCGAGCTCACACAGTAAAGAAAACGCATACGGAAGTCGCACCCGCATATGTTAACGATGTTCAAATCACACATGTGAGGTATCGCCATGATCGAAAGAGCAAGAGCAATAATTCTAGCACTAGACCTCCTCTGTAACTCTAACCTGGTAACCGTAAAAAAAAAATGTAAGCATTGCCCATGGAGATTTTTTGGTACCGTAGTTTGTCGCCGTTCCAGCAGTGCGTGGAATTATAAAGCGTGACATGTTTGGTATCTATTTACTCGGCGTAACATCATCTTTCACATTATACAAAAAATGGGCTAACTTTACTATTTTGTCTTTTTTTAATTCATGAAAGTGTCCCTTTTCCCAAAAAGTTGCGCTTAAAACACCTCTGCACAAATATCGTGTGCCATAAAATATTGCAACAATCGCTATTCTCTAGATTCTCTGCTAATATATATATATATATATATATATATATATATATATATATATATGCTAAGAAACACATCAAAATTGTATTGATACATCTCCTGAACATATTAGTTGCATGTGCAACATGCAATTTTCTTGCTTCAATACTTTCAGTAACTGACCAAAAAAAAAAAAAAAACTGGGACCCATTTTATTGCAACACATTAAATGTGCATTGTGGAATGCTGCAGTGCAGGTACATTGCTTGCTACTCTATTAATGCATTGGGATCGTCTTTCAAAATGAAGTCTACCACAAGACTTCAGTGAGTTTCAATGGCATTCGTGTTGCATAGGGCTAACCCATTCACTTGAATGGAATGCCCTATGCATGTTTGTCACCAAAAAAGAACCTCCTAAAAGCTCCTTAAAAGATAATGGCACCTAATGCACATCACAAGTTCTGCCAGCAATTCCAAATTGTGAATTGTGAATGGAACCTCATCTAGGGACATCTGAATAGGACCAAAAATAAATTGAGGAGTGTCATGAACAGGGCTAGGTAAATGCGGAAATTGAAGAAGATACATGATTTGATAACGCTATAAGGCAGTACAATATACTGTAATACGGGAAATAAACTCAAATGTCCTTTTCTGCACAACAACCCATTTACATCAACTTTATTCCACTATGATAACACATGTCCTTTTATACACTACAGTATATATTCCTAAGGCTGAAAAAATTGCTGCATGCCTTTCATAATGACTACATCCACCTTTTTCACTTTGGGTATTTAGGTCCACTTCCCTTCAAGTCTGATCTAAAGAGCTATCATAAATACCAAAGAAGGAAAAAATAAGTTAATCCTATTACTGGTTTCCTTTTTTATCATACAAATGAGAACAAGATAATTTTGTGCAGATTTAAAGCACTTTGTGAAATAGCCTGTAACCTTAATCTGAATATATTATGTATGCTTCATAATATATTCTCAAGAAAAACTGCATTAAAAGAACATTATCTGACAAATCATAAAACTATTGAATACTAATACATTTAGTATGTGACTGTCTCATGTCACTGCTTTAATCTTGCAAATCACTTGCAAGATTGCAGATCATTATGAAACAGTTTTGATGTTTTATACACACAGTTATATAACTAAATTTTATTTTACTCTTGTGGTTTAATTTTACTATGCTTGATAAATAATGCAAAGAATAAAAAATGAACATATGTCTAATCTGAGCACCACAGATAAACTATGGTCACATTAAAAAAAAAAAAAAAAAAGAAAAAGTGAGATATATTCAATGCAAACAATCAACATTAAATGACAAAGGCAATGTTACCTGTCAAAAATGCATGGCTGTCCCCCAAACATCACTTTCACACTGCTTCCTGCACTTAAGTTTGTTCCAGTGATAGTCACTTGTGTCCCTCCTGAGACGGGTCCTTGGGTGGGCTCTAACTTTGACAAAGCCAACGTCTGTAAGGAGAAAAAAGTTATTTTATTTATTGATATTTTCAATTGGACATGTATTGTGAAAGGAATTTACTAAGACTGGAGCAGTCAGAATCTGGAGCAGCTTTGCATGGCTTCCATCTTCCATTGTCAAAGCTTAACTCCTAAAGATCAAAGCTGATTGGTTACCATGTACAACTGCTTCAGATTCTGGCTGCTCCAATTTTACCAAATTCCACCCTTATATATCTACAGTATATAGTATTACACAATTAAGATTTGTATATATTTTTTTTTACTTTAGTTTCTTTTCAGCTAATCTGAATATTTATATTTCCAGTTTCTCTTTATTTTTAAACAGTTCTCTGTTTTACAAATGTAGTTGTAGGAGGTTATCTTCTCAGATAGTCCTTACTGACCTCTACTATTTGATTTTTATTGAAGCACAAGGACACTGAATACTCAGTACTGAATACAATTGCATTGCATGACCTGTGATTGTATAATGACAATACATTTTTGAATTCTTGTATTGGATCCTTGAAGTGTAAACTGCAGCTAGAGTTTTAGTGTGCAACTTTTCCACCTACTCAATGATAGTAGAGTAGTCATTAGCTTCACTATGCTTAACATTACAAGTACCATTTGGTCAACAGCAGTATGGTCTAAAACTAGACATATATATTAGAGCTCAGCATGCATGGATGATTATACCATCTCACAATGTCTCCTGGGCTATTTTCTCCCAAGTACAAGAGCACTCTAGACACATTTATATAAGCACTTTCTCTACTGTGGTGCACAAGATGTAATTCCAAGTATCACAGCCAAGCAGTTAAATGTTTTAACTCCATTCCACAGTGTCTCTGCAGTGTATCTAAAACATTCTAGCAGTTCAAGCTGCTTTGGGCATTGAAACTGGGCTGTTTGGGCCACTAGTAAAGACCAATGGCTGCCATAGCTGCATCATGAGATTATGGGGGGCATTAAAGAGATTGCAAACCCCCCACACACATGTAATAATTACCTGCTCTGTGCAATAGTTTTGCCCAAGCAGCCCAACCATTCTCTTCTTTCTCGGGTCCCCCGCCGATGATCCTGGTTGCTTCCCCCTGCTTGCTGGGTACCCACAAAAGGCAAGCCATTTGCTATGAAGGCAATTGTGCTCTGCTCCACTTCCGCCCCCTTCTTACTGGCTGTAATTGACAGCAATGGGAGCCAATAACACATCGCTAGATCAAGATTGGGCTTAGGTAAGGTCAAGACTGGGGGGGGTATTTTTACCTTTCTATGCATTAGGATAAAAAACCTTCTGTGTGCAGCAGCCCCCCTCAGTCCCCCCCCCCAATACTTACCTAAACCCCATCTTGAACCAGCAATGTTGCATGAGAGTCTCGGCTCTATCTGGGACTCTTCCTCCTCATTGGCGAAAACAGCAGCGGGGTGCCACTGGCTCCTGCTGCTGTCAATCAAAGTCATTGAGGAGAGGGGAGGGGGGGGGGGGGTGAGCCGGGTTTCAGTGTCCATAGAGCTGCAGCTTGGCCCGTGTGCCCCCATAGCAATCTGCATGCTGTGGGGGCAGGAGGGAGGGGCCATGAACGCAGACGGGGATCCAAGAAGAGGAGGATTTGGGCTGCTCTGTGCAAAACCAATGCACAGAGCAGGTAAGTATAACATGTTTGTTATTTTTAAAACCCAAGACCTTAATATCATTTTAATACAGAGAATGCATTAAGGTAGAAAGCCTTCAGGTTTTAGAGCCACTTTACAACACCTGGCCATGACAGTAAGCAGCTGCTGAGGTTCATGAAGCACAGTTGGGAGTTCCCACGGAGCTATTGCCGGAGGAGAGTCCACAAAGATGCCCTGCATGCAGAACATAGAGCAAGGATAAGAAAACTAAATCTTAACTGGAATTCTTCTTTAATGATTTTTCTTGGTTCCTGGAGTTGTTTTTTGATTTTACATATGTGATGTAAGGCTTGCCCTACTGTGCCTCATAGTAATAGCCCAGATATATTTCTAGCAAGATGTAAATTCCCTTGATCGCTTTTTCAGCCCTGTTGTGGAGTTAACCTTTCAGGGACCACTAAAACCATCAGACTAAGGAGATTCATTTTTGTATTTAGAATGCGATAACATATGATTACATTCTGATACAGGAGATCACAATGATACAGAAATAAAGCATAAAAAATGCCTATTTCAGAAATGAAAATCTGGAGTGTATACTTAGATTAGCATTTTAATGGAAAAACTCCTAAGGACTGCAGGAGAGGAGAACATCTGCATTCAAGTGATGAGTTATGCAGAAGTGACAGAATATGCACAAACAATGGAGTCAGTGGCTATATGAAAGCTGAACCTGCTATTGCTTGGCTCTGTGTGACTTTCAAAATTTGGGTCTGGAAAGTGGCATTTTAACTACATTATCCTAGCATGGCTTTTATTTCAAATTCTATTAATTGTATATCGGTGAATTAATAACATCCTCAAAACGTATACACATGCTTATCTTTTCTTATTAAGTTATCACAGTTAGTGCCATGGTGACTCTATTGTGGACCACAACATATGACTTTAAACGAGGGATGTGCCCAAGCTTACATTTTGTGCATTGGTATTTGGAGACCCATGAATAGGTATAGATTCCTTACAAAACAAAACAGTGCTACAGGTAAAAAAGTCCCTCAAGATGGTGAGTGCAGGCCAAGAGCAGTGCTGCAGACCACACAGCCTTTCTGCCCATTACAGATTGGGGGAAAACCAACACTGAAATAAAAGCAAAAGAAGAAGGCCCAACACCCCTGAAGTTCTGAAGAAGAGGGCATAGCCCATGAAATGCGTAAGCTATGTCCCTGTGGATGGACAAGTATTCAGAGTTGCTACTGGATTATGTTACATGCACTCTATCATGTACCTTTGAGAGTACATTGGAATTAGGTTTTCTTAAAAAAAAGTCTTGTGATAATTAACTAGGAAGGTGCACCTTCTTATTTTTTTGTTTTTATTATAGATTCTTTAGTCCCTGATGTAACTAATAAGATGAAGTTCAAGAAGCATGTATTTGACGCCTTGAATTGACCACTTGTATAAGGTTTAATGTGTGTTTGGAAAACAAGGCAGTTCCGAAGATGTATTTGACTTGCTTTGAGTTGTGCCGTTTAGCCATTAGGTACAACATGCCCTACTCAAGTGTACTGAATTGCAGGCAAAGCGGGTCAAACACAGCCTTTTCTTGTCAAGGACTTAATTTTCCATTTGAATTCAGAGATGTGTTTGAATAGAAAGCACATAGCTTGAAAAGAACAATTATCAAAATGAAAATACACCACATGGTAATGTTAGAGTAAGGCCTAGTTTACACTTTGTTTGTGCATAGATACCCCTGTGAGGCTGCCTTTGCTTGGGGGCTTTTGTGAAGGTGGAGGGTGGGGTGGTGGCTCAACCTCCCATTTTTATAGTCCTCTCCCACCCTTCCAAAGCCCCCTTAAGTTGCAAAGGCAGCTGTACAGTGGTATATGCTGTATATACCATGGACACAATGTTTTGTGAGGCAAACAATATCCCCTCTGGCACAGTAGGTGGGAATTCCCTCTCGCTGAACGTGGCCTTCAGCTGTGATGTTACTGTGATGACTTTTAAGGGATATAATACTTCCTCACCACTTTTCAAAGGCCTTTTGAAAAGTGATACAATAAAGATCACTTATAGAGGACAACATTAGTACAAAGGAACCATTACTGCATAGAAATAAGTATGATAACAAGCAAGACTGACTGTCCTTCACAAGCTTTGGTGCCAAAAAGAACAACCCTCTGTCAGGAACACAGGTGTTCGATATGACATTTTCTTGTTTTACTGGTTTTATCCTGGCTTAGATTATAGTGTCAAAGCATAAGTAGGCTTATTTGGAATCTATACTGATGTTAGGTATAAAATGTGTGACTGATAATTATACAAGAGAAAACAGTTAAACTAGAAAAGAGTTAATAAAAAGTGAGAGTTATATTTATTTTAAACAGTTAGGTATTAAAGTGTTCTTTCTGGAAGATTTATGATGATTTAAACAGAGTTTAGTGTTAAAAAATGTTCCACTTTTCTAGTAAGACTGGAAGCACAAAGAGTTCTTACGTAATAGCGCATATTCCTTGTTATTCTTGTATTCACATACTGTGAATTTAGAGGAAAAATGACTATGAACATTTATACAATGACATTAAAACATCTCCCATTGTATAAGTCACAAGCTCACTAGGAGAAAAGATGAAACAGAGACAACATGCCTCAATGCCACTTTCTTAACAGAAGGCCACTCATAAGGGGAAATAATTTATACATTTCATTATTTCTAGGAAAGACAAGATGTTGAGTCTTCTATTTAAATAACTTAGTCCAAGAATATATTTAATTTGTTTTCACTGGTTTGGGTTTGTCTCTTAGATACAGCACAAACATATCCCAGGATGTGGTAAATATCCTTTAATCAGTATGATCTGGATTTAGTTTATAATTTAAGCATTTAGTCGGCCATTTTTATTATTTCATTCTAGAAGTGCAAAAATACCTATTATTTTATGGAAATGTATGTCACATAGCTCCAGTTAAAGACATGCAAAAAGTAAGTTTGCTTTTTAATGTTAATTCCACCTAGACACATGCTCTAACAATGCTCCCCCTGATCCATTTTAGTCTATTTGTAGCCAAAACTGTAATACAAAATGCAATTTCTATAGAATAAGAAAGGGTTAAAACCCTTTGCAGGTTGTTCTTATGTAAACCATTGAAATGATATGCCATCATTTCCTGTCTATACAAGTGTAGTTTTCTAAGTAAGGGGAATTCCCTTCTTAGACAGCTGTCACCTAAACAGGTGTTCCTATTGGAAGGTTAACCCTCACCTTTTGTTCATGTGACAACTCATAAAGTTTTGGATTTCACCCTTTCTGTCTTGGTGGCAATGGTGACCAGTTCAAATAGAAAGGGTATATCTTCCCAATGGGGACACAGACAGAAATAAAAAGTTGATAGAGGGTCTATTGACCCTATAGACAGTGTGAACTTGTTAATGGATTGATCATGCAAATTTCTTTCCTGCAACCCAAGGTTGCAGGAAAGAAATTTGCATGATCCCTCATCAACATAGACAGTGCTGACAGGGGAATCCCTCCTGCCAAGCAATTGTCTCTTCCCGGAAGGGGGGCGGGGGAAGCGGTCTCTGCTGGAAGAAGACATTGATTATTGCTAGCGGCTATAGCAGCCTCTAGCATGAATCTGGCAGGCTGGTTGTACCCAAGTTGATTAATCAACTTGGTACATACAGCCTGTCCTCGCATGGCTCAAATCTCCAGATTTGAACCATCTATGGCCAGCCTTACTGCTTTATTCAAACTTAAAAAACACAGTTTTCTCTTTATGGACAGGAACATGAAAAATCAAAACTGCTAATTTTAAAGGCTTATATGCAAGTTATTGTCATAAAAAGTGTTTGGGAACCCAGGTCCTGCCCCTGGGGAAATTATGAATGCAAATTTTTTTTTTTTAAAACAAGCAGTGATTTTAATAATGCTTAAAGTGAAACAATAAATATTCCTTTAAATATCGTGCCTGGGGGGTGTCTATAGTATACCTGTAAAGTGGCACAGTTGTCCTGTGTTTAGAACAGTACCACAGCAAAATGACATTTCTAAAGGAATCTAAAGGAAAAAAAGGAATTTGAAACTGATCACGGCTGTAATGAATTGTCGGGTCTTGGAAATATAGATAAAACTCATTGAAAAAAATGGCACGGGTTCCCCCCAGTCCATTACCTGGCCCTTTGGGTCTGGTATGAATATTAAGGGGAACCTCAAACCAGTTTTTTTTTAAATTGTGTGGGGGTCCCCCAAAATCCATACCAGGCTCTTCAGGTCTGGTATGAATATTAAGGGGAACCCTGCTCCAAATTAAAAAAATTAATGGCGTAGGGGTCCCCCCAAAATCCATACCAGACCCTCATCTGAGCATACACAGGAAAAGAGGATGGAGACGAGAGAGTGCTCCCCCTCCTGAACCGTACCAGGCCACATGCCCTCAACAATGGGAGGGTGCTTTGGAGTAACCCCCAAAGCCTCTTGTCCCCATGTTGATGGGGACAAGGGCCTCATCCCACAACCCTTGCCTGGTGGTTGTGGGGGTCTGTGGGTGGGGGCTTATTGGAATCTAGAAGCCCCCTTTAATAAGGGGACCCCCAGATCCCGGCCTCCCCCCTATGTGAATTGATAAAGGGTACATTGTACCCCTACCAATTCACAAAAAAGTGGCAACAATATAAAAAAAAGACAAGAGACACTTTGAGACAAGTCCTTTATTAAAAAATAAAAAAATAAAATGACCCGCGATGTAGATCCATCTCACGTCGCCCGAAGAGCTGAAAAAAGAAGAAAAAAGGCCCAACAGCTCCGCCTCCACGGGAGGCTCCCGCCGATTGATGCTTCTTCCTCTCAGTGACAGCTGTTATATAGCTGAGGGCAGGGCCATCTGGGGATGTAAAGGGGTTACCCCGCCCCCCCGACACCATGCTGCGCCCATTACGTTCCCCATCCCTACTTATTAATATCATTCTGTAAAACACATACGGATATGCAGCATTTTTGTATATGACTGACTATATTGTCATTGATCTTGTGTCGATTAAATTACAGATGCTTTCCCTGATGAAGCGGCTCAGTCCACGAAACTAGTCAAAACACTGTCCATGACCAAGTCACCTATGTTTTTAATTTACTACTGACTCTTCTGGTCATGTACTATGTATCAATAAACTTTTTCTAAATGTTATATGTTGTTTATATATATCACATGTATCCTTCTTTACACTGTACCGAGATAGTTAATTTTCTCCTCTTTTCCTTGGTAAACCCTGGCTGGGGACCAAGCTCCCAAAACCCTTTATCTCATTAAGTCTTGAATGATGGTGCAACCCTTGCTCTAATACACATACCCATTGACATGCCCTTTAGAGGCCATCCATATTCCTGAGTCCAAACACAATAAGACTCGGGGTTGATTTACTAAAGGCAAATAGCCTGTGCATTTTGCACTTGCAATTCCGCTTGTTTTCCCCCAGAACTTACTGAATGTGTTCAAGCTTCACTTCACATGAACAGGAATGGATGATGGAAATCAGCAGAGCTTCAAAACATTCACTTTTCTGGTGAAAATGAGTTCAACCGCACTTGTCAAGTGCACAGTCTTTTTGCCTTTAGTAAATCAACCCCTTTGCCCTGGAGATAACTGTTAATAGATTAGAGACAGACTTGCAGTACTTCTGAGGATTGACTTTTTTACCATCTGTAATCTATTTTGGATATTCCCATTTAAGTTCTTCTCCAGATACAGAGCAAAAGCAAAGCCCTGTGTCAACAGGCTTTGGGCCTTTGTTGATGGCATTAGTTTAACATCAGTTTGAAAAGCTTCTGAGCTCATTCATTTTACCTGCAGTTGACCTACTTCTGATCTGCATTTGAACTGCTTCAAGAGGGTTTTGTTTTTCAGTAAATTTGTATGGGAATGCAAGCTCAACCTCACTTGATGCAAAGAATAGTTCCTTGGCAGATGCCCTTAATCACTCCAAATTTAACGGAGTTCCCTCTTTAGACAGTTATCCCCAGAACAGATATCCCCACTGCAAGATTTCCACCCTCTTCCTGTTCTGGTGACTACTAAACCTTTTATATTTCCTGTCACTTCCAGCCCCAATAACAATGGACATATAGAGAAGATATATGTGACCAGTGGGGACACAGACAGTGTAAAAAACTGACAGGTTTTATCATTTACTGCTCTGGCCACATGAAAAAATACATTTTGGGTACAGCTTTAAATATACACAAATTAAACAATTAAACATATGCACAGATTTGCCTAAACACTATGTAGCATGCTTACGAACTTAAAGCAGACTTTCATCCAAAAATGAATGTAGCTCATCTCTTTTTTTGCCTCCAGCATCTAAAACATTTGCAGCTTTTTTTTTTCAGAGGATGGATACCTTTTTTTGACAGGGACCCACTCTCAATTTCTCAATCCTCCCTTAGGCGAGAATAGCATGCACAAGACCCGCCCTCCTCCTGTCCACTCCACACCCTCCTGGGACATATTACACACCCCAGGGGGCTACAAAACTAGTCTCGCTGCACTTTCCTGACTTGTGCATGCATATTGCAAAGCCAACTATGAGATATCAGAAAATTATATCTGGCTCCCAGCTTCAAGATGGTGGCACCAGAGAGCCAAAGCCCAGCACGGAACAGACTGTGGGGAAGACAGCACTGGTCTCCATGGACTGGTAAATATCTGTTTCTTAAAAGTCAGTAGTTACAGAATCTATCTATAGCTCAAAGTCAATACAATACTTATAGATTAATACTTTTAATTGAATAATATTGTGAAGTGGTTATATTACCCCAACATGTCATGCACATGGTTGTATTTTACTTCATTTTTGTACCATAGTTTCTTTATTCACTTTACTGTGAACAGTGTGGGCATGTGAGATTCAGCTCAAAAAGTCACACACAAAATGGTGAAAAAATTCCAGTGATAGAAAACCATCAGAATTACAGACAGAAAAGTTATTATCCAAAAGTTAAGTGACACAAAGGAGCATCAATTATTCAAAGGTATAGTTATGAATGTTTTATTTTCTATTTGCAGTGTGATCAGAAAAAGAGATATCATGTTTGATTGTTTTAGTCAGGCAAACAAAAGAATACCTTGCTGAGAGATAGAATAGAAATTTAGAGAACATATTATCCCAAGGTGTTCTGCCACTCGTGTGTTTCCAAATATACACTGTCAATCTAAACTGGAAAACCAATCCACAAAGAAGTAAGATGGCATGTGCAGTTCTGTTTGGCATCATCTACAATTTGGGATCTTTGTCAATGGAAATGTTGTTTACTGTAACACATGATGCTCTTTCTGTTTTTTTTATTTTTATTTTGCCAACCCAAGGATAGTGTATCCTTGGTGTTACACACCATTTATTAAGCAACTTTTATTTGTTGTACTAAAACTGCTGCAATAGTTCCACATTTTACTGTTATGCTGCATGTCTGTGTTTAATTTTTGGAGTTGCTGGGGATTGGAACACAGAAAAGTTGAAGGTTAGATTGGCTTTATATCAGTCTTAACCTCAAAAAACAAACAACACCGGCAGGACTGGATCTTCATCCACATAGTGGGGTTGATTTATCAAAACTCTGGTGCAGCTATGCACGGTAGCCAATCAACCTCTATCTTCAATTTGTTTATTTAAGTGTTGACAACATATCTGAAAGCTGATTAGTTTCTATGCAGAGTTGCACCAGATTTTGCACTCTCCAGTTTTGTAAAACAACCCCAGGGGGGTTGTGAGATACTCTGGTCTTCACATCAATCTTTTTGCTGCTTTTTCTTATGAGTGCATTTTTGCAGACTATTTCAGTTTACCAATCCTTAGATGTGGTGGCTGCATTTGTTTTCCTTCTTAGGGCTTTGTTTTCCTTCATTTCACCAGGTGATCATGCCGTTAACGCATTTCCTGTCTTAGGGTGTCTGTATTCTCGGTGAAGTAGTAAAGCAGGCACATTTGGACAGCAGTATTGTCAGTCTGAGGAGATATATAGACTAGCAGACATCACATAGACTAGATTAGCAAATTGAAGTTGAACTCCAGCTAAGGCCAGACATACATGGAGCAAATGTATTTCTTGCAACCATAGGTTGCAGGGAAGAAATTTGCTTTATTCCCCCATTAACAAAGACAATGTTGTTGTGAGACTCTATCCTATTGGGTCATTGTCTTCTCCTGGCAATGGGCAGTGGGGGCATCCTCGTCGGGAGAAGACAGTGATTATTGCTAGCTGGTATAGCAGCCACTAATGATAATCATAGGTAAAACCCGGCATGCTGGTTGTACCAAAGTTGCTAGATAGAAATTTGAACTGTGTATGGCCTGCCTAACACTCTAAAAGCAGTTACAGCTAACTTTTTTTTCCTATTGGGATAAATGTTTTGAATGACTGAGAAAAAGCAAACCTGTCCAGACGATCCTCTAACTGCTACTTTGTCTTGACAGTTTAGTGTAGTTGTTGTAAACCCAGTCGCGGATTTTGAACTAAACACATATATTTGTAGTGCTTAATTATCTCTCTCCAAAGCTCTGAGTGCCGTTTCTCTCTGGTGCTTTGTTCCTCTGTTATCAGCATTAGTCACTTCTGACAAGTTTTCCCAACACACGAGATAAATTTGATAAATGAGATAAATGATAAATGAAAAATGATAAATGAGATAAATGAGATGAGATAAATGAGAGCTCAGAATGGAGCTTGTCTATTCTTTCCTCCAATCAGCCCTCACACACTGCAGTCTCTCCGCCCCTTCCCTATGTGCTGAGACAGATGAATAAAGATTTTTAACACAATTTCTGAAGGGGGGTAGAGAGGGGAAGACTGCTAATAAACAAATAAAGCCAATGTAGGAGGATTTGTTTATAATTATTATTATTATACAGGATTTATATAGTGCCAACAGTTTGCACAGCTCTTTACAACATGAGGGCAGACAGTACACTTACAATACAAATCAATACAGGAGGAATCAGAGTTTAATCTCTATCACCTGAGGCTTTTCACTTCACTTGGTATATGTGAGGGTTTGCAACCACTTTAAAGTAAGAAAAAGCTGAGACTTAAGCTGAGCATTTATCAAAAGTTTTTTTTTGATTCAACTAGTGGGTTGAATGAAAAAAAAAGAAAACATAAATCTCCTCTTCTGCGCTATTGTATTCTGGGAGCAGGGACTCCCCAATCAGACTACACTGATCAGCGGCTGTAGTGGCTAATCAAATGCAGGTTTTCCAGCAGAAGCAATACACATGGATCAAAATTTGTCCGGTTCCTGCTGAATCGGCTACATTTTGATATGTGTATACCCAGCTTTACTAGGTGGATCACCAGGTGAAAATAAATGAGCCTTAAAGTGGTTGTAAACTCAGAAAGTTTTTTTTTTTGTTAGCTTAATGCATTCTATGCATTAAGATAAAAACTTTTCTATGTGCAGGACCCCCCAGCCCCCAATACTTACCTGAGCCCCATCTCTATCCAGAAATGTCCATGAGTGTCTTGTCCATCCAGAACTCTCCCTCCTGATTGTCTGAGACACAGTAGTGGTGCCATTGGCTCCTGCTGCTGTCAATCCAACTCAGTTAGCCAATCAAGAGAGAGAGGGGCCCCCATAGCAAGAACCAAGGCTCCGCGTCTGAATGGATACACTGGGCTGCAGCTCGGCTTGGGGCCCCCATAGCAAGTTGCTTGCTGTGGGGGCACTCAACAGGAAGGAGAGGCCAAGAGCTCCAGCCAGCAACCTGAGAATAGGAGGATACGGGTTGTCCTGTGCAAAACTACAGCACAGAGCAGGCAAGTATAACATGTTTGTTATTTTAATAGAAAAACAAAACAAAATGAATGCATCCATCACATCTAAGAATTGGTAAACTGCAAATTAATACATGTTTGTTTTTGTCTGTAATACTGCTTTAATGGAAATAGGAATGGAAAGGAATATAAATTTTCAAGCTAATTTGATGTACCAAAACAAAAAAACAGCTGTTTGAAAACCACAAATCCCAGAAATCCCAGTTAGGCAAAAGCTCATGGATATGTTGTGACATCCAGTTCTTCAATCGCTGTTGCTAGTTTGAAGGTTTTAATCATTTATTCAGTTTAATCAAATAAGTAGAACTGCACATTAAATAATTAAAATTAATTTAATGACAGCAAGCATTCTTTGCTAAGCAAATACTTGTCTATTGATTGCTATACAATGGAAGTGTCATACATACAGAGTTCTAAACAAACATCTTTTCATCATTTTTGTTTTCTACTTCCCATAATTCATTATGGCTCCTTTTATCTTTAATTATACATATGAACTAAATATTGTACTGTGAATTTAGACTTTGCGCATTATTCTGTAGGACAGTAATGTGCAGCATACAGATAAGAAAGTGTTTTGCTGTTTCTCAAAAGAGTTTATTAGCAATCTCAAATGTTCTTTCCTTTTGTTGAACTGGCCAAACCTAAGATGGAGCCTTGCCTTACTACTACCAATGACTGTCTGCACCTAAATCCTTTAAACTGTAAAGTTATGTGCAGAATATTATTCTGCTTCTCCAGGGGAAAAAAGTTCAGTCATTTCCAGAAGTTTAAACTGAACACTGAAGTTTGCTGATCTGGTGTGAAACTTGAAACCCCTTCTGTAGTTTATCCCATACCATTACTTTGGTATTATAGACAATAAAATAGCATTACTGTCTACCTTGAATGTTTTAACAGTGGCAAGGTTAAGTTCACGCACTGCTAGAGTTAACTGGATTTTCTCAAGAGTAGTTGTTAAGGCACAAAAACATTGCTGAGCTCAGCAGACAGACTGGGTGCCAATCCAGCTTTTGCTTAGTGCTATTCATGAGGAAACGAATTACTCAAATCAAGTTGCATTACCCATCAAAATGAAGAGGCAAAGGGAAATTCTCTGAGAGATAAACTCTCTTTTCTAATGTGCCCTTTTCAGATGAAATAATTAAGGAAAGTGTGCAATGCAGTCAATTTTCAGTAACACTTCACTTGAAATGTTCCATCATTACAAACTCATTAGATGCTTGTGCAGATCCCGCATGTTTTTCCCACAGGCATTCCAATGCAATTTAGTGTTAATGAACACTTAAAAACACTTCCGGATTAAGTTGTTGCAACAATAGATGTGATGAACTATAAAGTTGCATTAAAAAAATCAGTCTTCCATTCAGTGCTTTTCTCAAAGGGATACACTTTATAAGGAGAAGACATGAGTCTTAAAAAGCTCTCAGTATGCTTAATGCTTGCATATATTAATCTTAACACCTTGTACGCTTACTGTATATACAAGGAATCGGGCATACAAAAATCCTGCAGTGCCATTATACATATAGAAGAATAAGAACAATTGTATAAGCAGATAATACATTCACTGAGGGGTTGGACTTTGTCGCAGGGTTATTGAAGCAGGGTAACAAATGTTCTCCAAGAACCATGTTTACCAAAAAGAAGCATTATGGGAAATAATGCAGAGGCAAGTACAGCAGTTAGCGTCTGGAATTAAAATATTTATTTATCAACTTCACACTGTAATTTTTAAAAGCAGCTTGTAGTATAATGGACTTATAACCAAATCGTTCTTGTATTTTTTTTTCTTTCAAGATTGATAATTCATTTCATGCTGGTTGCTAAAAAGCAGATAATGTAAATGTATATTAACCTCCCTGGTGGTATGATTATGTCAGATTTTTGATGCTCAAAGTGGTACAATGTTTTGCATAGAAATTTGACATTTTATATTGTAGGCCTATAATTATTACGAATAACACACTTAAAGTAGATGTAAACCCAATTTTTTTTGTTGTTGTCATAATTTAGAGTATACGATTTCCTATCATTTGAGCCCAGTCTTGCCACAAAGAGTTAACCCAGCTCTGAGCAATCCTCTTTTATTGTTCAGTGAGATAAATCTTGACAAACAGAGAAAAACTTTGTCAAATCCTCCCCCTTGCTGTGAGTGACAGGTGATTTACATATCTCGTGCACTAGCCTAAGAGACATGCATTATTTTTTTTAATTCCCTCCCACTCCTTTCTTCTGCTGCTCTGCAAGGATTTGGCATGCTGAAGTCATGTGGCGAATTCTCTGGGTTTTGACTGGATGTTAGAGATCATAGCAGAAGTTCAGTGTAAGAAATACACAGGAGAAAATGCATGTTGATAAGGGGAGTGTAGAAGTGGGCGAGGAGTCTACTGACATCATGACTCCACCCACTGAGCCCTGGAAAACAGACCCACCCACAAAATCTGCAGTTTTTCGGGTCTCATAGCAGACAGAGGGGAGACACTTGACAGATAAGTATACATGCAGGAGGCATTTATATCCTTCTAGATAACCAATATTGCAGTAGTTTAGAAAGGATGAGAGTGGGTTTACATCCACTTTAAATCTGTCCAAACAAGAGTCTTAAATAGTATAATAAAGTTTGAAACACGAAATCATAAATTATAATATAATAAATAACTATAATTATAACAAATAATATAATAATAATAAAATGTATCCAATAATGTAATAAAATTAAAAACACTGACATTTGCTTAGTTGCTGAATTGTCGCTGTTGTCATTTTCAGTGGTTGATGACTAATATCCCCACAAATCACTATCGCTTAATTCTGCGAGTAATTCTAATTTATTATAGCTGTTTTCTAGCTGGTCTAAAGCCATTATTGACATAAGAGACACTTTTTGGTTGCTATGGACAATCTCCAGTTTCCAGAAAGGAAGAACAGTATATATAATATAAAACTGCATGCAGGGCACAACACAAATCATTAGGGACAAAAGGGATGTGAAATTATTTCATATAGTAATTCAATCTGTAAGATTACAGTGTACTGTATGTATTATGTGCTTTTCACTTTTGGAATTTGGCGCTGGGCTAGATCCTCGTGCGTTGCGACGTTCGCAGGGAACGGAGCTTGGCACTGTGATAGATCAAGCGGAGACACAGCTTGTACACACAGGGGGGAGACATCGCAGGATCCTGGGGACAAGGTAAGTAAGCTGTGCATGGATCCTGGGATGCAATCCCGAGTGGCTTGGGGTTACCGCTTTTGGTAATGAAAATTCACCCCAAGCACACTCAGGAATACTGCAATGGAAGTCAAAATGGCACCTCATATTTTAAAAGTAACATGTACTAAGAGACTTATGTAGGCTGCCATTGCTGCACCTTCCTGAAATCAGCAGTGACTATGGGGTTGATTTACTAAAACTGGAGCGTGCAAAATCTGGTGCAGCTCTGCATAGAAAACCAGCTTCCTGATTCAATTGTCAAAGCTTAAAGCGATATTAAAGGCTTGGTTTTTTTTTGTTTTAAAAAAATAACAGAGATGTTATACTTACCAGCTCTGTGCAGTGGTTTTACACAGAGCAGCCCAGACCTCCTCTTCTTGGGTCCAAACCGCCCCTCCTGGCTCCCCCCTCCTGCCAGTGCCCCCCTCCTGCAAGCAGCTTGCTGTGGGGGCACCCAAGCCATGGCTCTGTGTGTCCATTCACACATGGAGCCATGGCTTGGCCCTGTGACTTCTGTCTCCTTATTGTCTTACTATCTGTTATTGACAGCAACAGGAACCAATTGCTCCTGCTGCTGCCAAAATCCAATCAGGAGTGCAAGTCCCTGGGGAAGCAAGGCTCTTGTTCGACATTGTTGGATTGAGAGGGCGCTCAGGTAAGTATTAGGGGGCTGCTGCACACAGAAGGTTTTTTTTTTACCTTCATGCAAAGAATGCAAAAAACCTTGTGCCTTTACAACCACTTTAGTTGAACAAGCTGAAGGTAGAAGTTGATTGCCCAACATGAACAGCTGCACTAGATTTTGGATTCTTTAGTTTTAGTATATGAACTCCTATGTGTCATGATGATTCAAATGGGTTGACTTACCAAAAAAATATAGACTGTTCACTTACTAAATAAGATAAAGCTGTGTTCACATTGGCATCATAAGTTGTGCAAAAATACTTTTTTTTTCCTTGCATATAACTCGGCTTTACTTAAAATACAAAGCGTATTCAACATTAAGGCCGCGTACACACGCGGGGACTGTTCGCTCAACTTTGTTCGTCAAACAGTTTCAGCGGACAGTCCGCTCAAAATTAGCATGGACGGACTTGCCCACACACGACGAACGAACAGTCCGCTGAAACCGTGCGCGATGACGTGAACGGCACGTACGACGGGACTAGAAAACAACGTCCTATACACTGCAATGCAACCTTCGGCGTGTAAATTCTTTCTGAGCATGCGCGAGACTTAGTTTGACGAACAAGCCTACACACGGGCGGACTGTCCGCTCAAACCAAGTTTCAGCGGACAGTTTTTCGGAATTTCCGAAAAACTTTGTTCGTCAGACTGTCCGCTGAAACTGTCCGCTGAAGCCCACACACGAGCGGACTGTCCGCCGAAACACTGTTCAGCGGACAAAGTTAAGCGAACAGTCCCCGCGTGTGTACGCGGCCTCACTCTCCAAAGTTTTTAACTTTATTAAGTGAGGGTCTCAATACATTTAGTATATTAACCAAAAATACTTCACTACTATCTAAGTTTACTGGACCTAGAACAAGCATGCAGATTAGTTGATTTCACAGTTCTCACTCAGAAATTGGGCCAGCCAAGCAACAACATTCACAACATTGTCAACATTGACAGCCTACATATTTATCTCAGTATGGGTTTAATTTAAAGTTTACAGTTTTTTTCTTGTTTTGCTTAGCTTGTGTTTGAAAACTTAAAAGCTAGAAATAAAGTTACTACAATGCAGACAACAGGAAGAAGAGTGCATTAACTTACAACAAAGTAGTAGAGCAGGGAAGATCTGGCCATAAAACGAGGTCTGCAGTTCCCCACACAGACGTCCACGAATCCAGCATGCTGGCTTGGCTTGGCATCCCCTATTTCACATACAATTCTAAAAGTATTAAAACAAAGAGGTCAGTGGGGGCTTTTTTAAAAGCAATTTATTGTTTGATGGGAAACTATAGGTATTTAAATGTCCATATCCTGCACACACTTCTTCATTAAGCTGTCACTAATGAAAGCACATTTTGAAATCTCTTTGACTGTTACTGCAATTATACATATAAATGCAAAAGGAAGTTACTGCTCCTGGTGAGTCTGCTGTAAATATCCAGGTGCACATTTAGCCTGTCAATGCACAATGTGTTCCTCTCTCTAGAACCAGAAGTTGCTGCAATCTTTTTTATTTGTACATAAATGCTGTAAATTCAGGAAAACTGTAGAACTAAGATGCATTTTACAGCAAACATCACTTACTAGGAAGCCCTATTTTGCGTGAAACATGTTAAGTTTTCCAAAGGGCTGTTAACTTTTTTTGGTGACCAGAGGGGACTTCCAGACCCACAGACAATGCTGAAACTGAAATTTGGACTTCAGAGGCCAGGATAGCTAATGTAAAATTGGCCCCTTTCCTTGTGTTTTGATAAATGTTTTGATAAATGGGCACAGATTAGTTTAGAAGACAAGAAAATAATCCATTCAAGAGAAATTTTAGTTACCCAAATTCTTTCAATATACATTCATGATTGGTAAATTAGGGGAAAAAAAAGTTCTTCATTTTTTTTATGGATAACACTATAGTGTATAATTATCAACAAAAACTTACTGTTCTGCAGGAATATATTCTTCAATCAATGGAGTGCATTTGACTTCTGCCACTTTGACATCATTTTCTATTTCCCAAAACTCAAGGCCTAAATTTTCTCCCCGAATGGTTACTTTTGTGCCTCCTTCACGGGGACCAGTAACAGGAATAATCTGAAAAAAAAAATGCATTTTATTAAAACAAGCTTTATATATAGACAACAAGAATGTTAGCATGTTGACATGGATTACTAAGGATGCAGATGCAAACAGGAATACATTGGTTGAACTCTCAAACAACTCACAACAGTGAATTATGAAGTATTATTTTTTGTGAATTTTCTAGACAGTGTTGTTGCTTTGAAGACACTTTTGGCACAGAGGACTATTATATGTGTGCATTATGCATAGCACCACTGATTGCTTCAATCCCCTAAATGGAACCTTTAATGATATAGACATGGCAGCTTCCGCCAATGTCTTGTTTTCAACATACAAATTCCAGGGTTGTCATCCTGGATGCCCTAGCCAGTGATCAGATAGAAATTCAGACTTTTAAGGCTTCAGAGACTACTTGATCCAAGTCAGTGACTCACCAGAAAGAGAAGCAGGGATCCTGATTTAATTTCTGTAAATGTATGTGATTTTCCTAGTATTCAAAAGCAGTAACATTTAAAAAAATGATCTTATATATTTTATTCTGTGATAAAATGATCAGCTTAACAAATTTTAAAATCAAATAAAAATGGCAGCATGACACAGAAAATTCTTCCCATCACATGATTAGGGGCCAGCAGAGGTTGTGGAGAAGATGTAGATTTTGTAACATCATTAATCCCAGTGGCCTAAAGCCAAACACAAACCCTTGTAGGTCTAAGCAGTGAATACATAATTAGCTCTGTGGTGGAAGTCTGCTGCCCCAGGGACTTGTGATAAGCTCTTATTGAGCTTTGTGCCCTCCAACTCCTCTGCAAGCATTCCTAACCTTTATAGGATGCTATTGAATACACTACACTTTGATGGATTGCTTCCCTTCTTATGTTTTAATTAGTGCAAGAAGAAAATTCTTAAAAGAAATATATCATTTGCACTGAAGTAAAGCAGTAAGAGCCTAAATGACATTTCTCTGCAAAGTTTTGTGAGTTTTAGCTTCTTATTGTTGTTTATCTGGTGAACGTCCCAATTATCTTCTCCAAATGTTCTTTTAACTTTAATTTAAACCATTTTATGCCACAAACTAATAGCACATCTAGGATGTAAAAAAGGATGTAATAACTGACTTATTAACTAGCTATACAGAAAAGTATTAAAGGGATTGTAAATGCAGAAGGTCTTTTTTTTATCGTAATGCATTCTAACACTTACCTGAGGTCCCTCTCTGTCCAAGCAACATTTATAAGTGTCTCAGCCATCCGAGATTTTCCCTCCTGATTGGCTGAGACACAGCAGCAGTGTCATTGGCTCCTGCTGCTGTCAATCAAAGTCAGCTAGCCAATCAGGAGAGACAGGGGACTGGGCCAGGTCAGGAATCCATGTCTGAATGGACACAGGGAGCTGTGACTCAGCTTGGGTGCCCCCAAAGCCAGCTGCTTGCTTTGGAGGCATTCAACAGGAGGGAGGGGCCAGGAGCACACAAGAGGCACACACGAAGAGGAGGATCCAGGTTGCTCTGTGCCAATCCACTGCAACAGAGCAAGTAAGTATAACATGTTTTTTTTATTTATTGTAAAAAAAGACTTTACAATCACTTTAATTGGAACTATATAATAACACTGTCAACCACTGGTGTCCCTACACCGCTTGTTTTATACTCTGGATCTAAAACCTGCAATCACTAAACATTGGAATTGCCATAGAAAAGAGGAAGTAAAGATCATAAATGTGGATATTTTTTAAAGTTCTATGCTATTTACCTTTTATTCTAGTGCTGGAAAATGTCTAATTGTGACTGCACCATGGGAACATGATGATCTGTGTATGCACAGTGTATGTGTGGGTAGTATGCAGAAGTTTTGTACTGTATGTAATAGCAGCCAGACATCCCAAAGTGGTAACAGGCATGGGTGACAGGTCCGCTGGTAGTGAGGGGGTGGTACTCACTAGTGGTTGGTTCCCCAGGAGCAATTAGAACCGAAGCTGCAGTACGGAAACCCCAAGGATTTATCCACATGGTACAGGAGAGATGAAGGTGATAATTAAGTGCAAACATGAGGTCTGTTCTTGGTGCACAGCAGGACCCCATTCTGTCTTTGGGGTGGCAGAGGAAAGGTGGAGTGGTGGAGAGGAACATGGGCTCTGTGGCATTCCCCTCTAAGTGCTACATTCTGGAAGACAAGGTGTGCAGCAATACGGGACAGAGAGTTCTACAGAAGAGTGCCTGGTCCAGGACAATAGTGAGTGTGTACATTAGAAATATACCCTCCAACATGCAGAGTAGACCCTGCCCACAAACCATTTCAGTTACAGGGTAGCAATGGTTGGCTCCTTATTTCTCTCACCACAAGGGCCCTTTAATCCACAAAAAACATTCCTTTCCTTTTTATTAGAAAAAAAAAAAAGGCTGAATTACTAAAGTAGTAGAAATTTTTTTTCTCTATAAATCAATAGCAGATTCGCTGCAATAATCCAATCATGTGAACAACAATTCCTGAAAAGTGTGAAAGGGCCCGGAATAAAGGTAGAAAATGTAACGTTATTGTAATTTTGAGTCCTATAGTTCTTTTACTTGCATGCAGACTGCCCCAGATAATGTCCACATGTGATACCGAGCCTCTATGATTGCAAGAACTGAAATCCAATGAATGAAAGGGATACTAGGGAGAAAATAAGTAGATGATGCTGGACATCCTCCATCCAGGAAATTAGTTAGTCTCTGTCTAATTTGCTGTAAGAAGCTTACAGTGAAATCAGAGTAAGCTGTTTCAGAACAGGAGACGAGGCTGTACAACTGTCCAAGACTGAAGGCCAGGCTGGAGTTCAGCTTTGCCACTTATATTCTTTGGTAAATAATTCCCTTAATATCACTATCTTAGAGACAAAAGCTCAAAAGCGTAATAACCCAAGTTTAAATTGAGTTCTGTGCAATCACTCTTTAAATGTCTCTTCAAAGTACTGTTTAATTAAGAGACATTTCCATGCTAATGTCTTGCTGGCTTGCCGATAATCTGGCATGTAAGTTAGAGTTTAATAATTAATGGGAGAAGAGAAGGCTTATCCAATATTATATATTATTCAATAAACTAATTTGATTCATACCTCATTAATCTGAATAGGATTTTAGTTGCATTAAACATTTCATATAACACACTAAATATCCCTATTTCATCCTGTTGTGGCCAATTTTTCATGCATTTGCCAGATATTATGTGAAATATAATTAATGGAGACTTATTACATCAAATCAATGCTAATACAGAAATTAATTGGCATTCTTTTCCTAATTTCCAAATTGATAATTCAGCCACCACCTCTTTGCTGAAAATTCCCTGTACAAAGAAATCAGCATTCTCCTAACAGTATACAGATCCATGGGGTCGGTGCTGAAAAGTGGTTTTACATCAGATTTCTTGGTGTATTCTTCATGAAGCTGACAAAGGATCATTTTGATTATTAGTAAAGGCTTTCAAAGTATCATTAGTGAAACATTTTTTTTCCTCTACAGAAGTGCAGAAAGCAAGGGAACAGGCAGCATGAAGTGTATGCTGATCAGTGTAAGGGGGTGACTGATCCACTGTAGGTTCAAGTTATTGAGGACATGCATAAATCAGGCTGTATTAACACTGAAGGTGTATCAACAGGATTGTTTGTTAGCCTTAAGGTATGGTGTTGAGTTTATATATACTGTATAGATATTGGAAAGCACGCACCGCCTAAACTGCCAAGTTACCACCAGTAACTAAATTTTCCTAAAATTCCTAAAGATCAAAGCACTACTGCTTGCAGCTTGTAAAAACATTCAGGAAAACTCCCAAATTTTATACTATTAAAGTAAAACGAAATACTGATGCTCTGTATAGTACAAATCAAACAAGTTTCTAAGTACACATGTATAGTCCGCACTTAACTGTATTGACAGTAGAAATCAACGCTGTATAGATGATGAGTAATGAACCCCAACCAAACAACCATATACTCAGTACAAGAACCTCCTAAGTATATAAAAAAATCATATAAAATAATGTTTTAAGGTATAATCTCAATACTTTGTGTGAACAATAATAAGAGGTTGGTTAAAACATAGTAAACACATATTGTTCTGAAATAAAAAGATATATAAGGTAAATGTGCATTCATAGGTGCATATAAAAGTCCATGAACAGGTGATCACAATAATACAGCGACTTCAAAATAAATGCTTGGTATGGACAGTTTGCAGGTAGATAATCCACCACCGATAGGTAAAAGGCTTACCGGAAAAGTTAAACCCAAATAGTCATATGCCTAATGAGTCAGAAAAGCTTGTGTATATATCAATAAATGTCTTGTATTGAAATGGAATCACACTATGTGGCCTATTTCTTCTACTTATAAATGTACCATTGGAAGAAAGTTTTAATCCAACCTATGGTCATCATTTCTCTGGTGGACATCTATTGCAAACTACACTGTGACAGACCTTTGGAGTCTATATCCCTAACCGGAAGCTGTGTGTGCCGATGTATGGTTTCCCTGGGTGTATTACGCCACAAGCTTTTCTTGTTCTTGTATATGGTTGTTTGGTTGGGGTTCATCTCACTGATATATCACCATAGCACTGCACTTTATATATATATATATATATATATATATATATATATATATATATATATATATATATATATATGTAGTCTACTTACATCACAAACTGATCCTTTGTTCTGCTGGCTGTTACTACATATCATTTAAAGAGACGGTGCCGTTTACTTAGTCTTTAGATGATGAGTTATGCCTGTCTCAGTCACAGAAACCCAAGATAATTGGGGGTTTTCGCCTTTCTCTGGCTCAACTGTGGGTGAAGAATTGTGTATATGGGATTTTTTTTTTTTTTTTGGTTGAACTAGATGGACTTATGTCTTTTTTCAAGCTGACTAACTCTAACTATATAATTAAGCAACTGTAGCATCCCAACATGGGACAGCCTGCTCATAATATCATGCATACTTATGTATGATCAAACCACTATTACATCCCCATTTTATTTTAATTGTCATTGTTTAGATGGATGTATCAGCCATGGGTAAAATGAATGAGGCAAATCAAGGCTTATGTTTGGTAAATATAGGCTTATAGCACCAAAAGCCACGTGCCTTTATATGGAAAACGAAAGCTCATCTGGAAGAATAATGTGTATTGTATTGGAAACTAAAACATGCAAAAAGCTTCATCTGAAATAAACCACAGCAAGGCTTTAACCCAACAAAGTCAACAGTGGATATTATATCCAGACTGAAATTACTGTGTATCTGCAATGCAAATCAGTGTCATTTTCTTTTGTCTTGATCACAGACGTTTTCTTCCAAGCTGTGTAGTTTCTTATTTCATATGGCCACTGCTCAACATGTAAAGTCAATGCTATATACAAATAAATTACAATTATTACAGAAAATGGGAAAAATTGCAGTCTAAATGCGCAAGCCTGTACTTTAATTGAGAAGTGAATTACAGTTCAGACACAACAGTGTATGAAATATCCAGAGTAGGCGTCTACCAGCAAAGTCTGCAGAGGTGCTTTTACATGGGAATAAATATACTGGATCATAACAAGCTGTCAGGCTTTACACCCTCTGCTAACAGCAGCATAATGCCACAGCTTTGCTTGTCATCCTCAGGAACTGTTTTGCATCCGAACAATTTTATAGTCCTCTAATTTTCAGAGTGCCAGCATCAACACAGCCAACGGAAAAGAACCTTAGCCTATTATATTTCCTCCTCTTATTTCTTTGCTGTGTGTACACTATATTTCTTTTAGAGAGACCCTAATACATTTTCCTAAATTACTGTTAGCTAGATCTCTACACCAACAAATAATACTCCGATAGCACACTGAAGTTGTATAAAGGACCGACATTTATTGGAAGAAACAGATCATGTAGTGAACTATAACATTATATATCTGTGAAATAGAAATTAAAGTTGTAAACATCATAAAGTCCACATGCTGAGCAGGCTTATATATATATATATATATATATATATATATATATATATATATATATATATATATATATATGTGTGTGTGTGTGTGTGTGTGTGTGTGTTGAACTTTGTGTCAAACTGCTTCTTTATACTCACTTGTGTTATTCTTGGATTTGCACACTTAGCATGGGTTCCTGATAGCTCAAGCCAAGGGTTTTCTGTAGGTAAGCAATGCTGCTTCAGTGTACATTTCCCTTCTCCAGCACACCAACCACATTCAAAATCGGGATCAGCCTTCAAGCACAGGCCACAGCTTGGTCTCTTGGCACCGCATTTGTACAGGTGAACTGTAAATGACACATCAAAAGTACAGTAAACTTGTATAGTAACAGAATGCGCTCTTTGCATACTGTGCACTGAATATTTTATCACAGTAAATACATTGCACAAAATAATTAAAATTGTTATCTCAGTAATCTCAAGTGAACCTCTACTCTGTGCTGTTACATAAAAATACTTTGAGCTTAAAAGGTATCATACACTCTAAAATATTCTACATTCAGCAGAATTATACATAGTCATTTTCCTTTCTTTAATATGAAACTGAGAATTCTGATGATGAATGGATTTATTAAAGTAGAATAAATAAGTCACAAATCATTTATAAGGTTGCATCTGGAATATGTAGAGTGTGAGTATTGCTTTGGGTGCCAAGTTGTAAAAATGACATAAGAGATTTGGAAAAGGTTCAAAGGCAAACAACAAAATAATAAAAGGGATGGAGAGTTTCCTGCCCCCCCTTACTACCGTAAAGGTGCCAAATGTAGCGGGGGGGGGGGCATAAGCAGATAAGTGTAGCTTTCTCTTTTGAGTGGAGCTTTGCTTTAATGCAGATCATTTCCGCTGCATCACTTTCCCTTTAGAGTTGCAGTCCATGCTAAAACTAAAATCCCTGCATTTATTGACACCAACATTCTAACACTAACCTATCTAGCTCTGTAAAGAAAAAATCAGTATAGATACTTTTTCTGCAGGCGATCTGAACCGATCTCCAGTGGCAGAAGAGGACACGGCCGACAACAGCTGTGAAATGAATGGGGAGTGGCATCGCCCATAGAGTTACTATAGGGCTCCTGTTGTCAGACTTGTCCTATGCACCTGCCTCCACAGCGAAGCTGTAGATGACAGGTCAGCATGGGATCAGGTTGAATCGCCTGCAGAAAAGGTATGTATGTTGACTTTTTCTTTACGGGCTAGATATGTTATGCCTTGTACACACGGTCGGACATGCCGGCCCAAAATCCGTCGGATTTTTTCTGACCGATTTTGTCCAAAACTGGTGTTGCATACACGCGGTCAGACAAAGTTGTTGGAAAATCGATCGTTTGGAACGTAGTGATGTTCCTTGAGTACAACGGGACTATGTAGAGGCTAGTAGCCAATAGCTTTGGTCTTGTAATTTGATCTGAGCATGCGTGGCACTTTGACGGTCGGAATTCTCTACAAACGATCGGAAAAATCCGATTTTTTTCTCGGAAAATTTTAGATCCTACTCTCAAATTTTTTCCGGCGGAATTTCCAACGGAAAAAGTCTGATAGAGCCCATACACGATTGGATTTTCCCGAAAATATAATCTGATTGGACATTTTCCGTCGGAATTTCCGACTGTGTGTAAAGGGCATTAGTATTAGAGTGTCTAAAGATGCAGAGATTTTAGTTTTAGCATGGACTTCCACTTTAAGCACTTCCCACTAGAAAAAACAACACTTTCGTGGGCATTTAGGTCCAGTTCACACCACAAAAATGCATTTCAGATATGTTCTGGATGAGTTTTTGCTGACAGCGCAGTAAAAACTGACTGGAGCTAACTGCACCAGTGTGAACTAGGGCCACTGGAATACATGGAAAGCACTGTGCATGCATTTTTCATGCAGAAAGAAAGCACCAGACTGCATCTGGTGCGAACTAGCACTTAACAAATATTCTTGATGCTTTTCCAATGCTTCAGAAATGCATACAAAACACAGTTTAAATGTTATAGGCAAGTTAATGGGCATTGCTTCATTCTTCATAATTAACACACATGTGAATGAGCCCTTAGAAAGGGTTAAAAAATTTAGTATGGAAAAAAATATATTAGAGATGACTTATTATGTATATGATGAAGTCATTATGTGTAAATAAATACAGGGTTAAAATAAAGATGCAATAAATACACCTGTTATACCAAGGAGTGTATAGAGAAAAGCCAATTTTACAGTAAGTTTATGGATTTTTTACAGTGATTTCATTTTGGAATGCCCAGGCATATGAAGATGTAATGGAAAAATCTGTATGATAATTTAAAAGCTGATCACTAAATACAGTTTTTTTTACAAAAAATAGATACTGAAGGATAAAATAGAAAAAAAAAATTCCTTTGTAGGGTGTGGACGGATTTTTAGCACCATTGAGGCAAAATACAATTGCCCAGGGATTTATTTAGTCTTCTTCTGGAAAAAAACTGCTAGAGTTTGTGAAAGCCAGACATATGTGTCTTTTTTTCAGCCTATTTAACTCTGTAACTATGAAGTCACAGAAAATAAATTATATGGAAATGTGTGACTATGAAGTGATTCAATTTCAATGAGAGTTATACAAAATGAGTACTGAAAAGGTTAGGCCTTTGAGCCCTAGCAATAGATAAATGATGTTGCCATGGAAACTGTTTTGTAGCCCAAGTCGAAGTTCCACTTTACCTTTGTTCAGAGCTGGATTGTCAATGCTGAAATCCCCGTTCCATACCACAGTCAGTTCCACCGGGAGGCTGTCAATCTCCATCCCTTCATAGTTATACTTAAGAGGAAAGACAAGACTATTTAGAATTGAGAGGTTCTTGAGAAGTATTTCATTTTTCATAAAAGTTTTTTTTTTAATGTTTTATAAGAGTGATGATTAATATGAATGTCTCTTTTGGCCAGATGTGCCAACTTTCTTGCACATGGCGTGAAGACTGATATTTTGGCCTAAATTGCACAATTTACGCGAGCAAACAATAAAGCAAATATTTGAAAATGACACAGAGCATACTAAACATTCAATAAAACAAATCAGATTTGTGAAATTCTCTACAATAGATTTCACTGTATTCCAATTTCACTTCATATTCCAATATTACTTATTTACAAAGGACACACCACTGATATACTGTATATCCCATAAGCAAGAGATGCCCTTTGTCACCAAAGTCAATAAGAATTTATAGTGTCTGAGATATTAACTCTACACATAAAGTGACCCTATCACCACAGGGTCACCTAAACAACATAATTCACTTGTAAAAGAAGTGTTCATATAGTTATCTTTCTGATGGCTTGTGTATTAAAAAGTCATTGCATTACTGCTTCCCAATGGCCATTGGGAGAAACCACAGTACATGGAGGGGTAGCAGATATTCTACACACCCAGAACTATAGAATGCTTGAAGTGATTGGGGAGCAGAGAAGCTGCAACCTTTCAGTACACCTTTAATTTATAATGAATTATAATCATTTATCCTGTAGTGAATGACTAGTAATTGTCTATTCCCATCTTTTACACTTGTAACCTTGTGGTACAAGGGTCACTTTAAACATTTCTCCATGTAATTTTTTATTTTTCTAGATGCAGCTGTGAAAGTTAGGACTAAAAATCACACTTTGGAAGGAAATGTAGTTTATTACACAGGGGGTTGATTAACTAAAACTTGGGAGTGCAAAATCTGGTGCTGCTTAACACAGTAGACAATCAGCTTCTAACTTCAGCTTGTTCAGTTAAAGCGGAGTTCCACCCAAAAGTTGAACTTCCACTTATCTGATTCCTCCCCTCTTCAGTGCCACAATTGGCACCTTTCAGAGGGGAGGGGGACAGGATACCTTTCTTTGACAGGTATCCTTTCCCATTTCCGTGAGCCTCAGCGGCGGCTATTGATGTCACGGCTGGGGCTCCCTCCTCCTTCTCATGTCACCGAGCCCGTGGGAGAGAGGAGAGGGCCTCGCGAATGCGCAGTAAGGTTCCTGGTGTGAAGCCAAAAGGCTACACTGCTGGGTACCCTTTCATCACAATGGCGGCGGCAGCACCCGACAGCTGATGGAAACATCAGCTGCGGTGCTGACGTCACTGGACTCCAGGACAGGTAAGTGTCCTATTATTAAAAGCCAGCAGCTGCAGTATGTGTAGCTGATGGTTTTTAATTTGTTTTTGTTTTTGGGCGGACCTCCGCTTTAAGCTTTGAGTTGATTTGTTTCTATATAAAGCTGCACCCCATTGGTAACACTGAAGTCCAGCTTCTGCATTTACAAGTGATATCTTATCTCTCAGTAGCTCCCACAGGTCAGATCTCCTGTGCAGATCCCACTGAGTGCCGGAAGGGGACAAGGGAAATACAGAACAGATGCCCAGGGTTCAGTTCAGTCATGGGCAGGAGAGGGTGCGTGGTAGGCTGCAACCTCTGTGTTCTCCATTTTTTCCCTGGTGACCAGTTGTTGATGCTCCCACTGCATAATCTCCCTTGCAAGTGACTGTGGTATAGTATAGTATGCTGGGAGGTACTACAGCCAGATAAGTGTTTCAGCTTAATATTGAAAAAAAGGTAAGATATATGACAGATGGTGGAGCTTTTGGGGGGGGGGGGGGGTGAGGGAAGTGGAGGGAGGGGGTTGTATGCAGAGGGAAGAGCTACTATTTGATGCCATTTGGCAGGTACGTGAGTTTGGCAGACATGGTTGAGTTCCTGAACCTATTCTCTGAGAAAAAAAAGCCCTGGTATTAACACAGTACTGTATATGCCACTGTGTTCTAGCAGCGCTAGGGAACTTCCTGTCTGCTGCAGGCACACAATCATATTAGGCAGATCATTGCTCAGCCATTCACAGGAAGACTTGTATTGTTATCAGTGAATACAAGGCTTGTTTTAATTGGCTGAGATAGAGAAGTGGACAGATGATGTCAGAACCTCCACCTCAGCCAATCAGAGGAAGTCATATTCTTTGATAATATTACAAGGTTCCCTATAAATGGCTTCTCACCACTCAGACTCGATTTTGATCTGGCAGCAGGCAGGGAGCCTCTGTACCACTGCCAGAACTTAGTGTCGCAAACTGTATATACTGTGGGGAAAATAATTATTTGATCCACTGCAGATTTTGTAAGTTAGCCTACTTACTAAGAAATGAAGGGTCTATCATTTTTATCATAGTTTTTTTAAATAACAGAGAAAGAATATCAACCAAAAATCCAGAAAAAAACAGGCTACTAATTTATAATTTGAGTTTCAATTCAGTGAGTAAAATAAGCATGTGATCCCCGAGCAAAACATGACTTAGCACTTGTGGAGAAACCCTCACTGACAAGCACAAATGTAAGATGTTTCTTGTAGTTGTGACCAAGTTTGCACACATCTCAGGACTGATTTTGGTCCACTCTTCTTTACAGATCTTCTCTAAATCCTTAAGGTTTCTTGACTGTCATTTGGCAACTCGAAGTTTCAGCTCCCTCCATAAATGTTCTTTAGGATAAGGTCTGGAGACTGGCTAGCCCACTCCATGACCTTAATGTGCTTCTCCTTGAGCCACTCTTTGTTGCCTTGGCAGTATATTTTGAGTCATTGTAATGTTGGAAAACCCATCAATAAACCATCTTCAGTGTTCTGGCTGAGGGCAGAAAGTTCTCATCCAAGATTTTACAATGCATGGCCCCATCCATTGGCCCCCTCAAAGTGGAAAAATAAGCCTGTAATTTCAGCTGAGAAACAACCCCACACCTGTGCTTGATTGCAGGGATGGTGTTCTTAGGGTCATAGTCAGCAAGTTAATGCCAAAAAAGTTTAATGTTGGTCTCATCTGATCACAGCACTTTCTCCCAATCCTTCTCTGAATCATTTATATGTTCACTGGCAAACTTCACACTGGACTGTGCATGTGCCTGCTTCAGGAGGGGAACCTTGCAGGCGCTGCAGTTTTTCAATCCATGGCGTCATAGTTTGTTACCAATGTTTTTTTTGTTTGGTGATTGTGGTCCCAACTGCCTTGATATCATTCACAAGCTCCTCTGTGTAGTTCTGGGTTGATCCCTCACTTTTCTCATAATCATCCTTAGCCCATGAGACCAAATGGGGATTGATGGTTATTTTGTATTTCTTCCATTTGCGAATAATCACTCCAAAAGTTGTCCCCTGCCCATGATAGTGAGGTCCAAATGGAAGAAAGAGATTCTGTGGACAGGTGTCTTTTATACCTCAAGTTATCATTAGGAGCACCTTCTTAAATTGACAGGTACTAATCTGTGTACCACATGAGCACATACTGTAGCCAGTCTGTGGGAACCAGAATTATTATTGGTTGGTAGGTGATCAAATACTTATTTTAAAAGCCAGCAGCTACAAATACTGCAGCTGCTGACTTTTAAAATAAGGACACTTACCCGCCCAGCACGCCCACGATGTCGGCACCCGAAGCCGATCTCTCGATCGTCTCTCGGGTGCTGCCTCCACCATCTTAGTTATGGGAATCAGGAAGTGGAGCCTTTCGGCTTCATTTCCCGGTTCCCTACTGCGCATGCGCGAGTCGCGCTGTGCAATAAGGATGGTCCCGCTGCCTCTGGGATCCGTGTGTTTCCCAGCAGGCAGCGGGGGACTTTCGGAAAGGGGCGTAATCTACGCCCCTTTCCGCAGATAGCTATGCCGGAAGTGGGTGCAGATACCTTTACTGTACAGGTACCTGCACCCCCCTCCCCCCTGAAAGGTGCCAATTGTGGCGCCGGAGGGGGGGAGGATTGCAATGAGTGGAAGGTCCACTTTAGGGTGGACCTCCACTTTAACTCACTGAACTGCAACTCAATTTATAACATTTGTATCGTGTTTTTTCTGGATTTTTGGTTGGTATTTTGTCTCTATCATTTAAAATACATCTATGATAAAAATTATAGACCCTTCATGTCTTTGTAAGTGGGCAAACTTACAAAATCTGCAGGGGATCAAATAATTATTTTCCCTGCTGTAGCTGATGTAGTTTATACATCATTAACAGCAGTCACAGCAATTAGAAGAGGAAGTAGTTTGTTTGGGTGAGCTTGGTTCGAAACAACCTATTTAAAGTGAAGGTAAACCTGGAGTTAGGTTTTAAATCTCAGTAAACTTGACAATGTGAAGGAATACACAGTGTGAACCATACACCCTGCAACCCAGAGACAAGATTGTCACTTCCACAAGGGAACAATGCTGTCTCCCCTTCTAGACTTTCTGTAGTACCTTAGAGGGCTTTCACACCGAGCTGCCCCAGGCATTGGCAGAAAAGCGGCACTATTCTTAGCGCCGCTTTACTGTAGTTTTAGCGGCGCTATTCACCCGCTAGCGGGGTGGTTTTACCCCCGCCAGCGGCCGAAAAGGGGTTAAATCCACCCGCAATATGTCGCCGGAGCTGCATTTTGCCAGCGGTATCGCAGCATTGCCCCATTGATTTTAATGGGGAGCAGCAGCGGAGGAGTGGTGAGTTCACTGCTCCTTCACCTCTCCAAAGACACTGCTGGCAGGACTTTTTCTGATGCCCTGCCAGCAGAATGCTCCAGTGTGATAGCCCTCAGGCTTTTTACACTGGTGTGAAAGGAGCCACTTTTTTCAGCCACTATTTTTAGCGCTGTAGCGCCTGAAAAACACTGGCAGTGTGAAAGGGGTCTTGGTATTAGACATACCCTAAATATTGCATAAAGCTCACTCTGTAAATCTGTGAACAATTTGATGCTTATGAATCATACAGGATGTGTACCAGAAGAGCCTGCCATTGGTGAATTTGAGACTCGGTATAGCCTGAGAACTGGTGTTTACTTTTCGAAAGATTATCTGGCTGCTACTCTAAAGACAACATGCTAAACCTAAAGCATAAATGATGAGAATAATATCTAGGGGAATAATTTAATAAATGTGTTTTTCTCCCCTGCCTGCTTTTTTGTTTTAAGGGCATAATACTCGCCTGGTAGATAAATTTGGAAAATATTGGCTTTAGAGTGAAAGCCTTTAAAAATAAATTATACCTAATACAATTGCTGGCCTACATGGGAACAAGAGAAACTCATGTTCGCCTAATGACAAGGAAAGCGCACACCAGTCTTGCTGGAGGGCTGCCATTATCTGCTGCTGTGTTGTTTAGTTCAGTCATTGCAAAGCCATGAAGCCATATCTGCCCTGAAGAAAGTGAACATTTCAACCCAACAGACACACACAGGCTATTTAAAGCTCCTTTGTAAAATGTCAAAAGGATGCTCCAGAATGGCACATAAGGGAGAATGACACAAAATAATATCATATTTGGAACTTGAAATACACTGGAAAAGTAGCACAGCAAGTAACTAATTCTGTCCAGTTCTGAGCTAAATTAAACCTGACTAAATAATGCAGTAAGTCTTCTAACCTCTACTCATGGACCTAATTAAAGGCATGGAACAAAACGGGATGCTGTGCAATAACTTAGAATATTCAGTCAACAATAAGGTTTCTTTGTATTGGAAACACTGATTTCTAATTAAAGTGGATCTAACTCCAAAAACGAACTTTATTTCTGCCTGATTTTAAGATATCCGAAAATCAGCAGGAAAATACTTATCTGCCACCTGAAGAGCTCTCCTGAGAGAAGCAGAGTTGCTGATTGTCTTCCTCTGACCTACGGGTATTGTGGACTGAAGTTTCTGTCTTTAGGTCCATATTAAGGTGAGATACTGTACACCAAAGCCCTTAAGGCTATGTAGGCTGCATAAGAAGTAATTGTCCTTTAGTTTATAATGAATTGCCCCATTCCATTTTAAATCATTTATCCTGTAGTGAATGACCAGTAACTGTCTATTACGGAAGTCTGTACATTGCTCACTTTTTTGTCTTTTTTTCCAGTGGTGTTTAATATAGCTATTAACAGCACCCAATCATAATTTAGTAGTCTGAATCTTAGGATAGTAAAGAGAAATAAAACATTATTGCTGATTGATTGTAATAGATTTTGCACATTGCTCGTATTCATACATGTACAGACCTCTATGTACTTAGCAGTGAGACACTAGTCCTGTGCTAATATGATTGTTCTTTGTTTTAAAACTAATAGTCTTTTCGGGTTAATACATACTGCTATATTATATTTCCATTCAAAATTTTGGTATCAGCTTTAGATCAAATTCATACCAAAGTTTGCTAAATCTTTTAGCTGTGAACCCCAGCCTTTCCTTTACCCTTGCACAGTTGTACAGTCTACTGTCTTGTACTGAAATTGCTGACTTGGATTTCATTCAACAGTATGAGGTTCTCACAGTGAGCGTTAGAAGCTGTAGTAAGTCAGATAAAGCCCACCTTACTTCCTGGCTGGAAGGCGTCCAGCATAATCTGACCATTTCCTCCCCAACATGATTGTCCCTGGCTCGCCCATTCCATTCATTGGATTCATTGGATTCAAGTTCTTTGAGGCTCTCATGCAAGGTTACTGGGGTAATCTGCATGCAATTCCAGTCTGTTTAGTAATATAAAACTCCTCCAGACTGAAAACTGTACATCAAATGAATTTGATATTTGTGCAACTCTCCCCATGAGTCTGCCCACTGCGCGCATCAGGGCTGAGGACTCTTGATATGAGTACTGAGGAAGGATTCTCTTATGCTTACAGGAAATCATGTACAGCGCCCTAACAACCCTCCCACCTTCCATAATCTGCCTGCATTGCATAGATAGACACAAAGGCTCAGTAGGCAGGATTTAATAAAACTGGAGCACACATAATCTGTTGCAGCTGTGTATAGTAACCAATCAGCTTCTAACTTCAGCTTGTTCAATTAAGCTTTGACAATAAAACCTAGAATCTGATTCGTTACTGTTCACCATTGCACCAGATTCTGTTTTCCAGTTTATGTAATCCCCCCCCCCCCCCCAGGGGGTAAAAAAAATCATTACTATGCTAATGATGGAGGGAGGAAAGGGAAAGTATAAGTAGACCGAACTTGAGCTTTAAGCTGGACAACAGAGAAAACTGAAATAATGATTTAAAAATATGTTGCTATAGCTAGTACTATTTATTGCACAAATACTGTGAGTTGAAAAAAAGTGTGCAGTGACTGCCTGGCTATGTTGTTTTAGAAGGGAGCCATACGTAACCTGCTCACAGTCTGAATTCTTGTCTTTAATGCTCACTGAGGCTAACACAGGGAATCTGCCGCCAGCTGCCTCTTTATATTAGCAAATTATTCATGTAACAAAAGGCACTTTTCAGGAGGTACAGCTGTTCAAGATGTTCAGGCAGAACCTCCAGGAGATAATTCAGTATAGAGAAAACAGCACACAGGTTGAATTTGGGTGGAATCCAAACTAAAAATCTACCTAAGGACCTGAATACATACCACTGGGAGATAAAGGGCAAGATATTTATTCCTTCAGGCCGTATGTTGCACTATCATATCTTTGTAACATATTGTACTAAATCTGGGCTGGAAGGAATTAAAAGTAAATCAGCTCATAATGTTCAGAACAGTCTTGCTTGTTTTGTATGTAAAACAGACAAGGTTCTTGAGACTTTTATCCCAGGCCACCCCGAATGTTTCTTATGGGCCCAGAGGGGCAACAGTTGATAAGACCATTTCCACTGCAATAATGTGACAGCTGCAATTCCTCATTAATACTCAGGTGTTCTTTGTATGATTTTGTGCAGCACAAAAGAGTTTATGCAACAGACAAAGTTTGTACACCTAAATTTACCAGCTAAGAGTTCTTATTTGACTTAGTAATAATCCTGTTACATTTAAACGTGTAGCTCTAATACACATGAAATCCAATTATCAAAAATTTTGCACAAGGCTAGATGTCTAACAGTAAAGAACAGTGCCTTGTGTAACTTAATTGTTAGGATTTTTCAGAATAATAGCAAAGACATTGTACCCTTTTAGCTTGTGGTGGGTCACTTGCCTATCATGACACTTTAATGCCCCGTGCACACGATCGGACTTTCCGACAACAAAACCGTGATTTTTGTTCAAAGGATGTTGGCTCCAACTTGTCTTGCATACACACAGTCACACAATGTTGGCCAACAATTACGAATGTAGTGTCATACAAGACGTACGTGATATCTCCATTACGAATGCTAGTTTTACAAGACCGAGCACTTCCAGCTCATACTTGATATATTCATACAAGCATGTGTGTACTTTTGTCCAATGGACTTGTGTACACAGGATCGGAAAGTCTGACAACACACATTTGTTGGTGGAAAATTTGAGAGCCTGCTAGCCAACATTTGTTGGTGGAAAGTCCAACAACAAATGTTTGATGGAGCATACACACGATCGGACTTTCCGCCATCAAGCTCACATCCAACATTTGCTGTTGGAAATCCGATTGTGTGTACGGGGCATAAGAATATCTCCACTCTGTATCTTAAACTGCGGCCACCCTAGATTATGCCCAAAATTAGCAATTTGATGTCCTACAAATAGTTTTCTTTCTGTTTAATATGCTATATGTGTTAATCCTAACAAAGACATCAGTTTAAACAATATTGAATATAATCAGGATAAAGTGAGAGAATGAGGGTTATTTACTAAAAGCAAATTCACTTTGCACTACAAGTGCAAACTACAAGTGCAAAGTGCACTTGAAATTGCACTGAAAGTGCACTTGGAAGTGCAGCCACTGTAGATCCGAGGAGAACATGCAAGGAAAATAACAAAACAGCATTTTGGCTTGCACATGATTGGATGATAAAATCATTTTAGATCTACAACTCAGATTTACAGCGACTGCACTTTCAAGTGCACTTTCAGTGCAATTTCAAGTGCACTTTGCACTTGTAGTTTGCATTTGTAGTGCAAAGTGGATTTGCCTTTCGTAAATAACCCTCAATGTCTAGAGCAACTGACTCCAATAGGAACAGAACAATTTACTCCAGCTCATGCCTTTCTAATGACCTCACCTGACATATAGACAAACTATTCTAATTGAGCTCAACTATGTGTATTGAGAAAGGCAGAGAGATAGTTAGAAGAATGTTATATACCTGATTAAATAGGTCATATAGAGGGTATTAAACTAGCGTAGCACTGCCCTGTCTAGCCTGGGAGTTAAATACTAGACATGTGCATTCGTTTTCATCCAAATGCATTTTCGTCCGAATTTCGGGTATTTTCGTTATCGTTTTAACAAACAATAACGAACGCGCAGAATCTGAAAACCAAAAGATCTGACATATACAAATGCTTTACTTTTGTCCTTGTTGTGACAACAGTTCGATATAGAGAGGAGATTCAACATAATGCAGACAATAGCTATCTGTGTCCATCGAACCTGTGGTCAAATATGCCTAACCTTAGCTCTATTAGTCCAAGATTATTCTACATAGAGAGAAAAGATTCGACATTATAGAAACAATAGTAAACAAGGTTGAATGTGCCTTACCTAACTCTATTAGTCCAAGATTATTTGACATAGAGAGAAAAGATTTGACATGAAGACTCGACGAATCAGTCAGTCACTGCGAGTGGACATTTATGGTCAAATGCTCCGCCCATAGGTTATAGAAGAATTCTAATGTTGGTTGACTAGTAATAATAATTAATAAATATAATTATTACTAGTGTCATACAGCATTAGAATTCTACTATAGCTTGTAGGTGGAACATTTGACCGGAAATTTATGATTGCTGCATTGTACAGTTTAGCTGCTCCATCGAATCTCCTTAGAACATTCGACAGACACCATAAGCCTTCAATGACAGATTCAACCTTAATTATTTTCGATTTTCGGATCAATGCATTTTTTAACGAAACAAAATAAATAAAAAAGAATTTCAGGAGTAACTAAATAAATTTATTTTTCGAATGAAAAAAAAATTCCGAAATTAAATATTTCAGTGTGTACATGTCTATTAAATACTGGTCTGACACATATAAGATGCATCTCACATATAACTCCATTAAGGATGAGGTCAAGGATCATCTGAACACAAGTATGGACCACATTTTGACTGTTCATGAATTCATCCTATGTCAGACTCTAAGCCCTTATAGACACGGTCGGAGATTCCGACAACCGGATTTTGTCTGAAACTGTTGCATGTTGCACTGTCGGACAACTCAAATCAAAGCAGTCGTCAAAAACATTTTCAGGAAACATACCTATATCCTAGATTTTGAACTTTAAATCACTTTCATGAAATCCAGCCACTATTTACAACTATACCTGGTGGCTTTAATATTTTCTATTTTCTATTAGCAGCAAACTTATATGACATTTACATTTGCATGTATCCATAATGCCACCTAAGGCCGCGTACACACGGGCGGACTGTTCGCCCAACTTAGTCCGCTGAACAGTGTTTCAGCGGACAATCCGCTCGTGTGTGGGCTTCAGCGGACTGTTTTAGCGGACAGTCTGACGAACAAAGTCTTACGGAATTTCCGTAAGACAGTCCGTCCAAACTTGGTTTCAGCGGACAGTCCGCTCGTGTGTAGGCTAGTTCGACAGACTAAGTTTGGCGCATGCTCAGAAAGGATTTACACGGCGAAGGTTGCATTGCAGTGTATTGGACGTCGAATTTCTCGTCCCGTCGTACGTGCCGTTCACGTCATCGCGCACGCTTTCAGTGGACTGTCTGCTCATCGTGTGTGGTCAAGTCCGTTCATGCAAATTTTGAACAGACTGTTTGTCGGATTGTCTGACGAACTTAGTTGGGCGAACAGTCCGCCTGTGTGTACGCGGCCTTATGCTCCTTGTTGTAAGGTAAAAAAAAAAAAAAAAAAAAAAGTTTTGTGTAACCAGGGATTTTCTATTACGGTTTAGCTTTTCTAAGCAAAGACTGCCTATGACTCCACTGATGTAATAAAGATAATTATCAAAGACTTTAGACTGCTCCTATTATTTATATTACACATGAAATGGCTGCAGTGTATTGTCCCATTATGCCCTGTGAATGACTGATATAATCAACAAAATCATACAATATCTATGGTTGTCACATTAATATTATAAGGGTGCGTCTTGAAGCACAACAGTCTTCTTTTATCAAATTTCCCTTGTTTTTCTTATTATCCATTCACACTCTGAAGTCAGATAAACAAACCAAACTGAAATGCAAGTAAAAGAAGACTGATTTTCTCTGTCTCTCCCAGGGTACCATGATCTCTCCACATTTCTTGTGTTACATCTAATTACACATTTACTTCTTATACAATTATTTTGCACTTTGCCATGTGTAGCACAATGAAGAAGTGATTACACAGTGGAGAAAATAGCCTTCAGCTGACATTTGAAATCAGAACAGAAAATTAAATAAAGGTCAACAAGAGATCTGATGATCATACTTTCTCAATTTTTTTCGATATCTAAAATGGCAGAATCTCAGCTTATTTTACTGAAATCTTTCATACTAAAGGCAGCTTTTTACCTTGGCAAAATAAATGCTGCTCTCTATACAGTAAAGTACTCTTTATTCTCCAAGCATTGTGTGCAAGAGTTTATGAACATATTCAAATGATCAAATGATCTGACCTATGACATCACAGTAAGTATCAGACATTTTCATAACTTTGGTAGCCAAATGGGCAGACACTGGATCCACAAAAAAACATGTAGCATGCATTTAGATTTCTGCCATCTACGGAAGCCTCTCTATTGATGCAAACAGAATTAAGAGTTCTGTTACAGTAGTGTACACTTACAGAAGTGTTTTGGCACTGAACACTGGAGCTGTTGAACCTTAGAGCTGGCACTCTTTGCTCATTGCCCTGGATATTCAGGATGCACTCATAGCCCTTTTGACCTGATTGGGGCTGGGGTAAATTCTTTGCCTTTAATGTGATAGGTTTGACAACATCAACTGGAATCAGGATCTTTTCGGTATGTAGAAGCTGAGGGCATTCCTGTATAAGGAAAATAAACATAACATTAAAATATATTCAAATACATGCTGCACATATTTAAAATACTAATATTTAAAATGCAAAATTTACAACATAACTTCATAAGAATTATATTAGTACAAAGACTACCTCAAATTCACCTATATTTTTCCAACTCAAAAAAACCTGTAATATCCATTACATAGATAATATATAAATATACACAAATCAAGATATAGCCCAGCAATTGTTTATTTTATTAACTCATATAAAACAACACTAAAGCATGTAATGTATGTATTCCTAGAGAGCTGGATTATCCCCATATACTGAAAATATAAAAAGACATATCATATAGTATTGACAAATATATATCATATAAAGTCTGCATAATACATAAAATATATAAGCTGTGTAAACCACTCCTCAAAAACACAATAACACTGGATGTGAAAAAATTAGAACATTCTATATGTTTGTACAATGTTTGTACAAGATCAATACACTGCATATGGTTATTAACAGCCCAGCCATCAATGCATGTCAGCCATTGTGTAATGAACAATGATGCGTTTGCACGCAAAAGCACAAACACCATGGAACAAGGTGTGCAGTTGACCTTTTTGGATGTAAACGGGGGAAGGACTATTAAGTGTAATATTTTCCCATGAGTTGAATAAAAGAAGCAACCTCCTGGCTATAAAAGTAAATTGATGGTAACATTAGCTGTAGTTGATACAGAACCACAATTTCAAAACTGGACAGGTTTACCAGGGAACAGCTTTTTGGGAGTGTCCACTGATGATAAAAACTGTACACGAATCGTGTAAATAAATATTATCTTCCTAAGCTGGTATATCCCAATAACAAATAATCGAACATCTGATGCATCAATAATGTATATAAGCAGCCACCAGAGTAATAGCCTACCAAAAAGGGTCAATTTACCTTGTGTGCTCCCTAATTTACATGCCAAACCTGTGACAGAGGGGAGAAGAGCTGCTGCAAACGTGCACAGTGCTGGACTGAGATCGGGCTCTGGTGAGTATTTGGGGAGGGGGGGGGGTAGCTACTTCTAAAAGGTTTTTTACCTTAATGCAGAGTATGCATTAGGTAAAAAAAAAAAAAAAAAACCTTTTACCTTTAGAATCGCTTTAAAGCGGACCTTTCACCATAGCTTTGCCTTATCACATTTGCCTTAATTTCACCTCAGCTTTACTAAATAACTTATATTGTAAATTATTTATTTTTATTTCTTCACCTGCCCACTTCTGTGTTTCTAGCTTTTTGCCAAGCTGAGAAAATTAGGAAGTAACATTTGACTTCCAGTTTTTGTTGGATCCAAAATGGCATCATAGCAGCAGAGAAGCTAGGGGAAAATTCCGACTTATGCCGCGCACACACGATCGGACATTCCGACAACAAAATCTATGGGATTTTTTCCTGACGGATGTTGGCTCAAACTTGTCTTGCATACACATGGTCACACAATGTTGTTGGAAGTTCTAAACGCCAAGAACGCGGTGATGTACGACAAGCTGAGAGCATTGAAGTTCAATAGCCAGTGCGGCTCTTCTGCTTGATTCCGCACATGCGTAGAACTTTGTGTGGCGGAATTGTGTACACACGATTGGAATTTCCAACAATAGATTTTGTTGTCGGAAGATTTGAGATCCAGATCTCAAATTTTGTGTGTCGGAAATTCCAACGATGGAGCCTACACGCGGTCAGAATTTCTAACAAAAAGCTCCCATCAAACATTTTCCGTCAGAAAATCTGACCGTGGGTACACGGCATGTGAGGAAAACTTCAGTGGACTACATTGACTAATAAGTATATATTTTTTAATTATGAGGTGATAACATATTTTTTATTGCCTGCATTACAATTTAGACATACCCAGATGGAATGTCCACTTTAAAGTTCTAGCCACTGCTGATCAAGAAGTGTGAAGGAGAATATTTCAAAATACTACAGCATATGTGTTTAATTTATGCATTTAGATATGCGCCTTAAGTTCCACTTTAAGCGTGACCATTATATCTCCTTCTTATGTTTTACATGTTTTGTGAATACACCATACAAAGTGAACTGCAGCACATCTGAACTTTGACTTGAAAATCCTCATCGCTTTTTTCATTTTAGTGTTTGCAGATTTGTGAATATATGCTCAGTTTGGCATGGAAAACAATTATGCCCAGCAAACTGAGAAGATAATTGGGTCTCTAAATGCAACAATTATAAAATTGTCACACATCTAACTGGACCATGTAGCCCTCTCTTACCTATACAGGATATAATTAAACTGTTTAAATGAAATGTGATATTGCAGCAGAACAGGTTTAAAATAAGCTAGCACTGCGACACAATAATGGAAAAGTGATAATCAGATGAATTCAGCATAGACCTAATTTAGAATTAATATTTTATTTTCATTTTCATACTAAAATCTAACTAGGTTTCCTCAAAGTGAAAAACCAAGCTATTAATAAAGGAAAAAACAGTTTACCACATATACAAGGTAGTATGCTGAAATTATTTTAGCTAAATTTGATGAAGATTCCTACCTGCTTTTGTTCTAGAGATATTATAAACATCTTTTTTTCTACAGATTTTAGATATTTTTGTTTATAAGCGGAGCCAAATGTGAGGTTCTAAAGGATAGCAACAACTAACAGTTCTTTATATAGAACTTCAGAATTCATTAATGCAATTGTACCTGGAAAGTCCAATATGAGTTTGTGCACTGGAAATTAGATTCTGCTTGCATTATTTGTATATTATCTATAATTATTTTCTTTAGAGTTTAGAGTTCAGTGCGTGGTAATCTCTGTAGCAAACCACATTTATATCTTGATTCATCCATCCTGATTTCACTTGATAAATTAATACAAAGCTGTTTTCTAATCACAACAATATGTACATTTTAAAGCTGTCGTTTAGCTACCAGAAGGTTTGACAGGCAAAAACTTAAAAACCCTCCAAAAAAGGTAAATCACCTTAAACACAGTGCCATAATGTTTTTGAGAGCTAAAGCTAAGGACTCTATATAGCATTATGAGATTAACCACAAAAAAAGTGTATAGCAAATGTCAGAATACTCCTTAAATTATGTTAAAACATGTGTTTCTTTGGAAGTTTCTGCATTTACAGTACATCAATCACTATAGTGAAGCAATATATTCCAGATATTCACATAATGGGCCTCACAGTGAGGTTAATAGTGAAATATTAAGCTACTTATGTTGATGACTTTTTTTCTATATAAACAGATGAATTTACAGAAGAAGTCTGATTTTTACAATGTAAATTATGAATGGGTTTTAAGGCACCAGCCATTCTTTTCTTTTCTTTCCAAAGATTTTTTTTTTGGAAGGTCAACAGTGAGAACAATCACTGTATAACAGTCATGGAGAACAAATGCAATCTGCATGGTAAATGAAGGGGAAAACCGTGTAATACTGTATTCTTTATTCCAGGCTAGGATAACCAGGACACAAAATCACAGGTGACAAAAATATACGAACACCTGAAAAGTTAGTACATGTAATATAATACTGAAAGATTCGAAGTTTACAAGTTGGAAAAACAAAATGGTATTTCAAACATATATAATGTCTCAGTATACAATATAATGTAGAGATAACTGCAGTATATCTCAATAATCAATTTTTTTTTGCGATATGTATGCATTTTGTCATATAGAGGTTGATTTACTAAAGGCAACTAGACTGAGCACTTTGCAGTTGCACTCTGCCAGAGCAGTTGCTCAAGAGCTTAGTAAATGAGCAGAAGCTCTGCTGACTTTAATCACCCAATCATGTGCAAGTAAAAATGCTGTTGTTTTATTCTCCTTGCACATGATTGGGTATTCTTTGTAAAGTGAAGCCTTGCCTCATTTACTAAGCTCTGGAGCAACTGCACTTGCAGAGTGAAACTTCACTTTGCAAAGTGCACTCATTGCCTTTAGTAAATCAACCCCATAGAGTCTGATTTATACCTTCAGAGAGTTTGATTATTTCCATCATGGCTAAGACTTGAGACCAGGGAGAAGACGGGGAACTCCAATTATAGGCTATTACCCATTGAATTGAAAAGTGTTTAGTAATCTTTGGCATGCAGTAGGAATATCAGGTATAGGGGCAAATAAAAGGCATGGTTAAAGAGAAATTACAACCTGCTATTTGAGTTGATTTACTGGCAGCCTGTTGCCACACAGACATTCTCTTCTAATAGGTTGCTGATATGTAAAACTGGCACCATCAAAGCAGGTTCTGTTGTCTAAAAGATTGTTGCACCAGGCAGGAAGGTTTTTGGAAAAAATATGTAACATTTACAAACTTTTAGATAATAATTTTGAGATAGAAAGACAGCTTCAATTGTCTATTTTTTCCTATATATTCAGGTGTTTTTTTTTTTATACAGTGCAGGCAGTGTACACAGTACCTAATACAGTGTGTACAGTTTCTAATACACTTCAGGCAGTGTACACAGTATCTAATACAGTGTGTACAGTTTCTACTACACTTCTGGTGGTGTACACAGTATACAATAAAGTGCAGCCATTGCACAGTTGCTAATAGACCTGGGCGCCGTCAATAAATTTGTTTCGTTCTGTTCCATTACGGAAAATTCCGAAATACAAATTGTCGCTAGGTTCGTTACCTTGTACGAACGTTCTTTACGATGAATTTAAAGGCAAAAATATACCTCAATATGACAGTCGATGCTGATGGAAGTTTGGCTTTTATCCGAAATTCCGTTGAAGAATTTCCTATCCGAAATACAAATTTTCATTAGATGAGGGGCTCCCACCATCCCTGTGCTGACTTCCTCCTGGGTATTCGTAAACAAAAGTTTGTATTTCGTACAAAATTCAGACACATGGCAATTCGTATTTCGGATCCTCCCGAACGTTACGAATTTAGGGAAATTCGTACGAATTTGAGATTCGTACGAAACTAATCGCACATGTCTAGTTGCTAATACAGTGCAGACAATGTACACAGTATCTAATACAGTGTGTACAGTTTCTACTACCCTTCTGGTGGTGTACACAGTATACAATACAGTGCAGCCATTGTACAGTTTCTAATACAGTGCAGGAAGTGTACACAGTATCTAATACAGTGTGTACAGTTTCTACTTTACGTCTGGAGGTGTACACAGCATACAATACAGTGCAGCCGTTGTACAGTTTCTAATACAGTGCAGGCAATGTACACAGTATCTAATACAGTGTGTACAGTTTCTACTACACTTCTGGTGGTGTACACAGTATCTAATACAGTGCAGCCATTGTAAAGTTTCTAATACAGTGCAGGCGGTGTACACAGTATCTAATACAGTGTGTATAGTTTCTACTATACTTATGGTGGTGTACCCAGTGTACAATACAATGTAGCCGCTGTACCGTTTCTAATAGAGGGCAAGCGGTGTACACAGTATCTAATACAGTGTAGTGTGGTGTTGCAAAACTAAAAATACATCATGTCCAAAAGGCCACCAAGGAGAGGCAGACACTCACAGGCCACTAAAAGAGGGAAAGCAGCCTCTGTGTCTACAGTCAGCAGTGGTGGTCGTGGACATGGTGCATCCTCTGCAGGTGGCCGTGGGGCACGCTTGTCCTTTTTTGCTGTTGCTGGCCATGTTATTGAGCCACAACATGCAGAACAGTTGGTGGAGTGGATGACGAAGCCGTCCTCATTCTCCTCATCCTCTGTCACCCAGGCTCAGAGTTTTTTCCTTCCAATGCAGCTGCCAAAACAGCGTTCTTGTCCACAGTCACTTCTTTCGTAGCCCCACCATCATGCACGGAGGATTCCCCAGAATTATTCAACCACAGTGTCGGTTATAAGCTGCTGGAGGATGCACAGCAATTTGAAGGCTCCGATGTTGGTTCACAGGTTGAGGAAGGGAGTAACGTGAGCCTAGAGAGAGGGAGTGCCACAGGACAAGAAACTGGCAGTCATGTTCCCCCAGCTGCAGCATACTGCCAAGTTTTCTCCGGTGACAGGGATGATGAGGTCACTGACTGTACTTGGGTGCCTGAGAGAAGAGAGGAGGAAAGTGAGGAGTAGGAGGAAGCACTACTCCAACGAGGCAGGATGTCCACTATCGGACAGCTTAAGGGCAGCCACCCTATTGCATCACACCGCAGAGATCAGCTGGTGCAGGATGCTGCTGACTCCAACCCTGACTTTTTAAAGTTCCTTGGTTTGGGCCTTTTTCAACAAATGTGCAGCAGATTGCACCATTTCTGTTAGCAACCTATGTCTGAAGCGGATCAAGTGTGGCCAGAACAGTAGCCACTTGAGCACTACATGCTGGACCAGGCATATGATGAGCTGCCATGCAGTCCGTTGTCAACAGCACTTGAAAGACCCACATCAAAGAAAAAGGTGGGCTTCTTGCTCCCCATCTGGGATCTCCAACCCTACTATACCTCCAGTCCTCTCAAAAATCTGCACTGAGAGGAATGAAGGTATAGCAATAGGTGTCTCAAGTACGTGCAGCCAATCTGCTAGCAGTACACCACCAATTGATTTTAGCAGGCAAATTTCCCTACATCAGTTGCTGAACCGTAAACAGAAATTCTGTCCCAGCCATCCACATGCTCAGCATCTAAATTTCTAGCACTGCAACTGCTGCCTTTTTAGCTGTCCCCTTTCGTGAATTTGTGGAATGTGCTGTTTCTCAGTGGCAGGTTTCAAAACGGCATTACTTTTCATGGAAGGCTGGGAAGGATGCAGGACAGGCTTCAGTGTTGTTGGAGCTTGTTCTGCCATCACGCCTCCAAAATGCTAGTGGTGATTCTGCCACAGCTCTCTCCTCCACCCCCTCCTCTTCTTCTTCCTCTATGGGCTCTTCTGCAGATTTGTCCTCTGAACCAGCAGTGGTTGTATGCGACAATGGCACCAACTTTCTCTCCACCCTCCGACAGGGACACTCGACCCATGTTCCATGTTTGACACACGCCCCGAATTTGGTGGTGCAGAGGTTCTTGAGCAGGTACCCAGGCTTACAAGATCTCCTAAGGCAGGCCAGATACGTCTGTGGTCATTTCCGCCAGTCATACAATGCCAGTGCTCAACTGGCTGACATTCAAAGGAAACCAACTGCCTCATTTGTGACATGCACACCAGGTGGAACTCAACGTTGGCAATGCTGCAGCGGCTGCACACACAGCAGAGGGCCATCAATGAGTACTTGTGCCAGTATGGCACCAGGACAGGGTCAGGGGATCTTGGCTTCTTTTCACTATGCCAGTGGCTACTGATCAAGGATGCATGCACTGTCTTGTCACCATATGAGGAGGCCACGATGATGGTGAGCAGCGACAATGCATGCATCAGGGACACTGTCCCTCTAGTCTTTCTGCTGGAGCACATACTTTGTGGAGTCATGGACAGGGCACTTGAGGCAGAACAAGGCCTCCTTTATCAAGATAAACACACCACCAAACACACAGGAAGAATAGGAGGAGGAGGAGGATTGTGTCAGAGTGGATGTAGAAGATAACACTCAGAAGCAGTATTCAAGGGATGGTTTTCAGTCTCCAGAAACCAAAGGATTTGTACGTGGCTGGGAGGAGGTAGTTACAGATAATGTGATCCTTAGTGACCCAGAGGACTCAGAATCCAATGCCTCTGCAAACTTACACTGCATGGCCTCCCTGATTCTGCAAAGCCTGTGAAAGGACCCTATGAATTGTGGTATCAAAGAGAGGGATCATTACTAGCTGGCAACCCTTCTTGATCCACGTTACAAAGGTAAGGTTGCAGAACTCATCCTGCCTTCGCAGAGGGAGAAGAGGATGAAACCTGGACCCTGGAAGGTTACCATTTCCTGGTGCTGGACAACGTGTTGCTGAGGCTTTGTTCAGTCAGAGGAAGAGCAGTGGAGAAGGTGGCCGGCTGACCAATGCCTTTAAACAACTTTTCAGTCCTCAGCATCAAGGTCTGTTCAGTTCAAGCAACCATCACCAGAGCATCCACTAGGTTACTGGGTCTTGAGGATGGACCACTGGCCAGAACATTCTCAATATGCAATTGAGCTACTGGCCTGTCCTGCATCCAGTGTGCTTTCTGAACGCACATTCAGTGCTGCTGGAGGGTTTGTATTTGATCAAAGAGTGTGTCCACAGACTCTGTTGATAGGCTCACATTCATAAAAATGAATCAGTCTTGGATCAGCACCGATCAAGCACCTGATGCTGATGTAACTGATTGAATTTACTATGGATCTGGGATCCCTTGAAGACTGTCTATGCTGACTATCCTATTCTTCCTCAATCTTGATGATGCTAGCTTCCAACAATACTTTTAGTTTAGAGCACCACCATCACCAATTTTTCTGCCCCTGTTTAACAGGAGCATGTAATTAACATTTTTGATCTAATATTTCATGGTAGGGCCTGTTCTTATGCTTAACATGAATATCTGTGAGGGTTACAGTGTTGTGGCACCACCACCACCCAATGCCCAATTTTTCTGCCCCAGTTTAACAGGGGCATGTAATTAAAATGTTTGATATAATATTTTAATGCAGAGCCTGTTCCTACACCCAACAAGAGTAACTGTGAGGGGTTACATTGTTATGGCACCACCACCCAAGGCCCAATTTGTTTGACCCATTATAATAGGGGCATGAAATTAAAATTTTTGATATAATACTTTAACGCAGGGCCCCTTCCTGTGCCCAGCAAGAGTAACTGTGAGGGCTTACAGTGTTCTAGTGCCACCAAAACCAAAAGCCCAATTTTTTGGCTCCTGTTTAACAGGGGCATTTAATAAAAAATGTTGATATAATGTTGCACAGCAGGGCCCATTCTTGTGCCCAACAAGAGTAACTGTGAGGGATTACAGTGTGGTGGCATCACCACCACCACCCAAGGCCCATTTTTTCTGCCCCTGTAAAACAGGGGCATGTAAATAAATTTTTTGATATATTTTAACGCAGGGCCCGTTCCTGCACCCAACAAGAGTAACTGTGAGGCCTTACAGTGTTCTGGCACCACCAAAGCCAAAGGCTCGATTTTTCTGCCCCTTTTTAATAGGGCCATGTAATTACAGTTTTTGATGTAATATTTCAACACAGGGCCCATTCCTGCACCCAACAAGAGTAACTGTGAAGGCTTACAGTGTTCTGGCGCCACCAAAACCAAAGACCCAATTTTTCTGCTGCTGTTTAACAGGGCCATGTACTTACAATTTTTTATATAATATTTTAATGCAGGGCCTATTCATGCACCCAACAAGAGTAACTGTGTGGGCATATAGTGTTCTGGCACCACCAAAACCAAAAATCCAAATTTTCTGCTCCCGTTTACCAAGAGTAATTGTGAGGGCTTACGGTCTTCCAGTGTACCACCAACACCTAAGGCCCAGTTTTTCTGCAGAGTATATAGGGCAGGCCATATAGTACATATACTACTGTTCAGAGTATATAGTGCCTGGGGGACCCCATGCCATTTTTAAAAAAAATGTTGCTATGGGGTTCCTCTTAATATCCATACCAGACCTTAAAGGCATGTTATGAATTGTGGGGGGGGGGGGCATCCACACCATTTATTTTATTTTTTGTATTTTTGGTATTTTTATCTATATTGCCGGGATCCAACAATATATTACAGCCGCAAGCAGTTTTCAATTAAATTTTTTCCTTTAGAAATGTAATTTTGCTGTGGCACTGTTATAAACATGGGAAAGATGCACTACTTTGCAGGCATACTAAGGACACCCCCAGACACGATATTTAAAGGAATATTATTATTATTTTTATTTTTTCACTTTAAGCATTATTAAAATCACAGCTTCCAAAAAAATTGTCGTTTTTAAAACTTTTTTTTGCATTGATACAAGTGTCCCCAAACACTTTTTATGGCAATACCTTGCATATGAGCCTTTAAAATTAGAACTTTTGATTTTCACATTCGCATCCCATAGACTTTAACGGTGTTCGAGTTTGGCTCATCCCTAGTGGGGAAGCCGTTTGTGGTAGACTTGCCAAAGTTCAATTGTCAACTTCAACCAATGCTTCCTTACCGACAGAAAAAAGAAAAAAAGTCCAGCACCTCACATCCACCTTTTCTTGAATTTTACTTGGGCAAAAAAGTGTCGCTTTGGTGAACAAAACTGCATTCTGCACAAGTAGGCGGTGATGTGCTTCAAGTGTCAAACCAAAGCACCCATGTGAAAGGGCAGACATCCTATGCCATTTGTTTTATCATTTGCAGCTATGCCTACAGTACTGGGGATCCAGCCACCATCAGGAATTGCAGCAAAGAGTTTCCTTCCACAAAATTCTCTGAGTATGTAATTTTGGGATTACTCCTGGATGGTGGCAGAAGATCCCCCTATCACCACTGGCACCACCCCTACCTTTCCTCTCCTCTTTACCACCAGCACCCCAATGCCCCAACTTGTATTTCTCCTCTGCCCCCTGCTGCCTGACCAATCCCTGTGGTGGAGGGTGGGGATGAATTTCAATGCAAAATAATGGTGTCTGGCATATTAGCAGCACTGTAAAAAAAATGGCTGATATGCTCCCTTGAGAAGGAGTGCATGACTTTTGATGCTGACAATTCTCACTGAAGTGCTGCCCCACTTTGGTGCATACACAAATACACCAAATGCTATCATAATGTCTGGTACTTGTACCATGGCTGATAAGCTGCAGGAAGAGGCTGCAGACCACATCAGTGTTGTCAGCAGCAGATATGTTAAAAAAGGCCCATACTGCAGAGAGCTTTCTATTTGCTGCATATTCAAGCGCTTGTGTATTGTCCATACCCTATCCAGTTTCTAATAAATGTATGCCTGAAGTTTATATTTTTAATCTTTTAGGAATACTTAGGTATACAGGGAAGGAAGGGGTTCAGGGAATGTGAGTTGTTGTTTTGACGTGTTTTTGTGCACTTTGATTTGACATTTTAAGACGTTGGACTGTTCATGAAAGCTCACTAACTATACTATCAAACTGTTCTATTACTGTCCAGTTTGTAAGATGTCGAGGGCTTTAATGTTTTTGTATAGGTTGATTCAGGTCCAATACTGTTAGATAAATTATATGTTGCATCTAAAAATACTTAAAAAAAATAAAAATTTACAAGTTGCAATGAATCTGATTGGTGCAGCTGTTGCATTTAAGTCAGGCAATAATGTAAGATTAAAAAAAAACTATATTATGTTATAGTAGAAGACAATGCTGAACCTGTTCATGAGAACTGTACCACTCTATATAACCTCATATAGCTTACAGCCACCTCCCAAGCTGGCAATTTAAAGGATTGGTGCTTTTTACAAGGTCACCCTCAAAGTCACATAAATAAGAGGACATCCTCCCCTCGAAATGGTGTTTATTATATATATATATATATATATATATATATATATATATATATATATATATATATATACATTATTATTTTTTTTATTTTTTTTTTTTTTTGCATTGGTGCATTCCCCCTATGCCAGTTTTCAGTTTCCTATACAATTTTTTTGACAATCCCTTGCTGTGAAAATGGCCAGAATTGTTTTTCAAGATTCATCTCCTATATATTTTACTGGAGTTCAAATTTAAATTCCCAATGTTCAGACTTTACAATGGGTTTTACATACACCTCATGAACTGAACCCAGACATTCTGTCTCACCCTTAGCTGTACAAACATCACATAAATTCCACAGAGATTAAGAATATTGTTGCACAGACAATTCCACAGGCGGTGCTTGAGATACGCAGAGCACATACAAAAAACGTATGCATATAATTCAAGGAAATTACAAAAAATATTATTTGATACATATTTAAAAAAATTCAGTGTCCGAGTAACCGTTATCTTTTTTTTTTAGTTTGCTTGATGGTTCTCACATAATACATTACATTCAATGCAGCACAAACTAGCACATTAGTATTGCAGTCACAAAAGTCACAGGAAACTTACAAGTGAACCCAGTTTATGTGAATGTCAGGGGACTTTCTCTTGGAAAGCTCCACTACCTAATGAATCTGTACATTAGTTCTATGTTCCAACATCTACCCACATACCATTTCAATTTAAACGTAATTCTCAACCTCACGGCTTGTGAGTGCACATTCTGACTTCTTCTAAACATTATTTAATTTGTTTGAAATGTAGCTTTTTGTTGATATGTTCTAACAAAAGTCTCTGATATTGAACCAACCTGATCTTGTATCCTCTGAGAGCAATTTAAGGGAAAGAAATAGAAAGCTGGCAGGAAGTCAGGTGATGGCCAAGCTCTCAGTCATGATTAGAGCTCAATATTCCTTGAGTAAAAGCTTTTTCTCCTACAAGGCTTTGCTCTCTTTTATTGATGGATCCTTTGAGCCAACTATTTAAACTTAAGCAAAAAAAGGTTACCTCTTTCTCAACCTTTGAAATAAAAAATCATAAACTGCAAAGAAATTCCTTTCTAAGAGATGATTTCACAAGCCTAATAGGATAACAATGTTCACAGGAGCTTTGAAATCAAACTAAAGAAGGAACCATTTGTAGACTTTGCTAAAAAGGCAGTCCTTATTTTTCAGATAACATTATCTATTAATCAGGCACAGTCATCTTCGAATATCAGATTTATTGAAATTATAAAGAGCAACACATATCCTGTACAAAATAAATGTTGAAGCTCTTATGGTCCTGCCTGCCTCACCCAGGCACTGTTGCCCAGTTTGGCATAAAGCGATCTAAGCAGATGAAAACATCTGTCTCCAACTTTCTTCTTTAATTGTCATACTAATGACGTCATTAGAAATGTGTCACAATCTTGCCACAGAATAGGAGAATTTGGGGCAAGAAAGGTATGCTATTTGATTAGTGGAAAGAATATTAAAAAAAAGTCACTTTATGAGAAAATAAGGATTTAATTATACCCAAAGTTTAGCTTTATTGTAAAAATACAGTATATATATATATATATATATATATATATATATATATATATATATATATATATATATATTGTATTCTCTACTTCAATTTTTTTCTACAATGTACCTAAACAAAGAATAGTATGTGCTGTTATCTGATATGTAATGCATACTACTTCTCTTATTCCGCATGTTACATGTAGTCGCCATTATCTGCTCCAAGGGTGTCCTAACCTGCAGACTATATTGAATAAGATATTTTCTCTTTGCAGCCCAATATACAACAAATAGAAGAAATTTGTGGTGATGGTCAATTTGACAGATATAGGTGGTCCAGTGCATGGCCAAAGAATTACATATTCCACAGATGCATTTGCATGCTTATATGGCAATAACACATAAGCATGCACAGCCACATTCTCCATCCTATTTGAATAATATCCTGATAAAAATCATAGATAGTCCGTATGTGCATTTTTCTGCACCAGTTATGTCTAGCGAAGGCCTGGAATGAGCTTTCTATAAATACGCATTTATGAGTACTTTTTTTGTATAAAAAATGTCTTGCTTGTTATGTATGCTGGGTATATTTCTCAGTACCGTAACTGGTAACTGTTCCTATTCTGTATGTCAGGCTGCACATCAATGCATGTTTGTGCTATATATGAGGCATGTAATTCTCAATACCTATGCTCTCTCTCTCTCTCTGTATATATATATATATATATATATATATATATTACATACATATAGATACTATGTATATATGGAAATTGAATACTAGCACAGTAGCATTTTGTGTGTACTGTATGTTGTCCTAATACTTACTCTGTGTTTATGGCCACTACACAGTACTATCAATACTCTTTTATACACTATACCTATCTATCTGTGCATTCCTTAGGATTCACATTCACCTATGTATCAATACCCTGTGTTTAAAGAACGAGCCTCTTTTTTCAGACTCTGTGTTTACAAGTTAAAAACTATTTTTTTTGCTAGAAAATTACTTAGCGCCCCCAAACATTATACTTTTTTTTTTCTAACACCCTAGAAAATAAAATGGCGGTTATTGCAGTACTTTTTGTCACACCGTATTTGCACAGTAGTCTTACAAGTGCAATTTTTTTGGAAAAAAAAACACTTTTTTGAATAAAAAACTAAGACAACAATAAAGTTAGCCCAATTTTTTTTATATTGTGAAAGATAATGTTATGCCAAGTAAATTGATACCCAACATGTAACATTTCAAAATTGCGCCCACTTGTGGAATGGCGTCAAACTTTTACCCTTAAAAATCTCCATAGGTGACGTTTAAAATACAATTTAAAATATAATGTTTACAGGTTGCATGTTTTGAGTTACAGAAGAGGTCTAGGGCTAGAATTATTTCTCTTGTTCTAACGATTGCGGTGATCCCTCACATGTGTGATTTGACCACTGTTTTCATATGCGGGCGCTACTCATGTATGCATTCGCTTCTACACGCGAGCTCATTGGGACGCGGTGCTTTAAAAATATTTTTTGTCTTATTTATTTTACTTGATTTTATATATTTTTACACTGTTTAAAAAAAAAGGGGGGCTCACTTTTATTCCTATTACAAGGAATGTAAACATCCCTTGAAATAGAAAAAAGCATGACAGGTCCTCTTAAAGCGGAGGTCCACCCTAAAGTGGACCTCCGCTCATCGGAACCCTCCCCCCCCTCCGGCGCCACAATTGGCACCTTTCAGGGGGGAGGGGGGTGCATATACCTGTACAGTACAGGTATTCTGCACCCACTTCCGGGATAGCTCTCTGCGGAAAGGGGCGTAGATTACGCCCCTTTCCGCAAGTGCCCGCCCCTTTCTGCAAGTGCCCCGCTGCCTGCTGGGAAACACACAGATCCCAGAGGCAGCGGGGACCGTCCTTATTGCGCAGCGCGATTCGCGCATGCGCAGTAGGGAACCGGGAAATGAAGCCGAAAGGCTCCATTTCCTGATTCCCATACCCAAGATGGCGGCGGCAGCACCTTACAGACGATCTAGAGATCGGCTTCGGGTGCCGACATCGCGGGCGCGCTGGACAGGTAAGTGTCACTATTTTAAAAGTCAGCAGCTGCAGTATTTGTAGCTGCTGGCTTTTAAAAAAAAAAAAAAAACGCGGAGTCCCGGTGGACTCCCGCTTTAAATATGAGTTCTGAGGTCAAAAGTTTTCAGATCTCATATTTGGGCTTCAATGCAGTTAAATAAATTGAAAAAAATGTGAAGAAATTTTGTCATTTGAAAAAATGACAACAAAAAAATGTCCCTTTAAGACGTATGGACGGAATTAACGTTTTGATGTTGCTTCCTCCCTGCTATGGTCTGGAGATGGGTGGCCATTTTCCCCTCACTCATCTCCCTACCCAGCCATGGACAGGTCCTGATCACCTCCACTGCCAATGACTCCGGTAAGTGGCGGAGGGCGTGGGGGAGGGGCGGGAGGGGTGAAGCCGCCGATAACGGTGATCTCACACCGAATAGAGACCACCATTATTGTATCAGCAAAGTTGAGCTGGACCAAGCAAAATGTCAAAGAGATCAAAGTATATAAATGCATTGTGAGAATTCACGAAATGGCTGTTATTACACCACAACCTAACCATCCCTCACAGCAGATCATTCCTCTACATTACTTCCCCTCTAGGAACTTTCCACTAGAAAAACACCACTTTTATGGGCATTTAACAAGCATTCTTGATGCTATTTCAAAGCTTCAAAAACAAAACAAAAACACATCAAAAACATGTCATAAATGCTATAGGTGCATTAGTAAGTAGACATGTGCATTTGTTTTTGTCCGAATGCATTTTCGTCCAAAATTCGGGTATTTTCAGTATCGTTTTAACAAACGATAACTAATGTGCAGAATCCAAAAACTGAAAGATCCGACATAAACAAATGCTTTATTTTAATTTTTCGTTACAACAGTTCGATATAGATACGAGATTCGACATGACGTTGACAATCTGTGTCCATCGAACCTGTGGTCGAATGTGCCTAGCCTTAGCTCTATTAGTTTAAGATCAATCGACATAGAGAGAAAAGATTTGACATTATAGAGACAATAGCGAAAAAGGTTGAATGTGCCTAACCTAACTCTATTAGTCCAAGATTATTCAACACAGAGAGAAAAGATTTGTCATGAAGATTCGACAAAGCAGTTGCTGTGAGCAGACATTTATGGTCAAATGCTGTGCCCATAGGCTATAGAAGAATCTTAATGTTGGTTGACTAGTAATAATAATTAATACATATAATTATTATTATTACTAGTGTCATACAACATTAGAATTCTACTATAGCTTGTAGGCGGAACATTCAACCGGAAATTGCGACGTCGTACAGTTTAGCTGCTCCGTTGAATCTTCTTAAAACATTCGACAGACACCATAAGCCTTCAATGATAGTTTCGACCTTAATTATTTCAGATTTTCAGAGGAATGCATTTTTTAATGAAACAAAATAAATAAAAACAAATTTTGGGAGTAACTATTTTTCAAACAAAAACGAAATTCCGAAACAAAATATTTCAGTGTGCACATGTCTATTAGTAAGCATTGCTTTATTCTTCATAATCAACACACACACACACATGTGAACGAGCCCTAGTGTAACTTTATCTGCTCTACTTCCATTTATATGTAGCTAGTATTATCCAGAGGCATTGAGGCTGATTAATTGAATGCTCACTTTGCAAGCAAATGTTCACTTAGTTTAGTGAATGTGGTGAAAATATGTACATATATATATATCCTGGTTGGGGAGTGGGTATAGCAGTAATTCGCTTTCAGGTAAAAGTGATCCATCGCTTTTACAGAGCTCAGAAAGAGGCTTTGTCTACCACTATTTCCATGTGCTCCTATTCCATTGGGAAGCCCCAGACCATTGGAAGAGGTTGGGTTGGCTGACCACAGAGCAGATGTAGGAACATCCATTCCTCTATCTCCTCTGTGACAAATAAAGCCAAAATAGACAAGAATTATGTCACTTCCGGTTTTGATCCTGTGTTCCTCTGGCCAATAAGGCCAGGAAAGCAGCTGATCAAGCAGATCTCTGATCAGTTGCCTTTAAGAGTCCATGTACACTGGGCTTAACAAAACTCTCATATAGAGTATTTTTGTTAGGATTTTAGGAGAGCTTAGGAGCATTCAATGTTTATTTATGCCAGAAAACTGCTCTCAATAAAACTGCCTGCTTTGTTTAAAAGCCAAATCCTCAGTCTAGTGTTCCATTGTGCCATTGGGTAAGGGTGACAATGAGACATTTATGACCAGCCTTAGGCTAATCATCGAATGGCTGAAGATACCAAAGAATAATACATCTGCCTTGGTGACAAAACCCACAACTGCTGCTCAATAGACTGAAGGAAAATATTACTAGAAACACTAGATAATCAAAATAAAAAAATATATATTTCCAGGGGTCACAATTAGTCAGTAATACCCACCAGAGTAACTCCAAATGGATCAAGCTAATCTAAATGCCCTTACTGGTATTAGATAAGGGCAGGATTAGCCCAGTAAGGTCACACTTGGTAACTCAACTATGCTTTCTATTCCCAAAATCTGTGTGTGTATCAAATTCATTAACATATTTTGATTGCAATCAAACCACAATGTCTTTATAAAAATGTCTGCTAGAGTTACGAAGTTTGTGGAAGATAATTGAAGAGGCGGCTTCATTATAAAAGTACATTTCCATTATGTTCCTATCTGATTAACCTAATGTTTTTCTAATTAAATGTTATGGGTAATTCCTTTAGATGATTTATCGCATGACAAATTCTCAGTCCTGCCCCATTTACCCTCAAAGTGCTAAAGGGTATGTATTCAGCCTCATGTCTAAAGCTTATGATAATTACAATATGGTGTCACACACTGCCGTACATTCTTTATACCCTCTAAAAATTGATTTATGTTTGGCAGAACTGCTGGAAATATTAAAACAACAATTAGAGTTTTTATTCCAATTTAGAAAATGCCTTCAAGGGAGTACAATGTGTGTTTCTTTCACACATTCCTATTCCTCCCTCTTTATATGCTGACACACCTTCATTCTATTACAATCTCATAGCTCTGCGTAGGCAATCAAAATCTCTGATATTAATAGCAATTATACAGACACTGATCACACTAGCCCATTTTGCTATGTGTCAGCATCTGCTATAATATCTTCATTTGCTTCAGATCACTAACAGCAGATTGGACATTTTCTAAGGCTGTAAATTAAAAGTGAATTTAAGATCTATGACTATACATGTGCACTGAATAGCAAATTCAGACTGTACTTTTAGAGCATACTACAGTACAATTCAGTATAGTAATACATAACTTAAGTATACAAAAAAAGTGCCATGTTACATGTTCGGGCCTTTGTGTAAAATTCTTCTTGCTGGTAACTTCAAATCTACAGTCTGTTATTCTGCAGGCCGGGGAACTTTCAATAACTCATATCAAAGTATCTACAATCAAATCACGTACACCCCACAGCAGCTTATATATGCACACCCCTGGCCTGATCATTCAGAAAGGAGCAATTTGCAGACTTGTTGCACCACCACTTAAGTCTATGAGACTAAAACTCTACCTTCACAAAGATATACTGTAAAGGAAGGAATGTTTCACAAAATGAGACAATAGGAGAACTACAGTATATACAACATTCAGGAACTCTACTTTGTATTTATGTAATATTATTCCGCCTAGAAAAATAGTAACCACTTATGTGGTTTATTTATAAAGTAGTGATTGTGACAATCACCAATTATTCATTGTAGGTAAACCTTACTAGTGCATGTGTTGTAATCACCTGTCAGTGTTTGAATAAATGTGCCTAAATTAGCGAAAAAATTAAAATAATGTAATCGGTATCCTCATCCTCAGTGAGGATGAGGATACCGAAACACATGTCAGTGTTTGATTAATAGCACATTCACTTTATAAAACTGTTCAATTGCATGTGAAGTATGACCATGAACTCAATAGGAACCTTCATTTCTGTGCTTCATACACTATATTGCCAAAAGTATTGGGGCCCCTGCCTTTACACATACATGAACATTAATAGCATCCCAGTCTTAGTCCCCGTACACACGGTCGGACATTCTGCCAACCAAATCCGTCAGATTTTGTCCGTCGGATTGTGTCCGAAACTGTTGTATACACACGGTCGGACAAAGATGTCGAAAAATCCGATCTTTCAGAACGTGATGACGTAATTTCGTTACGATGGGACTACGTTCAGGCTAGTAGCCAATAGCTTTGATGTAGGAATTTGATCTGAGCATGCGTGGCACTTTGTCCGATCGGAATTCTCTACACATGATCGGAGTATGTCCTATCGGACCAGTTTGTTGGAAAATATTTCCAACAAGTTGGAAAATTTGGTCCGACAGATATTCCGATGGAAACAGTCCGATGCATACCACACACAGTCAGATTATCCAACAACACGGTCCGATAGGACACATTCCGACGGATTCTCCGACCGTGTGTACGGGGGCTAAGTCCGTAGGGTTCAATATTGAGTTCCCCCCCCCCCCCCCCTTTGCAGCTATAACAGCTTCAGCTCTTCTGGAAAGGCTGTCTACAAGGTTTAGAAGTGCGTCTATGGGCATGTTTGACCATTCTTTCAGAAGCGCATTTGTGAGTTCTAGCACTGATGTTGGACAAGAAGGCTTGGCTCGCTCTTATTTATCCCAAAAGTGTTCTATCAGGTTGAGATCAGGACTCTGTGCAGGCCAGTCAAGTTCCTCCACCCCAAACTCACTCACCCACACTATATTTCCAAAAGTATTGGGCCACCCCTCCAAATCATTTGGTGGAGGGGGGATTATGGTGTGGGTTGTTTTTCAGGGGTTGGGTTTGATCCCTTAGTTCCAGTAAAGGGAACTCTTAAAGCATCAGACATAACACATTTTGGACAATTTCATGCTCCTAACTTTGTGGGAACAGTTTGAGGATGGTCCCTTCCTGTTCCAATATGACTGCACACCAGTGGGCAAAGCAAGGTCCATAAAGACATGGTTGAGTGAGTTTGGGGTAGAGGAACTTGACTGGACTCCACAGAGTCTTGACCTTAACCTAATAGAACACCTTTGGGGTGAATTAGAGTGGAGACTGTGACCCAGGCCTTCCCATCCAACATCAGTGTCTGACCACAGACACTGTGGTCAGAGACTGTGTCAAACATTCCCATGGACACACTCCTAAACATCGTGGACAGCATTCCCAGAAGAGTTGAAGCTGTTATAGCTGCAGGGTGGGCCAACTCAATATTGAACCCTACGGACTAAGACTGGGTTGCCATTAAAGTTCATGTATGTGTAAAGGCAGGCATCCCCAATGCTTTTGGCAATATAGTGTATGTCAGCCAAAATACTAGCATGCTAGGCACAAATAAATCATGTGAAGTGCAATGTACAGGGATAGGGACAATTGTAGACATGCGCCAACACTCACTCAGGTTGGACTGGTATCTTTATTCAACCTTGCTAACTATGTAACTATTTTATTTGTTTACATATTTATTATTATGTGTTTAATAAATCATTTTGAAAATTCAATATACCCATCTGAGAATTAGAGCCACACTTTATCAACCTCTCCTTACACAGGTCAGGTCAAACCAGAAGGTAATTGTACAGTACACATATGGACCTACAAAACATGTTACTAATATTGCCTGTTAAGTATGACAGCAGTGTTGCACTATTTTAAAATGAGTTGTAATACAATTCATTGGATGTTTACATTATGACACCATTAATCCTTTTTTTGCCATAAAGTCACACGCAATTGTACAAGCATGGTATCAGAGATGTTATTAAGTTGTAAAGAAGAACAGGTCAATGTAATCTAGGCAGAATTCCAAGTTCCATAAATTTCAACTTATACTCGTCTCTCTGCCTGCTGAAATTTACATAAACGTTACAAGCAATCAAACCGCTAGGACATGCAAGTGGCCAACAAATGCAGAATGCATCATATATTTTATCTCTCTTCCTGAACTTTACAATACCATTATATTGATAAATTGCACACAAATCTCCTGTTTTAGCTGTGGGAAAGCTAACTCCTGCTAAGAAAAATCTCAGGGATTTATGGGATGTGTGAATTTTAGAAGAGATAAAAGCCCGGTTATTGCATGGAAGTATATCCGCCATGTAATATAAACAGTCCCATGCTGCTTGTCATGTTCTATGCTTCATATCTCCAGATACCTATCTGATATACTAAAAAGGATTGTAAAACATTGGGAGTTATTTTCTGATGCTAGAAGATCTATTCACAGACAGCATTGTGCGTTAAAATAAGTTTTGATAAACTATAGCAATCTGCTATCAAAATATTCAGTCAGTCTTATACTGTTATGCAACAAAATAAACACAAGAAAAAAGCAAGCACTGCCATTTGTACATAAATGTTATCATAAGTTTAATAAGAAAAAAAAGCCTTATTAGAGGCTTGCCTACGAACATTGTAGGCATCTACGGTGAGTATGCTAAGGCCTCATGCACACGAGACGCAGTTAAACGCGCGTTCAGATGCAGTTGGACAGTTTTTTCAACTGCCACTGAACTCATTCAATGTTATCCTATGTGTCCATGCACACAGTCTAGTTTTTTTCCGTTTTTATGCAGTTGCGTTTAATCTCGTTTTTCCAGAAGCAAAAAAATGCATTCAGAAGCAAAAATGTCCACGTTTCAGACGCAAAACGCGGCTAAACGCGGCTAAACGCGGCACCCACGTTTAGCCGCGTTTGCGTTTATATGCGTTTTTAAAGGTGACCTTTTTTTTTACATTAAAAATCTCAAAAATGATTGCAAATGATGAAAAACCATTAGAAAAATATTTTAAACAATTGCAATTGCAAGTGGACAATCCACAACTTGTGGCAAGTGACATGGCAGGTGGCAAGTGACGTGGCAAGTGGACAATCCACAACTTGTGGCAAGTGACATGGCAGGTGGCAAGTGATGTGGCAAGTGGACAATCCACAACTTGTGACAGGTGACGTGGCAAGTGATGTGGCAGGTGATGTGGCAAGTCACGTGGCAAGTGGAAATCCACAACTTGTGGCAGGTGATGTGGCTGGTGACGTGGCAAGTGGACAATCCACAACTTGTGGCAGGTGGCATGGCAAGTGATGTGGCAGGTGATGTGACAAGTGGACAATCCACATCTTGTGGCAAGTGACGTGGCAGCTGACGTGGCAAGTGACGTGGCAAGTGGACAATCCAAAACTTGTGGCAGGTGACGTGGCAAGTGACGTGGCAGGTGACGTGGCAAGTGGACAATCCACAGCTTGTGGCAAGTGACATGGCAGGTGGCAAGTGATGTGGCAAGTGGACAATCCACAACTTGTGACAGGTGACGTGGCAAGTGATGTGGCAGGTGATGTGGCAAGTCACGTGGCAAGTAGAAATCCACAACTTATGGCAGGTGATGTGGCTGGTGACGTGGCAAGTGGACAATCCACAACTTGTGGCAGGTGGCATGGCAGGTGACATGGAAAGTGGACAATCCACATCTTGTGGCAAGTGACGTGGCAGGTGATGTGGCAAGTGACGTGGCAAGTGGACAATCCACAACTTGTGGCAGGTGATGTGGCAAGTGACGTGGCAGGTGATGTGGACAATCCCCAACTTGTGGCAGGTGACGTGGCAAGTGACGTGGCAAGTGGACAATCCACAACTTGTGGCAGGTGACGTGGCAGGTGACGTGGCAAGTGGACAATCCACAACTTGTGGCAGGTGACGTGGCAAGTGACGTGGCAGGTGATGTGGCAAGTGACGTGGCAAGTAGACAATCCACAACTTGTGGCAAGTGACGTGGCAGGTGATGTGGCAAGTCACGTGGCAAGTGGGCAATCCACAACTTGTGGCAGGTGATGTGGCTGGTGACGTGGCAAGTGGACAATCCACAGCTTGCGGCAGGTGGCATGGCAGATGACGTGGAAAGTGGAAAATCCACATCTCGTGGCAAGTGACGTGGCAGGTGATGTGGCAAGTGACGTGGCAAGTGGACAATCCACAACTTGTGGCAGGTGACGTGGCAGGTGATGTGGCAAGTGGACAATCCCCAACTTGTGGCAAGTGACGTGGCAAGTGGACAATCCAAAACTTGTGGCAGGTGACGTGGCAAGTGACGTGGCAGGTGATGTGGCAAGTCACGTGGCAAGTGGACAATCCACAACTTGTGGCAGGTGACGTGGCAGTTGGACAATCCACAACTTGTGGCAGGTGATGTGGCAAGTGACGTGGCAGGTGATGTGGCAAGTCACGTGGCAAGTGGACAATCCACAACTTGTGGCAGGTGACGTGGCAGTTGGACAATCCACAACTTGTGGCAGGTGATGTGGCAAGTGACGTGGCAGGTGATGTGGCAAGTCACGTGGCAAGTGGACAATCCACAACTTGTAGCAGGTGATGTGGCTGGTGACGTGGCAAGTGGACAATCCACAGCTTGTGGCAGGTGGCATGGCAGATGACATGGAAAGTGGACAATCCACATCTTGTGGCAAGTGACGTGGCAGGTGATGTGGCAAGTGACGTGGCAAGTGGACAATCCACAACTTGTGGCAGGTGACGTGGCAGGTGATGTGGCAAGTGGACAATCCCCAACTTGTGGCAAGTGACGTGGCAAGTGATGTGGCAAGTGGACAATCCAAAACTTGTGCCAGGTGACGTGGCAAGTGACGTGGCAGGTGATGTGGCAAGTCACGTGGCAAGTGGACAATCCACAACTTGTGGCAAGTGACATGGCAAGTGACGTGGCAAGTGGACAATACAAAACTTGTGGCAGGTGACGTGGCAAGTGACGTGGCAGGTGATGTGGCAAGTCACGTGGCAAGTGGACAATCCACAACTTGTGGCAGGTGCCGTGGCAAGTGACACGCTAAATACAAGTACACTGCAGCTCTCACAGCTGCTGCTACTCACTCTGGTCTCACAAAATTGCTGAAATAGTTAATAATACTGTTTTTTTGAGCTGGGGAGGGTCTATGATGTTAGCTTAACTAAATGCTTCTAGACGCAAACGCGGTAAAACGCGGTAAAACGCCGCTAAATCGCGGGAAAAATCGCGGCAAAACGCGCGTTTCTAAACGCCGGTTTCAACATGTGTCCAGCAGCGTTTGCATCTGCGTCTCGTGTGCATGAAGCCTTAGAATCAGTTACCGTATTTTTTCTTTTGGGATAAAGGTTTTCCATGAATGCATAAAAGCTGATCATTTAATCACCCTTGCCAGTGTTAAATGGTTTGTCTCACCCATGTAAACTGATACATTCTGCTGGAGCGCTTGTGCTGTGAAAAACAACAGACTTGCTGGCTGGATTACCAGATTAAATCAAAAGAAAGAAAGTCTAAAAAATGAAACTAATGGAGCCATTATATCTAAGAAATGATAAGCTTTAATATAATGAATGTTTGATTTTGGGTTTAACACAGATTAAAAAAAAATTGTGAAAAAAATGCATGGGGTCCCCCCCCCAGGTCCATACCAGCCCCTTCAGCAGGGACTTATTGGAATCTGGAAGCCCCCCTTTAAGAAGTGGCCCCCAGATCCCACCCCCCATGTGAATGGTTATCGGGTACATTGCACCCCTATCCATTCACCAAAAAAGCAGTGGGATGTAATAGAAACACAAGAGCCAGTTTTTGACAATTCCTTTATTAACCACTTGCTTACTGGGTACTTAAACACCCTTCGCTGCCCAGACCAATTTTCAGCTTTCGGTGCTCTCACAATTTGAATGACAATTACTCAGTCATGCAACACTGTACCCAAATGAATTTTTTGTCCTTTTTTTCCCACAAATAGTGCTTTCTTTTGGTGGTATTTGATCACCTCTGGGGTTTTTATTTTTTGCACTATAAATGAAAAAAGACCGAAAATTTGGAAAAAAACGCATACTTCTTTGTTTCTGTGACAGAATTATGCAAATTATTAATTTTTCTTCATAAATTTTGGCCACAATTTATACTGCTACATATCTTTGGTAAAAATAACCCAAATTAATGGATATTAGTTGGTCTTTGTGAAAGTTAGAGAGTCTACAAGGTGTGGTGCGAATCGCACAAAATTGATCACATCTGATGTACTGGTGGCCTATCTCGCTTCTTGTGACCCGAACAAGTCAGGAAAGTACAAATACCCCCCAAATGACCCCTTTTTGGAAAGTAGACATTCCAAGGTATTTAGTAAGAGGCATAGTGAGCTTTTTGATGTTGTCATTTGTTTCCCACAATTCTTTGCAAAACTAAGATTTTTAATTTTTTTTTTCCACAAAATTGTCATTGTAATAGGTTATTTCTCTCACGTGGCATGTGTATACCACAAATGACACCCCCCAAAAAATTCTGCTACTCCTCCTGAGTATTACAATACCACATGTGTGGGACTTTTTCACAGCCTGGCCACATAGAGAGGCCCAACATGCAGGTAGCGCCATCATGTGTTCTAGGAACATAAATTACACATCTAACTTGTTGACTATTTATTACACTTTTGAAGCACCAGGACAATGACACGTGACACTGATGACAGATGGCACTGATACGTGGCAATGATGACACTTATACGTGGCACTGATGACATGTGGCACTGATGACAGGTGGCACTAATATGTGGCACTGATGACAGATGGCACTAATATGTGGCACTGATGACACGTGGCACTTATACGTGGCACTAATACGTGGCACTGAAGACACGTGGCACTAATACGTGGCACTGATGACAGATGGCACTAATACGTGCCACCGATGACAGATGGCACTAATACATGGCACCGATGATGCGTGACACTGATGACAGATGGCACTGATAAGTGGCATTGATGACACGTGACACTGACACCAGATGGCACGTGACACTGACAGGTGGCACTGATGACAAATGGCACTGATACGTGGCACTGATAACAGATGGCACTAATACGTGACACTGATGACAGATGGCACTATGTTGCACTAATGACACGTGGCACTGATGACAGATGGCACTTATACGTGGCACTGATGACAGATGGCACTGGGGACAAATGGCACTGACAACAGGTGGCACTGGGGGCAGGTGGCACTGGGGGCAGGTAGCACTGGGGGCAGGTAGCACTGGGGTGGATGGCACTGGGGGCAGGTAGCACTGGGATGGATGACACTGGGGGCAGGTAAAACTGGGGTGGATGGCACTGGGGTGGATGGCACTGGGGCGGATGGCACTGGGGCGGATGGCACTGCTGGGGGAGGATGGCACTGCTGGGGGAGGATGGCACTTTTTTTTTTTTTTACTCGAGGCAGAACGGCTGCCGCTGCAGCCGTTTATCTCTCCCCTCTCACACTGTCTGTGTGAGGAGGGAGAGCGGCGCTGAGAGATGATCTCATATGTTTACATATGAGATCATCTCCCATTGGACACGCCGATCACGCTGTAAACGGCCGCTGTGATTGGCCGTTTACAGCGATCTGTGTTTGCCTGTCCCCGGGGGGCACGGCGAACACAGAACTTCCGCGATGCGCACCCGCGGCGGCGCGCATTGCGGAAGTAAACATCAGGACGTCCAGGGACGGCCACCCGGACGAACGCGCCTGCTCTACGGCCGTCATTCGGCTATAGGGCGGGCGCGAGGTGGTTAATAGCTCTGTCTTCTCTAGTCGTCTCTTCCCATCATCTTCTCCTTCCTGCCATCTCTTCCTCGAGCTGTCTCTTCCTGCTGTCTTCTCCTTCCCACTGTCTCTCCCCTCTGTGCCAGGTGACATGTTTGGACAAGGATCTGGTATAGATTTTGAGGGAGATCCCACGCCATTTTTTTATTTTTGTTTTGGTGTGAGCGTCCCCTCTGAATCCATACTAGACCTGAAGGGTCTGGATTGGACCTGGAGGGGAACCCCACACAGTTTTTCTGGGGAATTGTTTTGCTAGCAATTTTTTTATTTTTTTACAATCAGCTTTCAGCGGGGAAACCCGCTGACAGCTGATGACTCATAGGATGCTAAGGACACAGCACCCGGCTTCCCACCCCCTGCTTAGTGACCAGCTATATACAGTGGTAAAATAAGAACTGCAAAACACATCAAAAATTGCATCAAAAATGCAACACTTGTGTTTCTGGTGCAGCTCCATTGAAGTCTATTAACTGCAAATCGTGGGGAAAAAGTCTCCCACCCTTTCCAAAAACACGCTGGCCGCGAAAATTTAAAAAATCAATGGTGGCATCATCGGATCACAAAGAAATGTACGGCCTGCATTAGTCGGTATCATCGCAACAAGCTCCTCACCCTCCCTCCCTCCCTCGTCGCAAGGCACATTATGTTGTTCTATCATCCTATATATTTGAAGGGGGAACTTGTGGTTAAATTTATTTGGTAGTGCTCAAGTCCTTTAAGACTGAGCTGTTTGAAATGTATTGTTTGGAAACTTAAGAATTTCATGAATTAATACAATTATCAATATGTTTTTATTATTTATTTAAATGATTACACCAATAAGCGTGCCGCGGCCATTTTTATGCCATCAATTTGTTATGTGTTATTATTTATCTAAGTAATTCGTTATTTTGAGTATCCGGGGAGGGAAAGGTGCAGCCTGCCATGCATTTCACAGCACTAATGCCTGGGAAATTCTGCACTGGAAATATCAGCATGGCATAAGGAGTGTTTTTTTTTTACTTGTTTTGAAGAAGGTGGAGGGAAAAGGAGGTGACCCAGAAAAAGTATGCAGCAAGTGAAGTCAGAAAGAAGTCACAACTCATAGTCTGTATATTGCAGATCAGTGATTCAGAAAATACTAATGCCACGTACACACGTCTGGACTTTTCGAGGGACTAGGTCCGAAGGTCTTTCCGAATGAACGGACTTGGCCACACACAATCACACCAAAGTCCAACGGATTAGAACGTGATGACATACGACTGGACTAGAATTAGGAAGTTCATAGCCAGTAGCCAATAGCTGGCCTAGCGTCGGTTTTTGTCCGTCAGACTAGCATACACACGAATGGATTTCTCGGTCCGGCGGAGTTCCGGTGGAAAAATGTAAAACATGTTCTATTTCTAAAGTCCGCCGGATTTTTGGCAAGCAAAGGTCCGATGGAGCCCACACACGATCAAATTGTCAGACGGACTCTTCCCTCCAATTTGCTGTCAGAAAGTCCGGTCGTGTGTACGCAGCATAAGACAGAGGATTAATATCACTGCATGTTGCATGGGGATACACATGATTTATACAATACACCTATATCTCATGATTTATACAATACACCTATATCTCTTTTTATATAGTGCATGTGCATTTGTGACATTGTTTGTGATATAAAAGAGCAAATACAGCAGTTTTCACCATATGCTTCTTTTATCATACATGCTATTGAAACCCACTTGGACTACCAAGAGATGCTTGGGTAGCTTCAAAGGCCAATCTGACTTTGTATCATAAGACATTGCACTTAAAATAAAGATTTCACACTTTTTCTTTGTTTTGTCTAATATTTCTTTTGAATAATTTCTGATCTGTAAAAGTGACAATCAAGTCTTACAAAACCAGCAACCAGTGTTTATTTAACATCCAGTGAAGCTCAGCAGAGGAGTATAGCATTTTACAGGTCTTTGTGCTCAGAGGCTCTTTAATGTTCACAGCTCTATTTTATTACATTTTTATTACATTTTTTTTAGCTGGTAAAATATAGCCGATTGCACTTTTAAAAGTTAAACATATGAAGACATCTTCACTAAATCCTCTTGCTGCGTGTGTCCTTTCACCAGCTTTAATGTTTTCCATTATACTTTATGACAGGCTTATTCCATCCGCAGGTTTGTGTCTTTGTTGTACAACTTCCTTTGATTCTTTATCCCTTCAATATGGATTAGTCATTTAATGGCTCATAATGCACCGTTTGTTAGCGTTGTCAATTGGAGGATGCTGTGTCCAATAGGTACAAAAAGTCCTTTTTTGATTTATATCAATAAAGCCCTTGAGACCCCGCTACATTTTTTTTTATGACAGAGGATGCCCCTCCTATGGTCCCATGGACAAAGCAGCAGGAGTGTTGTCTATCTCAGCAGGCTGTACAGAAATTAATTGTGGCTGCTTGTCTGCAGTCATACCTTACATGAGAGACATCTTTTAATCAGCCTCTAACTATCCTCAGTTAGACTCAACAGGGTTCTATAAAGGGGAATCTGGCAGCTGCCCTTCATTCTCATTTTTTTGAAGAGATGCAAAGCAACACAAGATGAACAGATTGATCACTGCTCCTGGTTTTTGTATTTCCATGTATTAATGATTTTCTGTAGATGTTAGAGATTTATTGGAAACATTTCTTTGACTTAGATGACACTACATTATAGTTTGGGTGAAATTTTCTTAAAACTGTAAACTGATTTTCTCAAAAGTGTATTTGTGGCAAGAAGACACATACATGGATCACACTGCCAAGACCTGCTTTAGAAAGCAGGTCAGCTGACAAATGTAAATAAAACTACAATTGAAAAATAGGGCAGATTGGGTGAAAAATATAAAATGGACTACAATAGGGCTTCCCAGGAGCTGGCAGGGGTTCTGTGCCCTGCCAAGCACCCAGAAAATGCAAAAAAAATGTTTTTATGAATGTTAAGGCTTCCAACCACAACAATACCTGCCCGGAGTTTGCATGTTCTCCCTGTGCCTGCGTGGGTTTCCTCCGGGTACTCCGGTTTCCTCCCACACTCCAAAGACATGCAAGTAGGTTAATTGGCTTCTGTCCAAAATTGGCCCTAGTATATGCATGGTGACCTTAGAGTGTGGGCACCTTGAGGGTAGGGACCAATGTGAGTGTGCAATGTACAGGGATAGGGATAGACACTCACTCAGGTTGAACTGGATGGACTGGTGTCTTTATTCAACCTTACTAACTATGAAACTATGAAATCCTAATTCATTCGTGCTTGGTGGGCCCAATGCTATTTGCAGCATGCAAGCCAAAGCTATTGTTTTCTATAACTTCTTCTGGAGCACTCGTCTGCTGAAATTCCTAGGAAAACCTTTGACTTTCATCATGGACAGACTATTCTGCTCCAGTCACCTTTGTGGTCACAGGCTATTCTTCGAACTCCACACACCCTCAAAGGGGTTGATTTATTAAAGGCAAACAGACTGTTTACTTCAGAGTTGCTGGCTTTCAGAATTGGGCCGTTAGCTAATCCAGGCTTTTAATTGTGCTGTTTCAGGTAATAAACCTGCACCTGTGCAGAATACAATTTTACTGTCTGAGGCCAACATCAGCTCTTTGAGAGAATAAAACCTACATACAGGGAATAAATATCTATTTATGAAATGTATCACATTGCACATTATCACATTGCTTACACAATGGCTTCTTACCCCACATAGAAGTCTATCACCTAATATCATCAACAGTAATCATCCAACCTTTAGATTTTTCCTAACAGGCCACCTTACAACCCTTTAATAGTGTCAGGGCTGGGCTCAGCCCTTCCTTCTCTGAGCTGGCCGCTCAGCTGTCAGCAAATTGCCAGCTCCCATCTCTCTCCACAGTTACTCAGCTGTTGATGATCCTGCTCGTCTGTCCCGCCTACTTAAGTCGTCCAGTCCAGAGGAGCTGCCTTCGCCTTGGTCACAATCACAAGAAACTGCATTCCTATTTAAAGACTGGCTTTGCTGACATCCTTTCTGGCTCCAGATCCTGCTTGTTGTTCCACTACATTGATCCCTGACTTCTGGCTTGGCTGACTATCCGTTCCAGTTACTGAACTTTTGGCTATGTTTTGACTACGTTTTTTACTTTTTTTATTGAACAAATGTGATTTAACTGTACTTCTGTCTCTACCTGATTTCATGTTTTCTGACAAATAGACTGCATACTTTAAAAGTGTATGATTTTTATTTTTTCCGAATCATACCTCAGTGGATGGCACATCAGACCGATGTCCCCCGGCATCTTTGCAATGAGAACCAAGCCACCAAACACCGGCGATGGCTCGGTTCTCACTCCTCCCTGAGCAGAGAGCTGCTGCCTGTCAGTCAGCATCGCTCCTGGTCTGCTTCTCCACGCTCATTAGAACAGTGAGCTGTGGAGGGGCAGGAAGTGGCTGTTTCAGTGGCTCGCTGAGACTGCCATAAATCAAGGCAGCTGGCGGGTCCTGACTTGGGAAGTCGGGATGATGCGCTGCCTCAACTGATGACAGTGACACCAGAGCAGAGTGGACTTCAGACCCCTCTCTGCTGAAAACACGTCACAGGAGTGCAAAAGAAATTGCACTCCTGTGACCCTAAGAAGAAGCCCAGCCTAAAAATCTCAGGCTGGACTTCCCCTAAAAGTGGCGAACCTATTTTTATTTATCCTTGTTTTTAGAGATAACTATTTTTAATATTTTTTTAACGGTATTATGCATTATTATGTACATGTATTACATATTGTATTTTTATCAACTTGACTTCTGGAAGATTTTACCCCCTTCATGACCAAACCAATTTTTGCTATTTAGCACTGCACTATTTTAAATGGTAATTGCACAGTAATGCAACACTGTACCCAAACAAAATGTATATAATTTTTTTCACACAAATAGAGCTTTCTTTTGGTGGTATTAACTGTAACCACCACTGGATTTTTTTTTTCTGCAATATAAATGAAAAAAATAACATTTTGAAATGTTGTTGGCGTGGTCAATGGCTTATATTGGGACAATGTGTGGCGGGCATTCTGACACTAACTGGGGGGAACTGACTAACTGTCACTGGCATCACCAGTGATATTAATACAGCAATCAGATGAACTAATGACACTGGCTGGGAAAGGGTTAACATCTAGCGTAATTTAATAGTTAAACGTGTGCCTAACAATGTGTAATATGTGAAAAGTATGCTGCTTTTATCATTAAATCTCTAAGTTTCTCATCCCTGTTTTGCAGGGATGAGAAACAGAGAGATCATTCTCTCTGTACATCGATCAACACAGAGCTCTGTGTCGCTGTAGAAGCAGTGCAAAGTTGTGGCTTGCAGGACTTTTTTTATCATCCTGCAAGCGCACCGCTCCAGTGTGAAAGCCCTCAGGCCCACACTGGAGAGACAGGAGAGGCTCTTTACAGGCACTATGCAGGGGCCTTTTTTAGCGCTGTAGTGCCTGTAAAGCGCCTCAGTGGGAAAGGGGTCTGAATGTAATTTCTGCCTGCTGCTTTGTTCCTCTGCTCCCAGCATGAATCATTTCTGACATGTTTTCCTAACACCAAGAGAAAATGGTGACATGGGAAGGACCTCTAGCTGATGTGTCTCTTCCCTCCAATCAGCTCTCAGAGCTCTCCTCACTAAGCACTGCAGTGTAATCTCTGCACCCATTTTTCTGAACTCTCAGACAAGCTTTGTAATTCAGCTGTAGAGATGTAATTCAGATGTAGAGAAGAGAAGACTCCAGATAGAGAGGTACAACCTATGTAGGAGCATGTGTTTCATCTCTGCACATCACCTGAGGATAGTCTTGTAACTGGATACTTGTAAGGGTACAACCACTTAAGTTTGCTTGGGGGGGGGGGGGGGGTGTTCACTATGTGATAATCACTGAGAGAACAGAGACCAAAAAAAAAAATGCCGCCTCCTGTCTACAGCAGACTGATGACATCATTTCAGCCTAGGCCGAGTCACTGGACTGGAGGTAAATGTATGCATTTGAATGGGAAAATGTGCAGATTTTTGGGGGGCAATGATGCTGTCTCTGTACATTGTGACATGTCAGAAATGTATTCATGCAGACTTGTTAAAGGTTCACTGTAACGCTTTGCAACCTTTATGTAATATGGCGTAACATTTTACAGTTCAGACTTGGCATGAAAAAAAATTTAATATAAAAAAAGGCTCTCTTATAAAAAAAAAATTGATTTTATATCAGGATCTGTTGTTACAATCCCACTGAACGTCTTATACAGAAACAAAAATAGGTAACATTTAGGTTGTTTTCCTTCACTTTGATTTAAAATATAATTTTTACTTGTCCCAAAATATCTCCCGGTCATAAGAACCATATGGTAGCGATACAATTTTGCAAGCCTATTAAAACATATAAAGTCGCCCGTATTTCTCCAGTATTACTTCCATTTAGCTATAACAGGTCTCTGGCAAACACTATTACCTATCCATTTTCTCTTCCCCAAACACAGCATGAAGCCTGCAGGTTTCCATAACAACAGCACTTAGCTCCCATCTCTACTTTTAATGATAGACAGGTGCCACCATCGCTGGATAATAAACTGGGAAAAATTAGAATTAAAGGCTCTAATATTGGCAGTTTGTTCATCACTATAATGAGACACAGTTACAGTTTAAAAGGTGCTACTATGCCATAGGACTTGAAGCAACTAAGTGATCACAGCAGGCCTGTTTTATCATCTGATCCATCTGTCAAAGGAAGATACACCTCTCTATGTTTACCCTTATTGAAGGCTGGGTGCTGCTTTGAATTGGCATAATACATGTTCCACTTCTGTCTAAGCATTTTCTGTTTTCAAACATTACTTCTGCAGTCAAATAGGATGACATGCTAGACTGTAAAGGGTCAGTCCACCCAATACCATTTTAGTTACTGGCAGAGCCTGGTGTTTAATATGTTTTGGATATTCATTTGAGAGATTTCCCTGCTATGAGGCTCCGTTCACATCTGAGCATTTCAAATCGCCGCAATTCTGCCCGTGATTCAAAATAGATGCAAATCTATCCATGCGATCCCTGTCACTTCCAATGGCACCCTGATCGCGGCGTGTCTTTGGTGTGATTGTCGCCCAGGTAAAATCGCGCAAACAGAATCGCGGGATGTCTGTTGCCCAAAAGAAGTTTGCGGGTGCCATTGGACGTGAAGGGGATTGCACGGGCATTCCATGATTTGCCACTATTTCAAATCACGTGCAGAATAGCAGCGATTCTGCCCATGATTTGGATTGCTCAGATGTGAAAGGAGAATAAGTCCCAAATTTGCTTCTGTCCACGGTGAGATGTGGGAATGCCACCCACCTTTATGCCTTCAGCTTATACCATCACATTCTCCATAATATAAAAGAAAAGAAAATGGATCCCCACTCATAATGAGAGCAGCTGGTGTGCAAGAATCCTAGCTCCAATATCTCAGAAATAGAATCTCATAAGTATTTAAGATTTCGGATAATGAAATGTACCAAAGATCTGGGTTGACTGATACTTTATTTATTTTTTTTACAGTACCAGACATGCTGAAGCCACCATTTCTCCTGTCTTTATCCCTGCAGCCACGACTCAGTCCCTCCCTTCCCTGGCCAGAGCATCCCTGTACTGACAGCAACAACCCCTCTCCAATTGTGACGTAGTTGGATATTTTGACAAGTTGACTGTTTTGACAGAACACCAGTCTTGAATCTTATTTGTCTAGAACCTTTTAACTCTGTGCTCCTCCCATGGACTTCTTGATTAAACCATGTGTCTGTACTTCCTGGTTGCCAGATTATTGTGCTCTCTCCAGCCAATATCTCACTTTGTCTCTCCTGCTGCAATCCGTATATTCACTACCATTCATTACCAACCTTAAGCTTGTTCCTTGACTATGCTTCTGCTGAATACAAGCCTGCAATTATTCGTTAGCAACCTTTGACTTGTTCCTTGACTGTGCTTCTGCTTGGTCTCTACCTGATATATCTGACACTGGACCCTGGCTTGCTCATCTCCTGGTGGGATAATCCTGAGGACTGCCACCTGGTACTAACACGCAGCAAGGCCAATCTCTACTATCAGGAGCTCTGGTGAATAACGGTTGTCAGTGGGTGCTGCTCCATTGTTATAGCTACTGGCCTCTGAGCCTGACTCCAGACCGTGACAACTCCCGTCCATCTAGTCTGCTCTTTCTCCATTTGTTGTCAGTACTGTGGTGCTTTATTTAACCATCACAAGCCTAAGGCACTGGGTTTGTCATAGCTTTGCTCCTGGTTCTTTTTGCCATGCTTTGCTTCTGTTTCTGACCTCTAGAAACAAATTACTATTCTGATTGCTCACTGTCCTGACATTTACTTGGATACATATTCTCTTCTGATTGCCACCAGCCCTAACCCTTGTCTTAATATGAGTTAATATTTGATTACTAAAGACAGACAAGCAGCGCCAATCTAAGTGCAGCAATATAACACATTTAATTGAGTAGTATTGCACTCACTGGAAATAGGATAAAACCAGGCACTCTGTTAATAACTTTTACTTGGGTATGATTACTCTTACAATTGTTGCCTGCTCTGGTCCTTGCCTGGATACAGATACTTCTCGGATTACAGCCTGCCCTGATCCCCTTGCCTGGAAAACAGACATGTGCTACCATCTGCTCCCAGTTTAGACCACTGCCCACCGGATTACCCACCAGTCACCAGTCTTGGTCGCTCCAGTATATAACATTCACCTTGAAATTTACCATCTAGAAGTCATCTGACATGGCACAGGAAGTTTTTCTCTCTAGCCTGTGTGCTTCCAAGTACTAATAGGGGTACTAGCCTTAAACTGAACAAAGCATATCCTTCTATACTGTGTACTTGTCTCTATCCAAAGCACTGGGTGTAATTTCTCTCTGCTGCCTCATTCTTTTGTTATCTGTGTGAGTCACTTCGGACAGCTTTTCCCAGAGACCAAGAGAAAAAAAATGAGTAACAGGGAGGAGAGCTCCAGCACACAACCTGTGATTGCCACAGCTGTGCATGTTCTCTGTGTAGTCTAAGTAGAAGGGTGTGTCCCTTCTCTTCAGGCTCAGAGTTCTTCTCCTCCTGAGCTGTGCCTTGTGTGAATTTAGATCCCTGTCCCCTACGTTGTGCTGTTGAGAGATGTTAACAGATTCTGTCTAAATGATGTCTGTTGTAGAAGGCTGCACAGGACAGAGAGCTGCAAATAAACAGGTACAATCTATACAGAAATATTTGTATCACCTGAGGCTAGTCACTTCACTGGGTATATGTAAGGGTTTACAACCACTTTAAAGGATGGGTGGCGGTTTTAGGTGAAATTGCACATAAGTCTCACTACTTTCGCAGACCGATAAACTTTACACATAAAAATTTTCTGCTATTGCCATTTGCTTGTGCTTTTTTATTAACCCCTTTTTGTGGATGGATCAACATGACCTACTTCATAGTTCTAATAGTTGTTATGTAATATTGCTCCCTAAGCCCTGAATCATGTCAGCTCTAAGCAAGCTGGGTAAATGACTTTTAATTTAAGTTGTGTGTTGCCAACTTGCTAGGCCTTCTCTGATAATCATGTTGGGATATCATTTTGGGGAAATATACTTACATGTAAGGAATAAACTTTTTTCTTTATTTACATTAAAGAACAGCTGAGTTCTATCCTTCTCTAATGAAGGTGACAACTGCATCAGCTGCCTAGCTCCATTGACTTTTATCTTTAAAATGTTGCCTCACCTTTGTTAATTAAAAATAAAAAATACAATCTGAAGCTTAGGCCACAACTTTCTCTGCCTGGATGTAAAGGGTGTGGTAGATTTAAATCAGCATTTTCTTATCAAATTTGTAAACTACATTTCTCATCATTCTTTCTGCTATCCCCTCATAGTGGGCTGCTTCATGCAGGGATATTGGTGGAAAACCCTTTGGGTGGGTTCTATTGTAACAGTTAACAGCAGTGGAAGATGGTATGGACAGCTTCTTCATGTGATGGGCAGATTGGCAGGATTAGCGAGGGAATGGACATGCAAATCAATTTAGAATAATATGTCATTAGATCAAGAGGATAAGATTAGCGTGATAGGTAGGTCCCATGCAGAATGAGATTGAAATTACAAGTGTATGAAAAATTGGAGGGAAAATCTAAATTTTCCAGAAGTATAAACTGGAAAGTCCAGGAGATTGAGTCAAATGCTTTATGTAAATCTTTAACCACTTTCAGACCGGACCATTTTGCTGGTAAATGACCAGAGGTCTTTTTACACTTTGGCACTGCGCTGCTTTAACTGGTAATTGCGCGGTCATGCAATGTTGTACCCAAACAAAATTTGCGTCCTTTTCTTCCCACAAATAGAGCTTTCTTTTGATGGTATTTGATTGCCTCTGCGATTTTTATTTTTTGCGATATAAACGTAAAAAGACCGCAAATTTTGAAAAAAAATGATATTTTCCACTTTTTGTTATTAGAAAAATCCAATAAACTCAATTTTAGTCATACATTTAGGCCAAAATGTATTCAGCCACATGTCTTTGGTAAAAAAAAAGTCAATAATTGTATATTTATTGGTTTGCGCAAAAGTTGTCACATCTACAAACTAAGGTACGTTTTCTGGAATTTACGCAGCTTTTAGTTTACGACTGCCTATCTCATTTCTTGAGGTGCTAAAATGGCAGGGCAGTACAAACCCCCCCCAAATGACCCCATTTTGGAAAGTAGACCCCCTAAGGAAATTGATAAGAGGCATGTTGAGCCCATTGAATATTTTATTTTTTTGCCTCAAGCGATTGAATAATGACAAAAAAAATTATTTTTTTTTTTTTTACACAAAGTTGTCACTAAATGATATATTGCTCACACATGCTATGGGCGTATGTGAAATGACACCCCAAAATAAATTCTGCTGCTTCTCCTGAGTATGGGGATACCACATATGTGGGACTTTTTGGGAGCCTAGCTGCGTACGGGGCCCCGAAAACCAAGCACCGCCTTCAGGCTTTCTAAGGGCGTAAATTTTTGAGTTCACTTCTCACTACCTATTACAGTTTTGAAGGCCATAAAATGCCAAGATGGCACAAAACCCCCACAAATGACCCCATTTTAGAAAGTAGACACCCCAAGCTATTTGCTGAGAGGCATGTTGAGTTCATGGAATATTTTATATTTTGCCACAAGTTGCGGGAAAATTACAAACTTTTTTTTTTTTTTTTTTTTTAACAAAGTTGTCACTAAATGATATATTGTTCATGCATGCCATGGGCATATGTGAAATGACACCCCAAAATAAATTCTGCTGCTTCTCCTGAGTACGGGGATACCACATATGTGGGACTTTTTGGGAGCCTAGCCGCGTACGGGGCCCCGAAAACCAAGCACCGCCTTCAGGCTTTCTAAGGGCGTAAATTTTTGAGTTCACTTCTCACTACCTATTACAGTTTTGAAGGCCATAAAATGCCAAGATGGCACAAAACCCCCACAAATGACCCCATTTTAGAAAGTAGACACCCCAAGCTATTTGCTGAGAGGCATGTTGAGTCCATGGAATATTTTATATTTTGCCACAAGTTGCGGGAAAATTACAAACTTTTTTTTTTTTTTTTTTTTTTCACAAAGTTGTCACTAAATGATATATTGCTCACGCATGCCATGGGCATATGTGAAATGACACCCCAAAATAAATTCTGCTGCTTCTCCTGAGTACGGGGATACCACATATGTGGGACTTTTTGGGAGCCTAGCCGCGTACGGGGCCCCGAAAACCAAGCACCGCCTTCAGGCTTTCTAAGGGCGTTACAGTTTTGAAGGCCATAAAATGCCAAGATGGCACAAACCCCCCCCCCAAATGACCCCATTTTGGAAAGTAGACACCCCTAAATTTAGGGGTACACTAGTGAGACTAGGTAATAAATGGCGGGTGCCCTGAAACTATAAAAAAATAACTAACCAACCAGCGTCACCTGTAACAGTTATATGGTGATCACTGGTGAAAGGGTTAACTAGGGGGCAATTAGGGGGCTTTATGCGGTAGTATATGGGGGTCCCTGGCGCTATAAAAAGCTGCAGCGAACCTAAATACCTACCTGCCTAACTAGCGTCACCTGTGACACTAATACAGCGATCAGAAAAACGATCGCTTATTAGGCTGGGTTCACACTGGAGCGATGCGGGAACGCCACGAATGCGCGGCGGGAACGCCACGAATGCGCGGCGGGTTCCCGCATCGCATGCCTCCTGGCGGCAGTTCACACTGCCCTATGCGAACTGCTGGGAGTGTCAGTGAAATGTTACTGACACCCCCAGATCAGTTCGCATATCGCAGTGCGATCTGCAAACTCGGATCGCATGGTGTGAACACCCATGCGATCCGATTCTGCTGCGGGCCAAAAAAAGGGTCCCGTGCGAATTTGCGTCTGGTGCGGCGGGTGCGGCGAATGGCTGAACTCGAATCGCACAGAGATCGGATGTGATTTGCACTGCAGTGCGGTGCGAATCACATCCGTTCTCATAAACCGCTGCAATGTGAACCCAGACTTAGTGACACTGGCGACGGGGGGTGATCACGGGGTTAAACCTTTATTGGGGGGGTTAGGGGGGTACCTTAGAACTAAAGGGGGCTAACCCTAACTGCCCTAACAGTTATTAGTCACAAATGACACCCGCCGGGTGATCAGGGGGTTAAACCTTTATTAGGTAATAAATGGCGGGTGCCCTGAAACTATAAAAAAATAACTAACCAACCAGCGTCACCTGTAACAGTTATATGGTGATCACTGGTGAAAGGGTTAACTAGGGGGCAATCAGGGGGCTTTATGCGGTAGTATATGGGGGTCCCTGGCGCTATAAAAAGCTGCGGCGAACCTAAATACCTACCTGCCTAACTAGCGTCACCTGTGACACTAATACGGCGATCAGAAAAATTATCGCTTATTAGGCTGGGTTCACACTGGAGCGATGCGGAAACGCCGCAAATCCGCGGCGGGTTCCCGCATCGCATGCCTCCCGGCGGCAGTTCACACTGCCCTATGCGAACTGCTGGGAGTGTCAGTGAAATGTTACTGACACCCCCAGATCAGTTCGCATATCGCAGTGCGATCTGCAAACTCGGATCGCATGGTGTGAACACCCATGCGATCCGATTCTGCTGCGGGCCAAAAAAAGGGTCCCGTGCGAATTTGCGGCGGGTGCGGCAGGTGCGGCGAATGGCTGAACTCGAATCGCACAGAGATCGGATGTGATTTGCACTGCAGTGCGGTGCGAATCACATCCGTTCTCATAAACCGCTGCAATGTGAACCCAGCCTTAGTGACACTGGCGACGGGGGGTGATCACGGGGTTAAACCTTTATTGGGGGGGTTAGGGGGGTACCTTAGAACTAAAGGGGGCTAACCCTAACTGCCCTAACAGTTATTAGTCACAAATGACACCCGCCGGGTGATCAGGGGGTTAAACCTTTATTAGGTAATAAATGGCGGGTGCCCTGAAACTATAAAAAAATAACTAACCAACCAGCGTCACCTGTAACAGTTATATGGTGATCACTGGTGAAAGGGTTAACTAGGGGGCAATCAGGGGGCTTTATGCGGTAGTATATGGGGGTCCCTGGCGCTATAAAAAGCTGCGGCGAACCTAAATACCTACCTGCCTAACTAGCGTCACCTGTGACACTAATACGGCGATCAGAAAAATGATCGCTTATTAGGCTGGGTTCACACTGGAGCGATGCGGAAACGCCGCGAATCCGCGGCGGGTTCCCGCATCGCATGCCTCCCGGCGGCAGTTCACACTGCCCTATGCGAACTGCTGGGAGTGTCAGTGAAATGTTACTGACACCCCCAGATCAGTTCGCATATCGCAGTGCGATCTGCAAACTCGGATCGCATGGTGTGAACACCCATGCGATCCGATTCTGCTGCGGGCCAAAAAAAGGGTCCCGTGCGAATTTGCGGCGGGTGCGGCGGGTGCGGCGAATGGCTGAACTCGAATCGCACAGAGATCGGATGTGATTTGCACTGCAGTGCGGTGCGAATCACATCCGTTCTCATAAACCGCTGCAATGTGAACCCAGCCTTAGTGACACTGGCGACGGGGGGTGATCACGGGGTTAAACCTTTATTGGGGGGGTTAGGGGGGTACCTTAGAACTAAAGGGGGCTAACCCTAACTGCCCTAACAGTTATTAGTCACAAATGACACCCGCCGGGTGATCAGGGGGTTAAACCTTTATTAGGTAATAAATGGCGGGTGCCCTGAAACTATAAAAAAATAACTAACCAACCAGCGTCACCTGTAACAGTTATATGGTGATCACTGGTGAAAGGGTTAACTAGGGGGCAATCAGGGGGCTTTATGCGGTAGTATATGGGGGTCCCTGGCGCTATAAAAAGCTGCGGCGAACCTAAATACCTACCTGCCTAACTAGCGTCACCTGTGACACTAATACGGCGATCAGAAAAATGATCGCTTATTAGGCTGGGTTCACACTGGAGCGATGCGGAAACGCCGCGAATCCGCGGCGGGTTCCCGCATCGCATGCCTCCCGGCGGCAGTTCACACTGCCCTATGCGAACTGCTGGGAGTGTCAGTGAAATGTTACTGACACCCCCAGATCAGTTCGCATATCGCAGTGCGATCTGCAAACTCGGATCGCATGGTGTGAACACCCATGCGATCCGATTCTGCTGCGGGCCAAAAAAAGGGTCCCGTGCGAATTTGCGGCGGGTGCGGCGGGTGTGGCGGGTGCGGCGGGTGCGGCGAATGGCTGAACTCGAATCGCACAGAGATCGGATGTGATTTGCACTGCAGTGCGGTGCGAATCACATTCGTTCTCATAAACCGCTGCAATGTGAACCCAGCCTTAGTGACACTGGCGACGGGGGGTGATCACGGGGTTAAACCTTTATTGGGGGGGTTAGGGGGGTACATTAGAACTAAAGGGGGCTAACTCTAACTGCCCTAACAGTTATTACAGTCACAAATGACACCAATGCAAAAAAAAAAAAAAAAATGACATTGGTGTCACTGTGACTGGGGGGCAGGGGTAATTGGGGGGGTGATCGGGGGGTAAAGGGGGGGTGTGAGTGTGCCTGGCATGTTCTACTGTGTGTGTAGAGTGTTGGTGCAACTCACCGATCCGCTCTCCTCCGTGTCGGAACGAAAAATACCGACACGGAGGAGAGAATACATCACTTCCTCTCCTGTGTTTACATTACAGGAGAGGAAGTGATGTCACCGGGGATTTCTATTCGTCGGGAGCGATCGCGAGGGGGTGGCCATGAATGAATGGCCGCCCCCTCGTCCCGGATCGCTCCCGGACGAAAACCGACCGCCGCTGGCACCGGGCGGGGGCCCGATCGGGCCCCCGACCCGCGGGAGGCAAGGGACGTACATGTATGTCCTTATGCCTGCCCGTGCCATTCTACCGACGTACATCGGCGTGCGGCGGTCGGCAACTGGTTAAAGCAAAAAAAACCCTCCTAATGTCATCCACCATCCCATTGTGTTTGAGAGATAATACTCACAGCACATCTTATTTGATCAGGACCCTGAATACACCCCACTTAATCTTTTTAAATATAGACAAAAAAAAAGAAGGAGAGTCTATTCATCAATATGTTTTTGTAAAAAGAGACGTTCCAGAATTTTAAAAAAAAACAGTCGTACTTATCTAGGTTGATCTGTCTCCCCGCCTCTAGACTGAGAACTGAGCGATCAAAAACCACTGCCCATTCAATTCTTAGTCTTCAGTGAGCAGGGAGCGTGAGCCACCAGCTCTCTGCTCTGCCCCTCCAGCGCTCACTGGAGTGGTGGGATATGCAGGGGGTGGGAGTCAGTGGCTAAGTCTCCCAATGGCACACGAATGCCCCATACACACAGTCAGACATTCCAACCACAAAATCTGTCTGACTTTTTCTGACGGATTTTGGCCGTAACTTGTCTTGCATACACGCGGTCGCACAACGTTGTCAGAAAATACGATTGTTCACAGCGAGGTGACGTAAAACAAGTACGATGGGACTGCATAGAGTCCAGTAGCCAATAGCTTTCGTCTTCAAATTTTTTCTGAGCGTGTGTGGCACTTTGTGCGTCTGAATTCTCTACACAGGATCTGAAAAAGTCTGATCGGATTTTGTTGTCGGAAAATTTTAGATCCAGCTCTCAAACGTTTTCCTTCAGAAATTCCAACAGAAAAAGTCTGATAGAGCCCACACACGATCCGATTTTCCGAGAACATAAGCCGATCTGACTTTTTCCATTGGAATTTCCAACCGTGTGTATGGGGCACAAGAGTCTGAGCCAGCTGCCAGTCCAGGCATCTGGGTGGATTCCACATTAAAGTCAGATCGGCCCAGAGCCTGGACCAGCTGAATGATGTCAGCTGACTGGTGAGAAGTAGGGCCAAAGAGCTTCGACCCTACTTGTTCTTTAAGGTTATTGTTGATCAATGAGATTGACTTATAATTTTCTCTCTCTCTCTCTGGTCTTGGTGAAGCTTTCGAACCACTGTTATGTAACCCATATTTAAGTTTGGATCTAGTGGTTTATTTGTTTGAAGTGCATTGAAAAACTGTTCTGAATGGGGAATAAGAATTTTAGAAAACCTTTAATACCTAGCTGAAAAATCATCTGACCCTGATGTCAAAGTACGCTTAGCATGTTTTATCACATAAGGTATTCCTTCCACTATAAAAGGGGAGTCTAAAAAGGTTTTGTGGGTTAAAGACAGTTTAATGATATTTAGCCCATTTAAATTGGCCAACTCCATAAGTATTACTATATTAGGTAGGATAATATTTATTAAACTACTTAAATATATGTTGAGGATTTTGGGAACATATTCCTATAGAGCATTTAATTTTCAGGAGCACTAAATAACCTATATCTAGGAGAAAACTTACAATTTAGAAGTGGCATTGTAGGTATGTCGCCCCTTTTTTGTAACCCGGCCTATTCTTGGCATATTTTGGGGAATTTGATCCCTCATAAGTAGGGATGAGCTTCGAGTTTGAGTCCAACTCATGTTCGACTCGAACATTGCCTGTTCGCCTGTTCACTGAACAGTGAACAATTTGGGCTGTTCGCGGCAAATTCGAAAAGCCGGAACACCCTGTACAAGTCTATGGGAGAAATCTAAAGTGCTAATTTTAAAGGCTAATATGCAAGTTATTGTCCTAAAAAGTGTTTGGGGACCTGGGTCCTGCCTCAGGGGACATGGATCAATGCAAAAAAAAGTTTTAAAAACTGCAGTTTTTTCAGATTCTGGTGCGAACCGAACGGGGGGTGTTTGGCTCATCCTTACTCATAAGGGATAGTTACAATGGTGATAGTTGCAAGTGCCTTAATTATCGCACAATTTGAATGAGGGGCATTATTGTCACCAATGTTATTTCATCAAGATTAAGTTATAGCAATACTAGGCTCCCAAGTCCATGATCTTTTATATGTATATATGCTTCATCGATTGGTTAACCGGATGGTGTACCTCCTGCATTTATATTACTAGAACGCTCTAGTAGTATTATATACCAAGTTGATGTCTTCCTTAAACTCTAGTTTACCCACATTAGAGGTTCCCACTGCAGTTCTTATCATGGTGCTGTGGTCCTCATCAGTTTCTACTTAGCCTTGTAATTGTATCTTTTCTCGTTACATGCTTGAAGCAGACGAAGATTGTTCGCTAGCTCCATTACATGATCTCTTTGTTTTTTTTATAAAAACGATTGAAACTAAAATTTTGAAGTGTTCCATTAAATGCTTTTCTATGCTTTTGTGGTGAACGTTACATTTAGGGATAGCCTAGTTGTTTCAACGTCTATGAGATCGCCATTCTAATTTTTAATTTTTGTCAACATCTAGAGGTAGAAACCACTTACACATAACCCCAGCTAGGTTATTATTCAGGCTAATCATAGTGCATTGAAAACTGAAATTGCATTCATACATAAGCAGCAAGTGTGTGAGTACTACTCAGTGTGACATTCCCAAGCATTATTCTTTCTAATCTTTCTGGAAAGCATAGACACTAAGGTGACTACAATTTCTGGCATTGTTTTTACTTACGTCTTTTTCAGCCCCTTACAGCTTATAATAATAAAACCAAAAACCTGACCCTACAGCAGGTACTATTATCCCTCCATAGAGGCCAAATGAACATGACAAAAAATGTAACCATAGCAACCGCTTCAGGTGACAAAAATAAGAGCCGCAAAGAAAGAATTAAAAGGAAAAAAATGGTGCTGAAAGTTTTTTTTTTTCTGCTTATCTTTTCTTGTGCTGCAGTTTATGACAGCAATAATAGCTTCCTCAGAGAATCATTGTAGACAAGCACACAACACAACAGAGCTGTTATCACATAGATAATAGACATTTCGAACTTGGCAATATTGCTTAGTCATTATTGCACATATGGAGATAGAAGTATCTGTTTGAAAATATAACTGGATCTTTACCTTTTTTTCTGACCAAGAAAGGGATAAATAGCTCTAAACAAGGATAAAACAGATGGTTTTAGAAGCATATTCACCATAAGAAGTCTCAGCTGACATTTTCTTGTGGAGACAAGTTGCATGCTTCTTACGTAACCTGTCTTTATAATGATAAACCACTAGCTTCCTACCATGTTTTTAGTCAATTCAGATCCGCCACAAAAGGTTATGTAGTGCACATAGGCATTTTCAACGTCCAATTTATCATGTGCAGTAGACTGACATATGTGCCAATACAAGGAATTAGCAAAGATATGTCATTTTATCTGAGGCAGGCTTGACATTATCAATTGGACATATTTGTTCCCGACTGTAAACACCTGTGGGCAAGCACTATAATTAAAGAAGACTGTGTTTATATATATATATATATATATATATATATATATATATATATATATATATATATATATATTGTCTCACAAAAGTAGAGTAGACCCCTCACATTTTTGTAAATATTTTATCTTTTCATGTGACAACACTGAAGAAATTACACTTTGCTACAGTAAAAAGTAGTGAGTGTACGGCGTATATACTCAAAATAACTCAACACACAGCCATTAATGTCTAAACCACTGGTAACAAAAGTGAGAACACCCCTAAGTGAAAATGTCCAAATTGGGCCAAATTAGCCATTTTTCCTACCCAGTGTCATGTGACTCGTTAGTGTTACAAGGTCTCAGGTGAGAATGGGGAGCAGGTGTGTTATGGCATGTCAAGGCAAAGAACTCTTTGAGGATCTGAAAAAAGAATTGTTGATCTACATAAAGATGGCCTAGGCTATAAGAAGATTGACAAGACCCTGAAACTGAGCTGCAGCATGGTGGCCATGACCATACAGCGGTTTAACAGGGCAGGTTCCACTCAGAACAGGCTCACCATGGTCGATCAAAGAAGTTGAGTGCACATGGTCAGCGTCATATGCAGAGGTTGTCTTTGGGAAATAAACATATGAGTGCTGCCAGCATTGCTGCAGAGGTTGAAGGCGTGGGGGAGGTCAGCCTGTCAGTGCTCAGACAATACACTGCACACTGCATCAAACTGGTCTGCATGGCTGTCATCCCAGAAGGAAGCCTCTTCTAAAGATGATGCACAAAAAAAGCCTGCAGTTTGCTGAAGACAAGCAGATGAAGGACATGGATTACTGGAACCATGTCCTGTGGTCTAATGAAACCAAGATAAACGTATTTGGTTCAGATGGTGTCAAGCGTGTGGGGCAGCAACCAGGTGAGGAGTACAAAGGCAAGACAATAGTGTCTTATCTACAGTCAAGCATGGTGGTGGGAGTGTTATGGTCTGGGACAGCATCAGTACTGCCAGCACTGAGGAGCCACAGTTCATTGAGGGAACCATGAAAGCCAACATGAACTGTGACATATTGAAGCAGAGCATGATCCCCTCCCTTTGGAGACTGAGCCACAGGGCAGTATTCCAACATGATAACGACCCCAAACACACCTCCAAGATGACCACTACCTGGCTAAAAAACCTGAGGGTAAAGGTGATGGACTGGTCAAGCATGTCTCCAGACCTAAACCCTATTGAGCATCTGTGAGGCATCCTCAAACGGAAGGTTAAGGAGCGCAAGGTCTCCAACATCCACAAGCTATGTGATTTTGTCATAGAGAAGTGTGAAGCTCTGGTGAACTCCATGCTCAAGAGGGTTAAGGCAGTGCTTAAAAATAATGGTGGCAACACAAAATATTGACACTTGGGGCCCAATTTGGACATTTTTACTTAGGGGCATACTAACCTTTGTTGCCAACGGTTTAGACATTTATGCCTGTGCGTTGAGTTATTTTGAGGGGACAACAAATTTACACTGTTATACAAGCTGTACACTCACTGCTGTACATTGTAGCAAACTACAATTTCTTCAGTGTTGTCACATAAAAAGATATAATAAAATATTTACAAAAAATGTGAGGGTTGTACTCACTTTTGTGAGATACTGTATATATATATATATATATATGATAGATAGATATCTCTCTCTCTCTCTCTCTCTCTATATATATATATATATATATATATATATATATATATATATATTTATATAGATCTATATATATATATATATATATATATATATATATATATATATATACTTAATGCAAATTGCATAATATAGCTGTTAAAATGTACCTTACAAAGCAATGCACATGGGACCATTTAAAGAGCAATTCTGGGTAATGGATAAACAAAATTGTTAATGTTATCCAATATACACTGTTGCTATACTAAAGTAAGACAGCCCAATCAAAAAACCTTAACCTTAACCTGAGTATCTCATATGTGTTGTGGGTGAACTTGCTTCCTGAATTTATACTGTAAAATGTAATTTCTCTGTGTTTGCCAACTCTAAGGCAACTTTTGAATCTGTTTGGTGGCTGTGAGAAACTTTCCAGTTCTGTCTGATACCGTTAAACCCTAACCGGATGACATTTAGTTTGCTAAATGATTTTGAATCATAAATAACTGCCATGTCTTCCTATAAAATATTGTTTCACCTTTTTAGAAATCCTTTTTTGCATCTCAGTGCTGGTGATCTCCTCCACCTTCTTTTAGCCACTCCCTGTCTATACTAATACAATCTAGCAGAGGCTGCACATAATTGCTCTGGGCTAGCTTCTGCAGTAGACCATGTCTGTGCCATGGGTGAGGCCACTTGTTGCTTCCACCAAGGGCTCATGTGACCTATATGGCACTGTATTAATTTAAATGACAATTGAGCGGTCATGCAACGCTGTACCCTAATTACATTTATGTCATTTTTTTCCCACAATTAGAGCCTTCTGTGGTATTTGATCACCACTGTTTTTTTTTTTTTTTTTTATTTCTTGCTGTTGGCAAGCAGTAAAAGAAGACTTTAAAAATACAATGTTGGTTCATACATAAACTACACTTGTAGTTTGGCAATAGATTAGGCTAGGTTAATTACAATAAGAAAATAGAAAATTACCTCTGGTATCTTGACTCTTCCTTCCTGGAAGGAACATGTCTGTGGATCATGGGTACACACATGTCTGTATTTACACCAATGACATTGATATGGACTTTCGACACAAGAGAGGCACCTGTAACCAGAGAAACACATGCATTTTATAGATTTTATTTTAATCGTACGTACCCAAAGTCACATGCATATCAACAATAAAGTTGTTTTATTGTTATTTTTTATTTTATCCACATTTATTGTATTATTATACAATTTTGAGATAGGCCACTGAGCTTGATTCTTTGATACATATTTTGTTTTTAGATTTAGGCCTTTTAAACAAGACAGGTTGCACTCTGATCAGTGGGGGATCTGTGAGCTGATCCCCAGCTGATTAAAGCAGAGTGTAAAGGATGTCACATCCATGGACTCCATGGACATCCCGCTGTGCTCTAAGGGTGGCTTAGTGTAAGTGGTCTCCACTGTCTATTTACATCAGGCTACCTCCTATCCAATCCATCAAAATGGAAAAGGACACAGTCCTTTTCAAATTTTTTTTAGCAAAGCTGATGGCCCTGAAGGTAGGCAGGTGTAAATGGACACAAGTCAGTTTACACCAGGGGTAAGCAACCTGGGGCCCTCCAGCTGTTGTGGAACTACATTTCCCATGAGGCTGCACGAGGCTGGCAGTTACAATTACTCTCAGAGGCATGATGGAACTTGTAGTTCTGCAACAGCTGGAGGGCCCCAGGTTGCCTACCCATGGCTTACACCCACTTGTCCATAGGGCAGCAAGGACGTTGCAATCAGGTCCTTGCTGCCCTATGGACAAGTGTGTGAAAGGAGCCCTAAATATATCAGTAGTGTCTACCACAAAAGTTCTTCAGGCCACCAACACAAGGCAGTTTGCATTGCAAATTTTCTACAAGAACGCCTCTTTTGTATAATTTAAAGCATTGTGCAAAATGACATACCCCACATCTAGGGATGGGTGAATGGTTTGGTCTGAGCATGAGTTTGACCCAAACAATTGTCTGTTCAGCTACTCGGCCCTACAAACACCCTGCAATGCACTGAGCACTGCACAATGCATTCTACTAACAGTATATAACAGTATAACTTCAACAATATTAATAAACAATACAGTGGATGTCCATTATACCAAACCGTAATGGGACATGTACACTCTCTATTTCAGCTCCCTCTTGCCATTGCTTTAATGTCTAATGTAGGGATGAGCACCTGGTTCTGTCCAAACCCATGTTCGTACCGAAGTTTGCTTGTTTTTGAGGTTTGTTGAACAGTCAAATGAAATGGGTAGCCAAGCCAACCCTCTGGCTGTGGTAGGAAGTAATATTCTTAGCAGGGGAATTACTACCACTCTTAAATGTGACAGCTTCCCGCTCAGACTGTGAAGTCCCCCTTGACATCCATACCAGACCCTCATTAAGGATAAGGATTAGTTATGTATTTTTACATGGAATCCCAAACAGTTTTTTTTTTTTTGCATGGGGTCCCCCATTAACATTGATACCAGACCCTTATCTAGGATAAGGGTCTCGTATAGATGAAGGGAGTTCCTGGCTATTTGTTAACAAACAAAAATAAGCAGCTAGGAGCTCTCATTTACTAGCAATTTAACCACTCAAGGACCAAGCCTATTTTTAATGGTTTACTTTAAGCAGTATTAAAATTGCTACTCCCAATCAAACAAAATTTTTAAAAGAATACTTTCTGTTGTACATGTCTCCCTAGAGCAGTCCCAGCCTCTTGTGCCCATTGTTTGAGCCCATGTTGCCCAATTTGACAAATGGCTTTCCAAGACTTGGCTGCCATTGACTTCAATTGCGTTTGGATTCACCAACTTAACTGCTGTAAAGAGTGTAGAACCTGCCAAAAACCAGACCCAGGTACATTTGACTCATCATTATTCTAATAATGCATAGCATTTACTGCCAAAATCACATTATATTTACATTATTCATTATTATATAGTATATTTGTTTGCATTACATTTTTTCTATGAGTAATACAAATAAAGTTGGGATCAAAGTATTTATTTCCTAACTTGCTCCACTAAAATGATTGAACTTGGGGCACTTTGGCCTCTGGGAAATGGTACCAAAGTTAATGGTATTGTAATGTTTTAATTTTTCTATTCTCATGTTAAAACATGTTTCGATATTCCATATCAGAATTAAACCTCTAATGCAGAAAAAAAATCAGTATCTGGCAGGTCCAAAGTGTAATGCAGACTCCCCTACCTAGGCAGTATCTTTTGAAAATTGAGCAGGGGATTGAAAAAAAAAAAAGTCTATGATTATGTCCTACATAAGTGTGAAATGCATCAGTGGAGGTGCAGCACCAGTCAGAATTACTATGCTTTGAACTATAAGGTTTATTAAAAAAAAATAAAAAAAAATAACAAATCAGTGGCATGCGACACAGTGTGTGACTAGAAATTCGGGGAGGAGATGGACCCCTTATCTTGTCCCATAACATGTGGATGCTGAATGCAGCAGAACACTGCTAGGAGTGGTATCATGCTTTGGATCAAATCTTGATCGGGCAGTGGCCATAAGTTTTTGCATGAAGTCACTGTAGAATTTTTTTTAAATATCCCCTGCAAATTTAGCAAAATTGGCTTGGGTATTGAATGTCTTACTTTGACAGATTTGTCTTTATGTATGTGGGGAGAAAAAAAGACAAAGATAGTTTTTGTAGTTGCTCTAAAGTTTTTCAATGAAGAGTCAATGAAGCAAAGAGATTTGTTAAATCAGCATAAAATAAATCTGTCTGAAAAAAGCCTGAGTATTATATGCCTTTGTGTGTATGATCAGACTTGTACCTATGTGGTATGATGAAGTATGCACCTCCAGGTGTCCACACGCACAGCATCACGCTTGACTGAAAATCCAAGAAACTCTATTAAGCAAACAGATCATTCTTCTCACCTCCGCTACCTATTGATTACTGAGTTTTTCTTATGCCCCGTACACACGAGTGGACTTTTCGACATCAAAGGTCCGACGGAACGATTCCGGCGGACTATTCGATCGTGTGTGGGCTGCAGCGGACTTTTGATTTGCAAAAATCCGACAGACTTTAGAAATGGAACATGCTTCAAATTTTTCCGCCAGAACTCTGCCAGACCCAGAAATCCGCTCGTGTGTGTGCTAGTCTGACGGACTAAAACCGACGCTAGGGCAGCTATTGGCTACTGGCTATGAACTTCCTTATTCTAGTCCAGTCATACGTCATCACGGTCGAATCCGTCGGACTTTGGTGTGATTGTGTGTGGCCAAGTCCGTTCATTCGGAAAGTCCGTCAGAACTCTGTCAGAACTCCGTCAGAACTCCGTCGAAAGTCTGCCGGACTTAAGTCCTGTCGTGTGTACGCATTACACACCTTTTGGTCAACCAGGAGCTGAGAGAGAGAGAAAGGGCAAGCTGCAGGGCAAGACAGCCCCTGATTTATATGGAAATGGAGAACTTTCCAAATGTACTTAGAATGTATGGAGACACCTATACAAGCCTGCTCTGTCACCTCATGCCCAGGTTATAAATTTGGAAAGCCCACAAGGTTTACTTTAAGCAGTGTTGACCTCTATGTATAGGAAACCAAAGCCTGTAAACAAATGTGAGAACTTTAAAGTGGTTATAAACCTCAGATATGAAATATGAACAAAGCATATCACTCTATAGTGTGTAATTCAAGCCAAAAGAAGTGTAATTTCTGTCTGCTGCCCTGTTCCTCTGCTATCTGCATGAGTCACTTTTGACAAGTTTTCCTGACACCAAGAGAAAAAGGGGGATCTGGATGTGGATTTGTTTCATATCTGTGTATCACCTGAGGCCTGTCACTTCCCTAGGTATATGTAAAGGTTTACAATCATTTTAAAAGAAACAATATTTGTCCCATACAGGGAAAGCAATTATTGTCAGCCCTACAGCCACGTATACTTCCCTTCCAACCACAGCATCATTTACATGTAGGAACAACAAGATGAAGCTGTGACTAAGTTCCTAGTCATGACTTGAGAGGCTCAAAATTTTCCCCACTCCTATGTGTCAGTGCTGGGTGCTTGAGTGGCCAGCCACCAACCACCAGCAATGACACCTGGGAAGAAGAGGATTGAGTCATATCTTTAATTGCGCAAGGCTTTCTGGTGCTATCAAGGCAGAAAGTAAGATTTGGGAGAAGATGGATTATTCTATCAAAATGAGAGGTGTGAAATCACAGATATGAGTAACTCTTGTGTAACCCTGACCTATGTTAGCTAGCTTATTTAACAACCATGGAACTAATACAAACTCAATAGTCTGTTTTCAATATTTAACATTGCTCTGATTGCTAATTAAGAATCCTTTGAAAAAAATAAAAAACTAAGCTACAACAAATGATTTTAATTATCCAATATACACATGGGTTGGAATAAGCTATAAATCTTCTGAGGTCAAATTTTGTTCATATCTGATGCTCATTACGATGCTCATGAGATTACCACAGCATTCAAGCAACATCTGTATTTAGTATACACAAGTATTTTCTACTAATAATCTAAGGATTGTTAAAAGCATATACCGAAGCCATGCCAAAGTCAGCAGGAAGGTGTGTGTGCATGTAAGTATCTGTGTGTAAAGGTGAGGGGGGGGGGCTATTTTATAAAAACAAGCCCAGCAGTATAAAGCAGCAATACTATACTTGTTATTCAAATTGATAACAGACACTCACTCTGATAAATCAAATAAAAAATGTATACTGTATGATATTGTGTCAATTCAAAACATAGACAGCCATGAATATTTTTTTTATTTTTTTTATCCATACTTCTGCTAAAGTATGTAAGAATTGAGTTGTTGAACTGTTTGTAATAAAATTATCACCAAAAATATAAGACTGTGCACCTGAATGCTAAACCGAAGAAAAAGCTAACACGTACAGCATGGTATATACTGTACACATTAATTCTGGATTAATGAGGTATAGAAAAAGATATTGCATTAACCACTTCCCGACTGGTGCACGGCGATGTACGTCAGCAGAATGGCACGGGCAGGCAAATTGGCGTACAGGTACGTCCATTTGTATTTGGCGCCCTGCCCGTGCCGGTCGGGACCCGGTGAGTCCAGTCGCGGGTCCCGCGGACTCGATCGCCACAGGGATACCCGCGATCGTCTCACGGGGAAGCTCAACGGGGAGATGCCGATGTAAACAGCATCTCCCCGTTCTGCCTAGCAACAAGTGACACTGATCTCTGCTCCATGTGATTAGAGCAGAGATCAGTGTTCACTAACACACAGCCCAGCCCCCCCACAGTTAGTAACATGCCCCTAGGACACACTTAACCCATACACCGCCACCCCCTGGATAACCCCTTCACTGCCAGTGTCATTTACACAAGAATCAGTGCATTTGTATAGCACTGATTGCTGTATAAATGACAATGGTCCCAAAAATGTGTCAAAAATGTCCGATGTGTCCGCCATAATGTCGCAGTCACAATAAAAATCACTGATCGCCGTCATTACTAGTAAAAATAAATTATTAATAAAAATGCCATAAAACTATCTCCTATTTTGTAAACGCTATAAATTTTGTGCAAACCAATCAATAATGGCTTATTGCTATTTTGTTACCAAAAATATGTAGAAGAATATGTATCAGCCTAAACTGAGGAAAAAAAGTGTTTTTTTAATATATTTTTGTGGGATATTTATTATAGCAAATGTAAAAAATAATGCTTTTTTTCAAAATTGTCGCTCTATTTTTGTTTACAGCGCAAAAAATAAAAACCGCCGGGGGTGATCAAATACCACCAAAAGAAAGCTCTATTTGTGGGGAAAAAAAGGACGTCAATTTTGTTTGGGAGCCACGTCACATGACCCCGCAATTGTCAGTTAAAGCGACGCTGTGCCGAATCGCAAAAAGTTGTCTGGTCTTAAGCCAGCAAAATGGAAGTGGTTAAGCAGCCATTACAGAGATAGAAGTTGAAACGTTTTACACTATGATGGTTCTACATGTTTTCTTATGAGTTTGAATAACCAGTGGATTGCTGACTGGAGAAAAACCGGGTGTAAGGAGTGGTTATCCATTTAATGAACCAAAGACGAGCTTCTATTTATTTCTGGTGAGTGGCCATTTCACAAGGTGTTGATGGCACGAAGGGTGAATTTTGGTGTGGAGCTACGCACGTGAATATAGGAAGATTTAACCATTTATAAATTAACTTTTGTCTTTACCGTTAATTGTGATAAGGGCATTGTATCTCACTTCACACATATTGAGGTTATATTGAGGAATAGAGCTTATACATGGACTGAAATTACTGTTGTTTTTTTTTGTGTTTTTTTTGTTTTTTTAGATTGATTTGGAGCACTGAATAGTATGTAATTTAGGTAAATAACACAGGTGGTATTATCAAGGTTTTGCACGTTATTTATGTATAATTAACAGTAGTACTGAGCATAGTCGGTACTATTAGATATTCATATATTTTATATGCATAATTATTATTATAATTCTTTTTTGGGTAGTTTGCGCAATCCACAATTTGTAAAAAATTTTTACCCTATAGGAGGGGCTTATTTGATTGCAGCGCACCATTAGATAACATAATTTGAGCGCAGGTACTTTTTTCTTATTTTTGTATAAGTATTTAGCTATTACAGTACATGCAGTAAATTTTAATATGGCCAAGATATACATTAGTATAAAAAAGAGGAATTACTTCTTGAACCTGTGACTAACATTTTTAAACAGTGTATTATTGGGTTTAAAAAAATATCCATTGGGTACAATAAACAACCATTATTGCACTGCACAGGTTCCAGATATAAATATGCTGACAAGAATAGAACAGTAGGGAGCACCATAGTGCTCAGGGTATGAGGGCAGGAAGTTTAACAAAAGAACCACTCATGGTTCTGGGTTGTTATCGGACCCTAAGCATAGACAGAACACAAGCATAATTTAAAGGATTGAGAAAGCTATTCAATTATGTATTATATCTTTGACTAAAGAATACACACAAAGGCTAGAAACCCATGCATTTTTTATGTCAATGTAAAGTTGAAAAAAATGTGTGCACATATTGTATCCACAGCAGTCTAAGGACATTTTTTTAGACTTAATAGATAAGTCAGTTGAGTGAGTATTATATAAAGAGTTAAAACCTCAGGTTAATATTCATGTACTATATTAAAATTATGCATTACAACTTCAACACTTGCCTCAATTTACAACAAATATGTCTTTAATTGTAAATTCATAAATAATGTCTTGGAAAATAATTGTATAAAATGGCCATTGCTTTTCAGCAAAAAAACACATGCACGTAATACTGGTTTGCTATCCATATTTAAAGATGCGTCCGGAGAAATACTAATAACAGAAAACAGGTCTTTAATGTACCTAGTAGTGATATTTTACCAACTCTATGGTATACCTAGAGATGTAAAATTTCCAGAAATGTAGAAGCCATGGGAAATTTTGTTTTTCGCAGCTCTTTCCCCAAACAAATGGAAATTTTGGGAAAAAAAAAATCAGTGTGGAGTCGTTTTATGACCTGAAAGGCATTTTGTTACACTGGGAATGTGAAATACAGTGTATATAAAAGCAATATGTTTGAAATAAATCAAATGTATTCATTAATTAATCAAACTAAACTTGCTATTCAACCACTTCTCACTGGAAGGCCTTCATGTGACATACTTAGGTGGAAGTAGTGATATATAGATGATGCCTATAGGCATCATCCAGGTATATCTTTGTTTTCAGCCAGCAATTCCCTATCTTGTAAAAGTCATCCAAATCCCGCTGCCCTCCGATGCCTCTCCGGCCTCTCCTGTGTGATCAGGGACCCAAAAAGCTGAACTGGCGATGGCTCTGGATTACTGTACAGATGACAGTGGAACGGATGGTCCCCGACTATTTCTATGAACCTAGGAGGCTGTAGCAACATCACTTTCGGTGCTGGCAGATGTAAACACTGCCAGTTTTTTACCCTGAAAAGCAGAGATCGATGTTTGTTTTTTTTTTTTTTTAATCTCATGCTTTCCAGTGTAGAGCAGCTATCTGGGGTCTTATTGACATTTTCACTTATAGACAATGCTGATCCAGAAGCATATATCACTCTAGAAAAAGCTTGACGAATGTTGTCCTGATTTTCAGTTGTCATGTTATCTATCAATGAAGGGATCCTGTGTCTTTGGGAGGCAGTGGTTTGCAACACTTTACTTGAAGATGCTGCTAGAGGAGAAACACGTTGTTTCTAAAATGAGAACTCTGGAGGGAAAAGCTACTACTGAACTTTCATTCTGGTCCTCATTATTTCATTCCATAAAGTATTTTTTAATGTCTTTAGGGCACCTCTGGCATGAAATATGTGTTTTGCCAACCTTTTTAGTATTTAGAAAAGTATATTTCTTCTCATGATATTTGCAAATTGCAGCTTTGCTCTCAGCAGAAATTGCACTGCGGAAATGTTTTCAAACTCTAGATGTTGGTCACACCATTTTACTGAGAGGAGGAAAAGAAAAAAACAATGTACCAACCAAACTTTAGTTAAATATGCTGTGATGATGGATAATAATAGTAATAGCAATCATTTAAAGGTTATAAAGATAAACAAATTTGTCAGACAAAGATATCCTCTTACCTATAAATTAAGGCCTGAGAGGACAGAAACTACCATCTACTGCAGCGGTCATCAACCCTGTCCTCAGGACCCACTAACAGGCCAGGTTTGCAAGATAACTAAAATACATCACAGGTGATATCATTTGCTGCTCAGTGTTTGCAGTATTCTAGTCTGCATCTCAACAAGTTAATACATAAAACCTGGCCTGTTAGTGGGCCCTGAGGACAGGGTTGATGACCACTGGTCTACTGTATCCCAACAATCGTCCAACTGTAGGAGGAGCAACATGAAGCTCACAAGCAAACTAAACTGGAGGAACAGTGCCCCCTAGTGGCAGAATGCATATTCCTCGTGTTTGAGAACAGCATTGAAAAGTACAAGGTTACTTGAACTATATTCCAGGATTTACTTGTTCTCTTCACCTGAGAGAACTTACAATAATTTAAGACTTTACATAAAGTATCAGAAATCTTTCAGTAAGGTCTTCATGTTATATAGTTTGAATATCATGTCATATATATATATCTAACCATTACTATATTTGTGCTCCTACTGAAAAGGCTTTCAAAATGTATAGAGTTAGGACTGCAGATACTACTGGGGTGCCTTTTTGCGACCTCTGCAGCTTGCCTCTTCAACATGTATTTGCAAATGTGTGCAAACTAAACCCCTGTTTTTAACGTGAACCGTTAGACGGGTTTGTTGCAGGCTGTTGGTAAGTTGAGCTAGGAATTTTCGGTGTTTTTGTTTGACATACGTCGCCCTTGCATGTGCTCCTTGCTGTTACAGATTGGGGCAGTTGCCATTTGTTTGTACTGCACCTAATTCAAGCAAGCACTTGTGCCAGTATCGGTGATATAACCAACATATGTGGCAAATTGAAGCAAAATATAAGCAAAAGGGCTGGATGCAGTCAGTATCATTACACAAATATGAGTAATGCCCATATTTGGGAAATTACTGGTTACTGGGTGGATAGAGCCTGTTAGAGAGACTAGTTGCCCAGCAGGTCTGAATCACTTTTGAATGACAGTGCATAGCAGTGGTCAAATTCAAAATCTGTCATTAGACAGAATAACGGCTATGGCTTTGCACACTCCAATGGGCTTTCAATCAAAAGTAGGTGGACCTGATCAGGAAATATCATCTAAAAATAATTTAATACTGTTCCATCATTATTATTATTATATAAAGTAAAAAAAAACATTTAAGGCACAAGTACTCACGAGTTATGAACACTGCAGTTGTAGAAGACAAAGTTGGTACTTGCAAAAGTCATTCCAGTTTCTTTGGACTTAAGTTGCAGTTGGACAATATGATGGTCACCTAGAAGGTAAAGAACAATATAACTAAGTCAGTTTAACTTAATATAGTGTCTTTACTTTTCAAAGTCATATAGTACTGAAACTACATAATGCCATGAATTATGTCTTTCCTATTATTGTACAGTGAGCACCTTGACATTATTATACATTTCCTAATCAAAATGGTTGACGATTCTAAGCTTTAAAATGAAATCAACAATGGTCTATACATTTTAATAATAGATAAGAAAGCTGGATAAGAAAGAAGGCGTTCAAAGCTGTAGATGATCATTTTCCACGTTACAGGCATCTTCACTCAGAATGACATAACCAGGCAGTGTACAATTTGCCGTTACTCTTCCTCCCAACTACAAGTCTGAATTTTCTTTTTAACTAAGATCTTATTAGGAAAATTATTTTAGTTTCAAATCTGTATTAGACAAATGATAAGACAATTCTCATTGGCTGCTATGGGCAACATATATATATATATACCAGTTGTATAGATTACTATTCCATATTTCTAAAATATTTTGACAGTTAACTATTTTCCACTCACTAAATAAAGTAGGATTATTTTCCTCATAAATTATGGGAAACAGGCTAACGTTCAAAAATCACAATAAGTTCTTAATATACCTTGGCAGAATAGTGGCTCATAAGCAAATATAATTTCTACATTATATTTAGAAATCTTATAAAGTAAATACTATATACATCCACTTCCAGTGCCCCGTTCTGAAAGAGGAGATTTAACATTTTACAGATTCAGCATGATCATTAAAACCAATGCAAATTCAATTCAACTGAATGCTCCATATTTTTAGAATAATTATTGCTTTGGGGAAGAGTCTTAAACTATTTATGTATATATATATATAGCAGTTCATTTCTAGATTTTTACTAGAAAGCATATGACATACTGCCACCCTGAGTATTTCACACCAACATTATTAAAATTGCAAAAAGAAAAATTATTCTACTTTTTTTTCCAGAGGCTTTCCCAGAATAGTTATCTATTAATAACGCTTACATTTGTCACTTTTTTTTTTAAATATGTTTACTTGTTCTATGTACTATACAGTATAAAGCCTAACATTAATAGGTTAAAAACTGTACATAACCATTTTGGGTACATATTTTTAATAACAGAAATACAAAACACAGAGTGTATTTATAAATTATTTAAAAAAAGATTCAAAAACCCTTCACCTAAGATTTACATGTTTTTCTAACTGGAGAAATGTGTGAATCCTGGGTAAAAGTTATGTGAAAACACTTATAAGCAGACCCCTACACGTTCAGTATTGAATATTTACCATGTTAAGTGACAAAGTATATAGTAGTAAAACAATACAAGTTGAATAGAGGCAGGTACAGAAGGACAAACTTTTTTTAAAAGGCCAATTTATGGCCAATTCCTACTATACTGCCTTGAAATCGCCACACCTGACGCTCTGTGTAATAGTAGCACTGAGGTCATGAGGTCCCTAGAATGGTACTATGTATGTATATATATATATATATATATATATATATATATATATATATATATATATATATATATATATACACACATATATATACACACACTATATTGCCAAAAATATTGGGGTGCCTGCCTTTACACGCACATGAAGTTTAATGGCATCCCCGTCTTAATTCGTAGGGTTCAATATTTAATTGGCCCAACCTTTGCAGCAGTGACAGCTTCAAATCTTCTGGAAAGGCTGTCCACATGCTAAATTATGTGTCTATGGGAATGTTTAACATTTCTGAGGTCAGGCACTGATATTGGATGAGAAGGCCTGGCTCACAGTCTCTGCTCTAATTCCTCCCAAAGGTGTTCTATTGGGTTGAGGTCAGGACTCCGTGCCAGCCAGTCAAATTCCTCCACCCCAAACTCACTCATCCATGTCTTTTATTTGTTGTGTGCACTGGCATGCAGTCATGCTGGAACAGGAAGAGGCCATTCCCAAACTGTTCCCACAAAGTTTGGAGCAGGAAATTGTTCAAAATGTCTTGGTAAGCTGGTGCATTAAGACCAAGCCCGACCCTTGAAAAACACAATAATCCCCCCTCCACCAAATGATTTGGACCAGTGCACAAAACAAGGTCCATAAAGATGTGGATTAGCGAGTTTGGGGTGGAGGAACTTGATTGGCCTGCACAGAGAGTCCTGACCTAAACCTGATAGACCACCTTTATGATGAATTATAGTGGAGATTGCGAGCCAGGCCTTCTCGTCTAACATCAGTGCCTGACCTCACATATGCGCTTCTGAAAGAATGGTCAAACATTCCCATAGACACACTCCTAAACCTTGTGGACAGCCTTCCCAAAAGAGTTGAAGCTGTTATAGCTGCACAGGGTGGGCCAACTCAATATTGAACCCTATGAACTGAGACTGGGATGTCATTAAATTTCATATGCGTGTAAAGGCAGGCACCCCAATACTTTTGGCAATATCATGTATATATCTGGTAAAGTTTTAATTAAAGCCTGATTATTCACTCCATGAATACTGTAATTACCCATACACACTGTCGGAAATTCCAACGGGAAAAAGTCTGATCGGATTATGTTGTTGGAAAATCCGATCTTGTGTGGGCTCTATCGGACTTTTTCCGTCGCACAAAGTTTGAGAGCAGGATCTAAAAATTTCCAACAACAAAATTCAATCATTAAATTTCAATCGTGTGTAGACAATTCCGATGGACAAAGTGCCACGCATGCTCAGAATAAACTAAGAGACGAAAGCTATTGGCTACTGGCCCATTTATACTCCCAACGTATGTTTTGACATCACCTCGTTCCGAACGATCGGATTTTCCGACAACTTTGTGCGACCGTGTATGCAAGACAAGTTTGGCCAAAAAACCATTTGAAAAAGGTTAAAAAGTACATAAAACTTCAAAAGTCATATTCAGTAAGTAACAAAAATTCCAGACAGAGAATACCTTTTTGAGATTCTGCATGTATTAATGTTTTGTTTTCATGCTACCACTTTTTTATTGTTACAGTTTACAATTCTGGTCCTTGCCTTCTACATTATTTAACAGCAGTCCATGCCTGTATATTTAGGCAGTACCGACAATTTAGAGCTACTTTAGGGAGTTAGAAGACTAAAAAGACTATACATTTATCAGCCACATGGTGTGGTCTTAAGTTTTGATTCCAATTCATTCAGCACACATATCCCCTGCATCCTTTACTTTCTGAGCAACAGCTTCTCTTACCACAGGGAGCTGAAAGTCTGTACTTGCCAACTTTCTGTCATTATCAGACACTGACCCTGCACTCCGTATCTCCTCCCAGGAGGTTTCTAGGGATTCTTTAGAAAGACATCTTAACAAAACACTAAAGGCAGCCAAGTGTGAGACCTTTCTGTGATGAATAGTTATTCAGACCAGGCACACAGTGGAGCTTCAGATAAATTAGCTACTGTACCTAAAATAAGCACAAATAAAGGAGAACTCTGCAACGATACAATGCATGTAACTCCCTCTAATTAGTATAATTAGGACAGAATTTCTTGAGATAAAGGGAAATACACGTACATATAAAATTGACTTCACTTTTCAAATTACTTAACACAGCATGCAATGAGAAATGTTGTCCTAAATGACGTAATATGTCATAACCAATTACATTTCAGTTCTATTCAACCCAAAATGAAATCTGTTTATTACAACCTAATTCACATTGCTCTTTGGTTTGGAAAATAAATCCCTTAATTACATATCTGGGCAGGCAAATTATTTCACATGTTAATGTTCATAAGAGGAGTTGTAGAAGGTTGATGTAACTTATCTAAAATATGTCTAGTAAGGTATACTGAAAACCATTCTGTGCACCTTCTAATACTAGTTGTACCAGTTTAATACCAGTATTCAAAGAATAGCTAAGCTGCCATTGCTCAGTAACATGTGGATCCAGTGGCTTTGGTACTTGTTGAGATTCTGACCAGTTTTAACTTTGGTCAGACATGCTTTGCAATTTACTTGTTTTAAGTATGTAAGTGACGGGAAAAAAAACTTAAGCCAGAGCCAGCCAGGTAGCTAGCTTTATAAGAAGGAGATCAGCAATGATAGTCTATATGTGTGTCTCAGAGCAAGTTCCCATTAAAATATTTGCAATGAATGCCTCAAATTTTCAGTTTCCTATGGAACTCTACTAGGAATCTGGACATTCTTTAATCCTAAAGCCAGCTGCAACATGGTCTTCTTCTGGCCAGGCGCAGTTTTTTCTTATGCTGCCCATATACTGTACGTAACAGTGATTGTTCAATATGTTGATTGCTTTGAAAAATATCATCTTTCTGACACTGATTGTAAGTATGTATTGATCATTAACGCAATAGGCAATCATTTTCACTGAAAAAAAAGAACCCCAGAAAATTGAATTTATTTAAACCAAATTGGTATTTTTTTCATTGTATTTAATATTTATATTTGTGTTGAGTGTTATATTGCATGTAAGATGAAAAAAAAAAAAAATCTTATCTATCTTTAACCACCTCCCACCCGGCCACTGCACATATACAGCCTGGTGGGAGCTTCCTCCTTCTGAGTAGATGTTCAGGAACGTCCCCAGAAGAAGGGGGATTGTGGGCCCGTGTGCCTGTGCTTCTCCGATCTGCAAGAGGGCTCTGTGATTGGCCCTCCTGATCACATGATGGATGTGTCCAATCAGAGCCATCATGTGATGAAAATAGAGAGCTTGTTTCTAGGCGATTGGCTATCCTCTCCTCACACGGAAGTTGTCAGTGAGAAGAGAGCAGATTGCTGCATCCAGCCGGTGATCAGTGAGTATGAGCTGTTTTTTACAGCTTTTTACACACTGATCACTGGCACAGTGTTCCCACACATGTAAACACACAATGTCCCCAAAATAGTGTCCTCAAAACACTGTCCCCACACACATGTCCCCATATGTGTGTGGTGACTGGCCCCACATATGTAACACTAAAATTATATGTCCCAATGATCATCTGCACACATATGTCTGTGATCATCTACGCACATCTGTACATGATCATCTGCATACATATGTTTGTGATCAAACAAACCAATTAGTAAAGATAAAAAACATAAAAAAGTATGCCTTTACAACCCCTTTAACTGAAGCAGGTAACAGCCTTCCTTGTAAATCTTCTTTATTTACTTTGTCATTTTGAATATAACTTTATACCACAATTGTGAGATATAGTAGTTTCAAAAATTAACTGTTTAACTGTTTAATGCCCCTAGGTTATGTTTTCCAACTTCCTAACAAAGTCCTGATATTGACAATGAGATTGTCCCACTGGCAAGAAAAGTCATATAAATTAGAGAGGGACACAGAAGAGGCATGTCTGACAAATAAGGGCCCATACACACTGCAGCTAAACAAAGCATTTGAGCTTTTATTTCAGCTTCTACATTTTTGTTTTTATTGAGCTTATTTGAGCTCCTTTGAGCTTTTTTGGGCATTAGCGTTTTTTTTCCCAAACCCTCCCTTCAGCTCATCTTTATTTTTGTTCTGTGTTTTCTAGCTTCTTTGAACTTTTTTGTGCTTTTTCATGCTCTTTCATTTTTTGCATATTTTCAGGCACTTAGGCTTCTTTTCTGCTTGAAAACTCCTCTAAAAATGCGAGTTTGGTGGGTTTTTTTTAAAGTCTGTCGGAGCATATGCCTGTAAACGCCTGAAAAGGTCATAGTGTTAATGGAAACATTGGCTAACATGGAAGGGAGTTTCTAGGCAGAAAAAATAAAAATAAGAGCTCAAAAGCCCATATGAGCAGCTTCTTTGAGCTTCTTTGAGCTGCAGTGTGCATGAGCCCTAAGACCCCTTTCACACTGAGGTGCTTTACAGGCGCTACAGCATTAAAAATAGTGCATGTATAGCGCCTGTAAAGCTCCGCTCCTGTCTCTCCAGTGTGAAAGCCCGAGTGCTTTCACACTGGAGCGGTGTGCTTGCAGGATGTTAAAAAAAACTCCTGCAAGCAGCATCTTTGGAGCGGTGAAAGAGTGGTGTATACCACTCCCGCTCATAGAAATGAATAGGCAGTACGGCTATACCGCCGGCATAGCGCTGCTGCAGCAGCGCTTTGCAGTGGTTTTAACCCTTTCTCAGCCGCTAGCAGGGGGTAAAAGTTTAAAAACTCCTGCAAGCAGCATCTTTGGAGCCGGTGAAGGAGCGGTGTATGCCACTCCTGCCCATAGAAATTAATGGGCAGCGCTACGGCACTAAAAATAGCACATGCATAGCGCCTGTAAAGTGCCGCTCCTGTCTCTCCAGTGTGAAAGCCCGAGTGCTTTCACACTGGAGCGGTGCGCTTGCAGGACGTTAAAAAAAAACTCCTGCAAGCAGCTTCTTTGGAGCGGTGAAGGAGCGGTGTATACCACTCCTGCTGATAGAAATTAATGGGCAGTGCAGCTTTACCGCCGGCATAGCACTGCTGCAGCAATGCTTTGCTGTGGTTTTAACCCTTTCTCTGCCGCTAGTGGGGGGTAAAAGTGCCCCACTAGCAACCGAACAGTGACGCTAAATTTACAGTAAAGCACAGCTAAAAATAGCGGCGCTATACAGCCAACGGACCCACTGCCCCAGTGTGAAAAGGGCCTTAAGGTAAATGCAGGTATCTGGTGTCTTCTCTCAGACAGGACATGTAGATAAAAGTTAAATTTGAGTGAGGTTCACTTTAAATCTCTAGACAAATACAATTCTGTAACAATTCATCACGCATTGCATGACACGTAGGGAATGTTTAGAGTTAATTAATGATAATAATTTTATAAAGCAGTCAATGATTAAATGCAAGTTTTTGACCCCCTTCGACCCCACACTTCAATTATTTTCTTCCTCCACCAAATGATTCATTAATCAATCACTGCAAATTGACCTTGACAATTAATCTATCTGGAAGAAGTTTGCTGTGTAAATGTACCTGTCATAGTAGTGCACTGCTGCCCATCTGCCACTTGTTGTTTTGACAACCTTGTTAAGAAACTCTCATTTAATAGCCCAGATGACTGAATACAGATATTATTCTTTGACACAAAAGTGATGGCAGGGTTTGCAGATTATGTGCACTGTGTTATACATTGATTTGTTCTGCCAAATAATATGAACAATAAGAAAGCATGCTGTTGTTTGTTAATGGCCAAGGCAGCAATTTAAAATCTAGATGCTGTTAAATGTGCATGGTATAGACCTGGCCAATTTGATATGTTCTACAGATATCATCTGAACTCATGCGGGCCAAAATCAAAAAGCAAAATAGTAGACAGTATTTGAATGATCAAATTGTAGATGGGGAGAACCTAAGTTATGGTGCACAGTTGTTTTTTAAATAAATTGCTATCACAGAACCCAACAGCTGGTTCACATCCTAAAGGGTGCACCCTTGCATGTTCCTGTGCAGAGCGCTTTTAACAGCCCATTCATTTCAATGGACTGCTGAATGCACAGAAACAGCAGGAGCAACTTTTAAAATTGTGCAGCACCAAACACTTGGTACTACAGTACCATGCATGTTGATGCCCATGAGCGCACCTGTGGTGGGGGTGCCATCGAGAATTAATACAGCAGCGCATTCCCACACCACAATTGGCCTGAACATGGCTCCCAAATGAAACATTTTATCACTCTCATATTACATGCTATATACTATGTAATTGTGTGTTATCATCAAAATGACACATCATATATATTAATATTTCTTTTGTCAATTTAGGGTATGCAAACTGAATAACAGAAAAATAATTGCAAACTTTTTTTTTATTCTCAGTGATGCTGATTGTGACACATATAAAACATGTCTGCATAAAGAGTGTTGAAATGGCCATTTGTTGTGTCCGATAGAAGCCTGTGTGACAACAAAGAAGAAAAACTGGGGTAAAAGAATAGAGCGTTGCCATTCTGTAACAGTGATCACCTGAATAAAGACCTTAAAGTGATACCAAAGTCTTGTTGTTTTTTGTTTAAAAAAAATAACACACATGCCATACTTACTGGCTCAGATCCTCCTCTTCTCGGGTCCCCCTGCCATCACTACTGGCCCCTCCCTCCCTTGCTATGGGGGCCCCTGAGCCACTGCTCTGTGTGTCTATTCAGACATGGAGCCGGGGCTTGGCCCTGCCCCCTCTCTTTCCTCCATGGCTCACTGAGTTTGATTGACAGCAGCAGGAGACAATGGTGCCAGCTGTGTGTCTTAGCCAATCAGGTGGGAGTATCCAATCCCCCTTCCACTACCACTCATCCCATCCATCCAACCACCATCCTCACCATTGATCTCAACCCACCACCACCCTCGCCATTGATCTCAACCCTCCACCACCGCTGCCACTCATTTCATCCAATGCCCCCACCGCTGCCACTCAATCCCCCCTTCCACTATCACTCATAACATCCCACCCCCCCAACCACCACCCTTGCCACTCATCCCATCCCCCCTCACTGTTGCCACTCACCCCATCCCATCCTCCACCACCACCACCTTTGCCACTGATCCTTTTACCACCCAACCACTGATCTGACCCCCCCCAACGCTGCCACTCGTCCCATCCCCCCACCACCACCACCGCTGCCACTGATCCTATCCCCCACCCAAACACCGCTGCTGCCACTGATTCTATCCCCACCACCACCACTGTCACTCATGCCAAGGGTGTAACTACAGAGGTCACGATTGCAATGGCGCACATGTTGCCCCTGTACACTTGGATGGGGAGCATATAGAGGAACAAATCCCCTGCATTTTTCTCCTGCAGCCACTAAAAGCCTTCCTCTTCTCCCTCGCATAAGCATTCAGTGGCTGCAGGAGGAAAATGGAGGGGATTTGTTCCTCCATATGCCTCCCCCACCGCCCCTCCTATCCAGGCCCTGCTGCCCCCAGGATCAGTGGGAAGGGCCCTGGCCAGAGGTCTCTTTGTTCTCTTCTCCCCTTTCCTTCATTTCTATAAACAGTGCATATCCAGCCAGTCTAGGTCTAGCATAGTCACAATCTATGCACTTTGGCAGCATAGTTCCTGTGTTTGGTAAATTAAGCTGTATCACTGCCTACTGCTGCACTTTAGATGACCTCACTACTATTTATACCAATCTGGATGCCAAGTGGTTGATTTACTAAAACTGGAGAGTTCAAAATCTGGTGCAGCTCTGCATAGAAACCAATCAGCTTCCAGGTTTTATTGTCAAAGCGTAATTGAACAAGTTATGCCACGTACACTTGACCGGACTTTCCGGCAGACTAGGTCCAAAGGGATTAGTCCGCCGGACAATCTGATCTTTTTTCTAAAAAAAATCCAACAGAACTAGAAATAGAACAAATATCCGATGGACTCAATTCTGACAAACTAAAATCTGAAAAAACCGCTCGTCTTTGTGCTGGTCCGATGGACCAAATACAATGCAAGGGAAGCTATTGGCTACTGGTTATTGAACTTCCTTGTTTAGTCCCATTTACGTCATCACGTTCAAAACTAACGGACTTTTGAACGGACCTAGTCCGTTCGTGTGCGGCTAAGTCAGTTCGTTTGGAAAGTTCGTTGGAACTCCACCGAAAGTCCGTCGGGAGATCGTCGGACCTAGTCTGCCGGAAAGTCCAGTCATGTGTATGCGCCATTATACTTAGAAGCTACCATGCACAGCTGCACTAGATTTTGCACTCTCCAGTTTTAGTAAATCAACCCTCAAGTTTCATCTTATGCCCAGTCCTTATTACCAATCACCCTGCATGTTAAATTGTGTTATTACCATTGTTAATCTATTTCTACCCGTACTTCATTACCAAGTATACCAGCTGACAATATGTTCAGTTTGTCTTTACTAACTGGTTCAATGCCTGTTTTCTTTGATGCAGTACTATTACTGGGTACTAAGTATTATTTTCCGTGTATTTCTGTGATATTGCATGATTTGTACAAACAACCTAGTGTGTCAGAGGGGCTGAAGTTCTTAAAGAGGTTGATGTATTGTAAAGAACAGAAGAACCATCCTAACCAGTGACTCCTATAAGGGTAGTCCTACATTTGGATAGCCAACAAAGCCAACATGAATACAGGAAGAACAAGCATACTCCATGCAAATAATATTCTGGCCCCCAGTCCTGACCTTGTTTGACAAGGCTTAAGTGCTAACCACTAAGGCACTGTGCCACCCTAAACAACGTGCAAAAAATATGTTGAATGCACATATAATCTTATGGGAAGGATTTTTTCTAAAATGAATGGTCTGATGATAGGGCCTCTTTAAGGACAAAGCTGGCAAACATGTGAATTAATAAGATAGAGATGTTTCCAAACCTGTACATACTATTTCTCAAAAATAATAATTACAAATTATGCAAACCAATTGATCTGCAGTACATCAAAGCTGTTTAAACGTAATTGCTCCATTTTGTGCTAATTCCAGTAAAGCACCACATGTGAATAACCTTAATTGCCTGTATACACAAAGAAGCTTCTGAAAAGTCCTGAGATTTATTAATGTAATAAACTTTTCTTGCTGTGTTTTTATGTTAATGAATTCATGCTTGACCACAAAGAGTCTTAGGGAAACCATCTATATGTAATATTACTGTATTTTAAATATAGGTCGATTAATAGTTTACCATTAATTCTTTTCACATGGTTATTTACTTAGAATTACACACTATTCCAATGGGCGTGATGTAACTATGATATTTAACCTTTGTAAGTAATTCTAAACACATGCAGACTTTTTAGAAAAAAATATAAACGTGATATATCAGTAACCAGTTTATTTTGTATAACCTACAGAAATATTACCTTTGGAACTTTATGCACTAGCTAATTTGTTTCACCACCAAAATTTATAAAGAGCAAGGGTTGTTATCTACTAAAGAAAAATCGACTTTGCACTGAAAGTGCACTTGGAAGTAAAGTTTCTGTAGATCCGATGGGGGCATTCAAGGAAAATAAAAAACAGCATTTTAGTTTGCACATGATTGGATGATAAAATCAGCAGAGCTTCCACTCATTTCAGATCTACCCCTTAGATTTAGAGCGACTGCACTTCCAAGTGCACTTTCAGTCCATAGTGGATTTGCCTTTTTCGTAAATAACTGCCAATGTGTTTTTGGAGCATGTATGGAAATAAAAGAGTTAGAAGAGTAGCTACAATTTCTACTTGTATTGGGCTGAACAGACGCTTCTAATTTCAAGTACTTGACATTGGATTTTTATTGTGTAGTTGTGCCCTGAGTAAACCATCAATGGCACTTTACTGTATCCTAAACAGTATTGACATCATGTGACATATGTTTTCAAATGTACTTTTTGTGCTTTTGCATATGTATTGTATATATATATTTGCATGTATTTGCATGTATTGAAAATGGTTCTGAACAGATTAAAGAGCCCGAGCAATGCTATCACCATAATTCTAATTATTTTACTTGTTTGAAGATTTAGCTTATTTTTGCTGGAGTTCAGCTTCAGGCAAGACCCTACTCTAAACCTTTGCAAGAGATTGTAAGCTCTAACAAGCAGGGCCCTCTGATTCCTCCTGTATTAAATTGTATTGTAACTGTACTGTTTGCCCTAACAGTGTAAAGCGCTGCTCAAACTGTTGGCAGTATATACAGTAAATACTGTATAATAATAAAAACATGCGTACTGTGATATATTAGTAAATGTACTTTTTATACTTGTGCTCATATGCATTTGAAGACAAGCTTTTAAAAGTTTTGCAAATATTTTGCATGTCTTGAAAATGGTTCCAAACAGATAAAGGATCCCAAGCAATGCTATCAACCTAATCCTATTAATTCTACTTGTCTGAAGAAATAGCTTATTTCTGCCAGATATTAATATCTTTTTTTGTATCTCTAATGGGCAACCAGTAGTTGCATTCATTTGTGGTTTCCGAATAAACATTACTCGTATTCACTAAAAGGAGGGTAGTCTCTACACAAGAAATTGAAAATAATTAGTTTTTTTGTGTTCTTGGAATCTTACCAAACATAATGTTATAAAGTATATGCAAAACCCTTACCTTGCAAAACAACCCATTCAAATTTAAAATAGAAATGAAAAGAAAAACATTTTTGAATATAATGCATATCCACTTAAGCTCCAGAAGGTTTTAACTCCTTCATGATCAGGCAATTTGTTTGCTATTTAGCGCTGCACTACTTTAACCACTTGCCGACCATCCGTCGCAGTTGTACAGCGGCAGAATGGCACGGCTGGGCGAAACAACGTTATGTAACGTTGCTTCACCCTGTGGCCATTAGGGGGCGTGTGTGCAACCCCTGCTTGCCCACGGAGCCGATGCGAATGCCTGGCGGTCGTGATCATCACTAGGCTCCCGTGATTGCTCGGGGCACACGGAGAACCAGGATCTGTGTGTGTAAACTCAGAGTATGAACAGCGATCTGTCATCTCCCCTGCACAGTCCCATCCCCCCTTCAGTTAGAACACACAATAGGGAACACATTAACCCCTTGATTGCCCCCTAGTGGTTAACCCCTTCACTGCCAGTGATATTTTTACAGTAATCAATGCATTTTCATAGCACTGACCGCTGTAAAAATGCCAATGGTCCCAAAAATGTGTTAAAATTGTCCGACGTGTCCGCCATAATGTCATAGTCCCAATAAAAATTTCAGATCGCCGCCATTACTAGTAAAAAAAAATAATAATAATAAAAATGCCAAAAAACGATGCCCTATTTTGTAGACACTATAACTTTTGTGCAAACCAATCAATATACCCTTATTGCAAATAAAAACCGAAGAGGTGATCAAATACCACCAAAAGAAAGCTCTATTTGTGGGGGGGAAAAAAGACATCAATTTTGTTTGGGCGCAACATCGCACTTCTGTGCAACTGTCAGTTAAAGTGACGCAGTGCACTGGTCAGAAGGGGGTAAAATCTTCCGGGGCTGAATCGGTTAACTGATAATTATGCGGTCATGCAACGCTGTACCCTAATTAAATTTTTTGTGTCATTTTTTTTGCACAGATGGTGCAAAAACTTTCTTTTAGTGGTATTTGATTGCCACTGGGTTTTTTATGTTTATTATATAAATGAAAAAAAAAAAGACTACAAATTTTTAAAAAGAGAAAAACAATATTTTTACTTTCTGTTATAAAACATATCCAAAAAAACAAAACAGAAACCATTTCTTTATAAATGTAAGCCAAAGGGTATTCTGCTACATGTCTTTGAAAAAAAATATGTAGTGTCACCTTTAATTCTCTGTAGCCACTAGCTGATATAATGCTACCCATGCTGCTGAAAAGAAAAAACTAAAAAATATTGATGCCATCTCTATATAGTCCATGATTCCATGGGGTTGATTTACTAAAGGCAAATAGACTGTGCACCTTGCAAAGAGCAGTTGCCCTCTGCAAGTGCAGTTGCTCCAGAGCTTAGTAAATGAGTTAAGACTTTACTTTGCAAATGATGTCCAATCACATGCAAGGAAAATAAAATAAATGCATTTTTGCTTGCACATGATTGGACGATGGAAGTCAGCAGAGCTTCTGCTCATTTACGAAGCTAAGGAGCAACTGCAACTTTGCAAAGTGCACAGTCTTTTTGCCTTTAGCAAATCAATCAACACGTCTCCCTAGCACAATACCCTATATTAGAGATTACAGGGTTTACTTTATTTAAAATTAAAACTTTTTTGTATGTGTTGTCTTTTTGTCTATAGACTCCATAAAAATAAAATATTTTTTACAAAACAATATTGCCCAAAAAGTGCTTAGTCCGTCACTTCATGAAAAAAAATAGGAAATAAAATAGGAAATAAAATAGGATGTATACATTTGTTATCTTAAAGCGGAGTTTCACACTACTTTAGAAGTTCGGCCCCAGGCATTGCTGTTCACAGTTCCATTAATGTTCAGAAAGTTTTTTCCTATAAGACGTATTACCTTCTTTGGTCAGTAAATAGCTCCACTTCCGTTGTACCTCGCTGTAGCGAGGCATGTCAAATCCAGCCGCCCGGTGGCTCCTGAGATATAAGTGTCATCAATCCCAGGAGTCAATGCCTTCTCTTCAACCAGTGTGCTGCAACACATGCGCAAGATCGGGAGGTTCCAGCACCATATACTGGAAGAAGCTACAAGCAGGCTTCTGATGCCCACACTGAAGATGGGAGCATTCTTGTTACAGAGGTTACTCTGAGTATATTGCATAACTATATAACAAAAAAGACTCATTAAAAATTATATTGTGATAAAAAAAGACTACATTTACAACATATGTTGGAATGGATTAGGTAACCTGCGACTAGCGTGTCTATGTGTTTTTAGGGGAAAAAAACTGACTGGAGCTCGGCTTTAAGTAATATTTCCAAAAAATAGGCTCATAGTGGAAATACAAAAATTGCTCTGGCCCAAAAGAACCTGAATGAGAGCTGAAGTGGTTAGAATTGTTTTAGAAGCATTTGTCCAGCTTTGGCTCCACATATTTAGTACAACATATACAAATAAACCGTAGTTTATTGCTTTGCAAATTACTATTTGTCAAAGTGCAAATTGTTATCTCATGCCTACATTTACTGCAGATATTATGTAGGCATTATTGTGTGTCTGTTGGGCACATTTACTGTGTGTATGTAAACACTAAAAATTCAGTGCAATCTATTTATTTTTTATTTCATCTGAGCTTTATTCAGATATGCAGCCCAGAGGGAAGATAATATAAGATTTACTCTGTAAACTCTGATTCTAACCTCGATTAAGCCTGAGTGTACCTTCAAGGCCCAAGAACCTTTGAAGTCATTTTCTGTTCTCTGTTTTCTTCACAGTGTGAAAGCACCATATTTACTACCTTTACTGTTACTGAATGAAACTGACCTTTTCCTTGTACTTAATATTTTATATCATTTTTACAGTTCTATTTTTGTCATAAGTCTACAGTATTGAAAGGCTTCTAGACATAGGCTTTAGAAGCAAAGGAATTCAAATCATTGTCTGTAAATATAAAATAGTAAAGTAACCAAAAAAATCTGTATGTACTGTATATTTATTACATAAAATGTCATCACTTGAGCATCTCTGTTCACATCATCATTCACATTGATCAGTTTAAACTCAGACTAGTTGAGGGCTGTAACCAATATTTAAACTTGATCATTTTAAGCATTTATTCTTCTTCTCCAGAAATAAATTAACGAATGAATAAAAAATAAAATAAAAAAAAAAATATATATATATATATATATATATATATATGGAATTTTTTTTACAGTTAAAAAGTTCAAACATGTAATGTCCTCAATATTCCTGATGTTGAAAACTATGCGAACCTCTTTACAAGTGTTTCATATATGAAGTGCATTTGTGCATCCAATGTAAGACAAATTAGAAATAAGTATGCAATGGTTGGAAAGTCAACATTTTACACTTCTGGTTTCTTAAAAGTTTCCAATATGCTTTTGATTTATGATTATTAAACTTTAAGACCCAGTGAATACAAATTAACCTTTGAATAGGTTTTCTTCTTGTACCTTTTACCTCATCTACCCACAACATAAGCCTGAATCGTATACTGTATTGCAGTGCTTTTTAACTTTTTAACTCAGTGCTTGTTAACTCTGTTTAATTTCTGTACTGCAAGATTACAATTTCCATTAGGATGGTATTGTGTTCACCAATCATGATGGTAGATTCAACCACTCTAAACGTAGCCCCCGTTCACACTGCATCTGACTTTGCAATCGTACGACTTCACTTGAAATTTCAAAGCCACCAGTCAGGGCAACTTCAAGTGTGACTTGGCTGTGTGACTTTGCACTTGAAATCGGCAAAAATAGAGCAGAACTTCTTTTTCAAATCGGTGTGGCACTATAAAGTTGGCATTACACTGATCTGAACAGTTCCGTTGCCGACAACCGACAAGAGGGTGTGATTTGTCATGTGATTTGCATCTGTCAAGTTGCAACGGTATGACTTATTGTACTACTATTAACACTTTGAGGCATATTTATAAATCAGTTAAACAGTTAAACTTAGCATTTACTGTAGGTGAATCAATTCCTGTCAATTTAAACCCATGCACTAGGAAGATTCCCTTGTAGTGAATGTTTGGTAAATGTCATATTCACTGCTTTATAAATATACACCTTTTGTATGACATCTACCACCAATCAATACCCAGATGGACTCAATCAAATACTAAATGGCTGCAATGACACAAGCAATTAAATCATGATTCTTTTTCCAATCACAATCACAATCTATAGATTAACATTCTTTGGCATAGTTCCTAATACAGTGAGAACATGACTTTATGTTCCAGCTGAGAACTAGGAGCATATGAATTCTGAGCCTCTCACTCACTACTGTAGGGAACTGATTACCAAGGTTTCCAGTCATGTGATCACCATTTTAGCCATTTTTGGTGATCACATGTAACCTGCAGACAGTTAAAAGATTTGATTAAAAACTGTTACGTAAAATAAATAAAATTGCATTTATCGGCTTAAAACTGGACACGGGAGCGGAGCAATTTTTAAAACTGTGTATCAAATATAAAAAGTTTACACCCATAAAATGTAGTAAAAATGATTTAGGTAAGCAGATTACTCATATAGTCATTAGTAAGTTAACCATCATGCATTGATGCTGCAAAATTAGGTCTGGCCATCTAGGCTTTAATGACTTCTGGTCATGACGGTGTTAAACTACCATTATCAATGTTGTTTGGGGCCAAATCATCTGTTGGCATTCTGATAATCACACACAAGCACAAAATACTATAGCTGTTCACATTCAGACTGATTATACTGATGCCAAGGTACACAAGATCGGAATTCTCGCCGGAAGAAGCTCTGATGGTTTTCCCGACTGTCACACCAAATTACGTTAGTTTAGAACATGGTGATGTACAATACGTACGACGGGACTATAAAAAGGAAGTTCAATAGCCAGTAGCCAATAGCTTCCGTCTCGTAGTTGAATCTGAGCATGCGTGATTTTTAGCGTGTCGGAATTGCATACACACGATCAGAATTTCCGATAGAAAATTTTTCCATCGGGGAAATTGAGAACATGCTATCAATTTTTGGCTGGCGGGAATTCGGACATCTAAATTCTGATGAAGCATACACACGGTCGCATTTTCCGATGAAAGGCTCTCATCTGTCTTTTTCTGGCCGGAATTCCGATCATGTGTACACGGCCTCAGATGTGAGCTTTAACTTTATTTCTGATAAAATAACAGGCCTAAACATATTGCTACATGATCCTACCATTTTCAGTAATAATACGGGGTACTTCTTTTTCTGCTGGGGAAATACATCGGATCTGATTTCCAACCACCAAGCCATCCATTTCTGAAAGGTCTTCAAATGTACAGTTGACGCCAGCGGACAGCTCTGGTACATTGTAAGCTTCCAACACCAGCTGTAAAAAAAAAAATACAGTGAAGTTAATCGAAAGCAGAACTATGACTATTGACTGTGGTATAAGAAAACTGTACATGGCTACTGACTGGTTCATTTTGTTGCTCTTATTTTCTATATAATTAGTGGAGACAACATATTGCAGACATACTTACTCTCACTTTTACAGCAAAGTAAAAACAAGCCTATTTGGATAATATTTGTATACATATATAAAAACTATTCATTTAGGCTCAGTTCACACAGGGGCAACACGACTTTTGGAGGCAACTTGGACGTGACTTGACGTGACTTGACGTGACTTGATGTGACTTGGACGCGACTTACAACACTACTTTAAGTCGCCCCAGGCCAGGCGACTTGGCGTGGCCAATCAGAGAATGAGCTCTCAGGGGGGAACTCCTTTTGAGAGCTGATAATTCTCTGAGAGTCACCTCTGTATAGACGGAGATCCGACTTGGAGGCGACCTCCATTGAAATCAATGGGTACCAGTCGCCTACAAGTCAGATTGAAGTAGTACAGGAACCTTTTCTGAAGTTGGAGCGACTTCAGTAGTGTGCATTAAGACAGCTCTCATTCGCTTACATTGATTTCTACATGTTGTGCGACCTGAGGTGACTTGGGGCGACTTGAAGTCATATCTGAGTCGCCCCTGTGTGAACCGGCACTTACCATAAATTAATGAATTTAGCTCCAGTCACTTAACTGTGCTTAGGCTTGGGAGGTGCAATGTATAAGAACACAATGATTGGTGTGCTGCTGGAACATCTTTTCCAGTCTTCACTCACTGAGATTGTACATTGTAACTAAGTGAGAGAGGCTGATTTGTGTGAGGCATACACAGTGAGGGGAAAAAAAAGTATTTGATCCCCTGCTGATTTTGTATATTTGCCCACTGACAAAGAAATGATCAGGCTATAACTTTAATGGTAGGTTTATTTTAACAGTGAGAGACAGAATAACAAACACAAAAAAATTCAAAAAAGTTATACATCTAATTGCATTTTAAGGAGCAAAATAGGTATTTGACCACTTCACAAAACATGACTTTGTACTTGTTGGCAATCACAGATACCCATCCATGACCCATTTTCAATGCCCTGGCTGAGAGAAGGAGGTTCTCACCCAGGATTTGATGGTGCATGGCCCAGTCCATCATCCTTTTGATTCAATGAAGTTGCCTTGTCTCCTTAGCAGAAAAACACCCAAAAGCATAATTTTCTCACCTTCATGTTTGAAGGTGAGGATGGTGTTCTTGGGGTCATAGGCAGCATTCCTCCTCTTCCAAACATGGCAAGTTGAGTGGATGCCAAAGATCTTTATTTTGGTCTCATCTGACCACAACATTTTCACCCAGTTCTCCTCTAAATTATTCAGATGTTAATTAGCATACTTCAGAGGGGCCTGTGCATGTGCTTTCTTGAGCAGGGGGATCTTGTAGGATTTCATTCCTTCGCGGCATAGTGTGTTACCAATTGTTTTATTTGTGACTATGGTCCCAGCTGCCTTGAGATCATTGACAAGATTCTCCCGTGTAGGTCAGGTCTGATTTCTCACCGTTCACATGATCATTGAAACTCCAAGAGGTGAGATCTTGCATGGAGCCCCAGACTGAGGGAGATTGACAGTCGTTATGTGTTTTTCCATTTGCGAATAATTGCACCAACTGTTGTCACCCTCTCACCAAGCTTCTTAGCGATGGTCTTGTAGCCCATTCCAGACTTGTGTAGGTCTACAATCTAGTCCCTGACAGTTTTAGAATGGGGGCGCCAGACCACACCCTCCCTGTATTGCACTTGCTTCCACCCATAGTGTCAGGAGTATACAGCTCAGCCTCACAGATAGGGTATATAAGTCAGCATCACAGATAGTAAACAGATTAGCACCACAAGTGGCACGTGGCACTTTCACTGCACTTTTACAGCACCCTTCCTCCACCCCACAGGTGGCTCCTTGCGGCATTTTCAAAACAACCCCCCACGCAGGTGGCTCATGGGACACTCACAGCACCCCACACCCGGATGGCTCGGGCACTTACTGGGTATCCTTTCCTTCTCTCCTGTGTCTCCTCCAGGCAGCTTTCTCCACTCTATCCCACTTCCACCAAAGTGCTGGGCATCCAATAGGGACGTCTGGCGATTTGGTCAATTGGAAAACAGGTCTCACTGACCTGCTGTGGTGGGCAAGAATGGGAAGCCAGGGAGCAGCGTTACCAAGCTCCGGCTGGTGGAAGCATCCATCATGTGCTTGGAGATCCCGAATCCAGAAAGAGGCTTGGAGTGCAGAGAGATGAGGCACAAGCCAGAGGGAGGAAAGATGATGTGAGGCTGTTGTTGTGACACGTTTTGGGGCATAGCCCTTCTTCAGGTCTGTGAGAGAAACAGCCAATGGGATATAAATAGGAAATGGAATGGGAGACAGCTGCAGGAAGTGTCATATTTTTAAAGGAACCATATCCGGTTTCACCACCACAGTAAGACTTTCAATATTAAAGTTAAAACTACTTGGTATAAGCGACTCAACATGCAACTGGGGAAAAAACATATAACGAAAGAAAATGGATGTATATAACAAGATCAATATATAAAATAAACATTGATAATAATAATAGTAATAATGAACATAAGAATAAATATATGAGAAAAGTGTAAATAAAAATAAAACTATAAATACATAAACAAATTGAGTAGTTGCATTGAAATAACAATATGTATAAAAACATGAATTCATCATAGCAACACCCAATAACTACTAAAAACATTGACACTATGGATAACTATTTTCTGAAAAAATGTGTGTTCACATCTATATTATGATGAATATGTGGCTATTTACCAATTCTGGTGGTCATAACAAAATGGGTGGTGATGGATCTATTGATCCATTGACCATTATGCAATAAAACAAAATAACAAGTGGACTCTATGAGTTAGCAACAAAAAACTTTGAAAAATGTTTTCATAATGCACAGAATCCATATGTCATAACGACACACATAGATTTAAATGCATGGCCATAAAAAAATTATAAAAAATCTCACCTAAAATGGTAAATAATTGTGAAAAGTTGTGTATGACCAAATGCTAATCAAATGACCAAACACATCCAGAACACATAATGGGATAAGACCCTAAATAATGCTGTGGATCGCTAACCCCTCAATTAATCTGTTAGGAGATAAAATACAATTTGTAGATCCAGAAAGAATCTCGCTTGCAAAATAAAGAGAACCTCACATTGTTAGTGACCAAACCACCCGGGATGTGCTCAACAGCTACAACTCTTAGGCAGTGAATGTTTTGGGCATCATGGGCTTTAAAGTGGTGGGGTACGCTGTGCTCATGACATTCTTTATGGACCGTCGGTGCTCCCCTATCCCCTTTTGCAGGGTTTGCATCGTACGGCCTACATACATCAAATTGCAAGAGCATATTAGTACATACACAACATATTCAGTAGAGCAAATTGCTTTATATCATATGAATTTCCAGCCCTATCTAAGAAAGAGGACTGGCCATGGTGAATGAACTGGCAGGTCAAACATCCTCTTTTCTTGCATTGACATACCCCAGTTCTATTATCAAAGTAGGACCTCATGTCCATAACGCTCTCTCTCCAAGGATTTATAAATGTACTCTGGGCAACAATGTTCTTAAGGGTAAGAGTTCTTTTAAAGATGACCTGTGGAGCTGAAGGTAAGATGGGTCCTAATTTTGGGTCCATATGTAAAATGTGCCAATGTTTTTTGATAATACCTATCATGGATCTGTGTTAAGGCTGGCAATTCATATGATATAAAGAAATGTATCACTTGCCCTACTGAATATGTTGTATGGTGCGAACCCTGCGGAAATGGATAGAGGAGCACCAACTGTTCATAAAGAAGGGCTGTCACACAGCATACTTCGCCACTTTAAAACCCATGCCCAAAACATTCACTGCCTAAGAGTTGTAGCTGTTGAGCACATCCCAGATGGTTTGGTTCTCTTTATTGTGCAAGTGAGAATCTTTCTGGATCTTCAAATTGACTTCCTTGTCTCCTAACTGGTTAAATGGGGTCTTTAGGGTCTCATCCCATTCTGCATTGTGGATATGTTTGGTCATTTGATTAGCATTTGGCCAAACACAACTTTTCAAATTTTTTTACCATTTTAGGTGAGACTTTTTATATTTTTTTATGGCCATGCATTTATATCTATGCATGTTGTCATGACATACTGTATGGACTCAGACACTGTGCATCATGTGGACATTTTTTTATGTTTTTTGTTGATAACGCATAGAGTCCACTTGTTATTTTGTTCTATTGCATAATGATCGTTCACCACCCATTTTGTTATGACCACCAGAATTGGTAAATATCCACATATTGATCATAATATGGATGTGAACGCACACATTTTTTCTGAAAACAGTTATCCGTAGTATCAATTTTATAGTAGACATTTGACGTTGCTATGATGAATTATAGTTTTTTTATACATATTGTTATTTCTATGCAACTACTCAATTTGTTTATTTAATTATTTATTTATTTCCATTTTTATTTTAATTTGTATCATATATTTATTCTTATGTTCATTATTACTATTATTATTATTACCGTTGTTTATTTTATATATTGATCTTGTTATATACATCCATTTTCTTTCCCTATATGGTTTTTTCTTGGCTGCATGTTGAGTTGATTATACCAAGTAGTTTTAACTTTAATATCGGAAGTCTTGCTGCAGTGGTGAAACCATCACTACTGTGTCTTGTAGTGGGCCTGATGCCTCTCTATCACTACTGTGCCCTCTAGTATGTTTGATCTCTGTTTACTACTGTGCTCTGTAGTGTTCCTGACCCCAAAATCAATACAATGTTCTGTAGTGACACACGGGAGAAAAACACAATGCCCAGTGGCCGACATTCAATTTGACACAACCAGAAGTGTCAGATAGCAACAGTGTCAACAGTTCCAAAAGGAGAGGTAAGTGAAAGTGTCTTCTTTCACAGGATTAGTCTAGTCCCAGTTTTCCTCCTAGTGAGAGGGTTGCTTTAAAAGTATACTTGTCCATTAAGGAGAAAAGGTCTTTCATCTAATACTTTTTAAATATTTTGTTATACTCTATGTAGAGAAACAGCTGAAACAGGGTCTGTGCCTTGCAACCATCCCTGATATTCAAAGGAATGAAAAGATGGAAAACCAAGACTGAAATCTTAAATAAGACATAATTAAAATGTCTTGACAATGTTGCTGTTTAACTATCGAGGTTGTTCAATATCACTCAATATTGGATGTGATTTTTTTTGTTGTTGTAAAAGAATGGAACAAGCACAAAAGTATTATTTGCTACAAGCCGATGCCCCATGCAATGTAGATACAACTGGGCTGCAATGACCAAGAAAAGATGAGCGGCTCAAAGAAATTGACGGTTTCAAGGATGAGCACATTATGCTGAAATAGTATTGTTATTCTTCGCTGCTCTGAGCAAAAGATCCATTCAAAATAGATCTTGTACATCTTTAAAATAATTCTGCTGCAAATAATTACTCCAGAAGACTGCAATCAAGTGCATTTTTGCAAAAGAAAATCAATTACGCTTTTTAAATGTGTAGATTCTTGAAAAATACAATTGCCAAAGGCAGAAAGACCACTTGTTATTAAGTGGTGCTATTATCTTTAGCTGAATGGACTTTTCTGGACTTTTCTGACATCACACAACATCCGGTGTAACAATGATAGGAGAAATTGGCAACCCCACTAGTGGCTGATGTGCTCTAAATTTTAACTGTTAAACCCAATTTACCTTGACTGTTACACAGTATATAGTTTTCTCTAAATTACCACCATTTCCTTAAAACCAAACCGCGTGATCAGTTTTTTTTTTTTTTTTAAATGCCTCTCAGCTCAGGTTGAAATATGAACCTTAAACCTAAAGCTGTCACCATTCAGTATTGCTTATTTGCCATATGATGTCTTCAGTCTTCTGGATTGAAAAACGGCATCATTCAAATTGAAAGAATGTGGATTCTGCTGTGAATACAGGGTGTCATGGGCCCATCTCCTGGGGAAGGGGAGAGTGACATCACCAAGGCAACCTTCATTCACTGGGAGATAGAAGCACTGATTTAAAGATATGGTGTCCTGGACAGGAAGGCCCAGGCAGCCATAAAGACATTGTTAGAGGTTTTAAACCTTACCCACTAGGTTACACTTTAGAAGTGAGAAAGGTATCAGCTTTAGGACCATGTTAAGATTAGATACAAGGGCTATAAAGAAAACCTTACTTTTTATGGCACAACATTTCCTAAGGTGAAAATTACCTGCTGTCAGGTTCTTGGTACTGAAAACCAAATACTGCTTAAAGGGTTAATTCACCTTTACCAAAAACTATGTTGTTAAGGGGCACCTGTAGAAAAAAATCTCTGCAGCTTTGACTAAAGTTGAATAATGCTCTTTCTTGAGTTGGTGTTCCCCCATTCTGCCTTGTGGTTAAGATGTTGCCAAGATGCTCCCAGCTGATGATGCCCCCACCCCTCCATCACAGGAGCATGCTTTCTGTTTAATTCAAAACCCAGTGCATGCCTCGGTTTGCTATCCACTTAGTGCAGCAGCTCTGAGCTCACAATCATGTGATGGGGAGGCAGCGTATGCATGAGGGTTTTAAACTGGAGAGAGGAAGAGCTCCTGTTATTATGGGAGACAGCATCAACAGCTAGGAGCATCTTAGCAATGTCCAAAAAACATGCAGGTTGGGGAAACACCATCTCTTGGAGATTTTGGCATGCCTTTGGAGGTGAGCAAATAGCCTACACATAAAGCAAAGACATTATTCAACTTTAGTCATAGGTATAACGTTTGTTTTTAGCCACTGGTACTTCCTCCTTCCTTAAACAGTTAAGTGAACCAAAGCGTTAATGTCTAACTTATTTTTTGATAGAGTAAGAAATAGTTGAAATCTCCCAAGCAGGGGCAAAAACAACTGTAAAAACATGACAGGAATTCTTACTCCTCACCACTCTAAAACTAAAAAAAGGTTTTGGCTTTTGATAAACTTTAACTTAATTTTATGTATTTCTTTCTGTAGGTTGTCAACCTGTCAGTACATCATTTTAAATAAAATTCCAGCAAAAATAAAGGGTAAGCACCCATATATCTTCCTGTGCCTCTAGGAGCCCCAAAATCTAAGGTGTTCTGAAATGCAAATCTTACACTCCCCAATGAAAACTTAGCTCTGACCCAAATGCTTCCAATTTCCTGCAACTCTCTATTAGTTATGTATAATGATGTGCAACCTCAACAATAAGTTACAGGGCAGTGTTTGATATTCCTTGGAAAAGTCAAGATTGGCAGATTAAGGAGTCTTGAGCTATGGGGCTCTTGCAGTTGAGGAAAGCAATGTGAAGGCACCTGAGGGAACACTTGTGTTTTATTCATGATGTAAGTTTGGGTAATTGTATATACAGTACTGACCAGCATTTAACCTGTAACAAATGAATCAATAACAATGAAATGGTCAGTGTATGGCAGAGCACAATACATGTCTACACACAAAGGGATCACATCAGAAGTTTCATATTTTCTATCTCCGTTACTTAAAAGGTTATACTTCAAGTATATCTGTGAATATTGAGTAATCCAAGGGCCCATAATATTTGCCCTATTTTATTCCCAACATAACCAGCAGATCACATCAATTATATAAAAGGGGATGGAAAGGACAATGATGATGTGCAATGTAAAGTAAGTGATAGGAATGTATGTGTATGTATGTATATGTATGTAGCATTTTTCTTTACTCCATTTAGAGCATTTAGAAGAATCCAAGCTGATTGAAGCTTTGTTTCCATGGGCTGCCACACTTTGCCTTTTGCCTTATTAAATAATCACATGTGTAATTTAACATATTAATTAGAAATCACGAATACAACCATCAATCTTTATATACCAGCAATTTCAATTATTATACGATCCACCACATGGAAAATGGCTTCAGTATTTTTATGTTTCTGGCTGAGCGGTATCTGCAGCTTGCTTTATGTTATTAAATAGTGTTAGACACAGGATATGCCAGTATAAGGACTTTAGCAAATGCAGCACAATTACATTATCAAAGTATAGAATGTATATGTTTGTGAACAATTCTTCTCATATTTGTTTACAGGTAAAGTATGCAGTTATTTTCAGTGTACCAAGGTGTCCTGCAGTAATTATTTATAACTGACAGCATTACTATTGATTTTAAGTGGTGTCAAATACCAGCAATGTGATGTGTTACAGGCTAAACAAAAGTAGAGCAGCTTGTCTTTGGTTTAGGACAATAGGAAAAGTATTAGTAATGGTTTGGGAAACAGAAATATAACATAATATAAAGTTGTACAAAATATTTGTTTCCTATCCAGTCTACAAATATAAAAGGTGCATTATGTTTTAATTTATTTCAGCCTGTCCAAAATAATTCTGCAATATAGCAGTGTAAAAGTGGCCAATCATTTAAATGCAGGTACAGTTCTTCTTGTCCGATAGTAATGAATTGATGTGAGCCCTACTCTGCTTTCTGTTCCCTGTGAATGGCTTAACCCCCATGAGGCTTTCCTCAATTTCTAGCCTGCACTGGGGCCTAATACACAAGATAATAGGTCTCTCTTCCTGCAGATTCAATTCAGAAGCAATTGTTTGGCTGTAATGCAAATCCGCCAGCAAATTGCTTTTGTTCTCTCAAAGATAACTCTACAAGTGTAAATTTCTATGATTCAACATAGATCCGTTTTTCCACATTAACAATGAAAATAATGATGAATTCGGGGAAATGATTACATTTATTAAATTAATAAGCTTGAATCTTTAGCTACAGTAATTACCATTCGCTTTGTTGTTAGGTTTCTTTGTTGGTATATATATAATACACTGTACCTAGGAAAGATATAAAAACTGCTTTATGCTGTTGTAAAGACTAAGAGGATTCTTACCAGCACATTATACTGAGAGACAGAGATATTGTTAGGATGGACGGTCAATCTGACACACTGCTTCATCTCTGACGCAAATCTTCGAGCCTCATGAGAACGCTCACATCTCTCTTTTCTTGTACATCTAAAACACAGAACAAAACCCACACATTATCTATATTATCTATATACATTCATTTATCCAAAAATTCCTTAAAACTGCAAATGGTTATGTCACATGTTGTAGAACTATAAGTCTAAATAAGCATTGGCCCCAAATTAGACTCCACTGATTCTCCACCTAACCTACACGAAACCCAAACATACTGTTTTTTACATGCCATATATGCAATAGCATTTTTTCTTCTCAATTGTGTTAACTGCATTAAATTAGAAGTTCTGTTATGTAACACATATATGATAAGCAGTGTTAAAGTAGAAGTTCCCCCTAAAACTAAAATCTATAACTCTACTGGCATCCACAATCTAAGACTTACCTATCTTGCCCTGTAAAGAAGAAATCGCTATACATACTTTTTCTGAGGCCCATCTGGTGCAGTCTCTGACAAAGGTTGAGCAATGCCTGGGAAGTGACATCACCCATAGACTTACTATGGGACTTCCGTTGTCGACTGCCTCCTGTGCACCCACCTCCACAGAGAAGCCCCTGCTGACAGCTCACAGAGCTGCTTCAGAAAAGGTATGTATAGTGATTTATTCTTTACAGGGCTAGATAGGTCAGTCTTAGCCCTTGTACACACGGTCGGAGATTCCGACAACCAAATCCGACGGATTCTGTCCGTCGGATTTTGTCCGACGGATCTTTTCCGAAACTGTTGCATACACGCGGTCGGACGAAGTTGTCGGAAAATCCAATCGTTCAGAACGTGATGACGTTATTTCGTTATGACGGGACTACGTTCAGGCTAGTAGCCAATAGCTTTGGTGTAGGAATTTGATCTGAGCATGCGTGGCACTTTGTCCGATCGGAGTTCTCTACACATGATCGGAGTATGTCCGATCGGACCAGTTTGTCGGAAAATATTTCCGGCAAGTTGGAAAATTTGGTCCGACGGATATTCCGACGGAAAAAGTCCGATGCATACCACACACAGATTATCCAACAAAACGGTCCGATAGGACACATTTCGAAGGATTCTCCGACCGTGTGTACAAGGGCTTAGATTGTGGATGCAAGTAGATTTACAGATTTTAGTTTTAGGGTGAACTTCTACTTTAACACTGCTTATCATATATGTGTTACATAACAGAAATACATGAAGATACAAATGTAATGCAGCACTTCAGGCAGGGTTCACACTATGGGGTGAATTTACTAAAGGCAAATCCACTCTGCACTATAAGTTCACTGCAAGTGCACTTGAAAGTGCACTTGTAAGTGCAGTCGTTGTAAATCTAAGGGGACGATCTGAAATGAGGGGATGCTCTGCTGATTTTATCATACAATTATGTACAATCATAAATGCTGTTTTTTACTTTCCTTGAATGTTCCTCTCAAATCTACAGCGGCTGCACTTCCAAGTGTACTTGCAGTGCAAAGTGGATTTTCTTTTAGTAAAAAAACCCTTATGTGTGACCAGGGGGCACAGCAGGGGATCTGGTGCATTTCATGTGTGAATTAAGTCCGCATTTTTGCTGAAACAGAGTCAAAGACGCACAGGACCCTTCTGATGTGCATTCTGTGGCCTCCCCAGTGATCCTGATCCATTGAGAGTCGATCACACTCTCCTGTCATGCAAATTGAATGCGGGGAAACCCACATCCAATTAGCATTAGTGTGAACCCGGCCGGAAGGAGGTTTGGTAATTCTATTCTAATTGCTTGCAGGGGTCTCAGTTGTTGCTAAGTAAGAACAAGTCAATAGCCAGAGATCATGGTTACCCTTAACAGTGTAGTATGGGGAGAAAATAAGTTTTGCAAAGATTGTGCACATAGGCCCTTAACTGGCTTACTAGGACTGACCTACTGTGTGTGCTATAACAGTGGTTCTCAACCCTGCCCTCAAGCACCCCCAACAGGCCATGTTTGTAGGTTTGCTTTATTTTGCACAGGTGCTTTAAATCATAGTCAATGGCTTGGTATTTTGGACAGCTATTTTATCTAAGAGGAATTCCCAAAACATGGCCCGTTAGGGGTACTTGAGGACAGAGTTGAGAACCACCGGGCTATAAGACATTTAATGGATATTAGTCTGCAACAGAAATTTTGTAAAAAAAATAATTAAAATAAATGAAAAAAACAGAGAGATGTTAAGTATGGATCCAGAAATACTCCAGTTCCATGTTCAGCAATTTGCATTAATCGTAGTGATATCCTGTAATAGGCTGTTTGTGTTCTAATGCCTGATAAAAAGATAGCAAAAATATCAGTGCAGTTTGGGGCTATGGGCCTGTTTATAGAACTCATATACCCAGGCTTTGGGCAGCAATATATTTACATATTCCTAAGGCCCCTTCACACATGTGGACTGTATGTTCATATTTCATCCATCTGTTTGTGGATGAAATACGGACATACATGCATCCCTATGGGATAGCGGGTGTCTGCGGATAAATATCCGCAGACACCCAATATCGTTCGTCTCCACAATGGTCCAATTCTGCAGACGGAAGAAAATCCTTTTTTTTTCTATCCGTCTGCAGAGCGGATCGGATAAGACAAGTTGAGGTGCAAAAAATCATATAATAATATACCCATAAGGGGGAGGGGCTGTCTACATAATAGGCCTTTACAGATACAGAGTTGCTCTGTATCTAAATATGATCAGGTCCAGAAGAAAAGTCTTAGTTCTTTCTAAGGAGAAATTCCACATACAGGGCTGCCACCATCAAGGAACTGAAACCGAGCTCCCAGGTTGCTAGAAGATACAAGGAAAAGAAGAGGGGGCGCCTCTGGGTGCAGATTTTTTAAAAAGTTTTTTCACAATTTATTAGTAACTAAAAGGTTTACACTCACATGTTCTGTAAATAAAACGAGCATTAAAAATTATAGCGATCATCTGGTTCAATCCGTCATCTGTTTATAGTCCAGTCCGCATGTGTCCTCTTGCATCTCTAAACGTTTCCACTGGTAGATGTTTCAAATATGCTAGATGTAGTGGACGCACTGAGTGTAGTCTCAAAACGAGGCTTGGTATCACACACATGCGGACTGGACTATAAACAGATGGTGGATTGAACCAGAAGATCCCTATGATTTTTAATGCTCATTTTATTTACGGAACATGTGAGTGTAAACCTTTTAGTTACTAATAAAGAGCGGATCGGATGAACACAGACAGCCGATCCCCCATAGAGGAGAGCGGAGAGCTGATAGGGCAGTCCCTGCACAATGTGCAGGGACCGCCCTGTCATCCGCCGGCTTAGCGGGGATAAACAGGGCGATCCCCGCTGAGCAAGCAGATCATCATGTGGCGGATCATCACGGACCCGTCGCAAGTGAAAGGGGCCAAAAAGAGTAAAAGACAGCTTTTAAAAAAGAAGTCCTTGCTGATCCCTGAAACTACGGGCACATTGAACAAGTTCATTTTCTAAGTTCAAAGGCACTGTAATCCTACTCCTTTCCTTTTACTTTCTCTGGCAGTAGAGGCTTTCAGCCTTTCAACCTTCTAATGTAAAAAAGACTTGGTGCTGTAAGGTATTTGAAACCCAACTTCGTAGTATCTGTTGTGATTTTTGAGAATGCTATTCTCCACAGCATTGCGGTTAGAAATGACGGGAAGGAGTGTTTTTTTTTTTGCCTGTTAGGATATGCAAATCGTTTATTGTCCATAGTCTGTGCATAGGTGTCCTTGAAGAATCCTGGGGTTGCTTAAAGAAGCAGTGTCACTTTTTTTGCAGTGTTCAGTTTCCAATGGAACAAAGTAGTACTTTGTCCTATTTTCCAAGATGTCCTGTAATGATCTTTGCAATGTCAGACAGGGCACCCCCCAAACCCCCACATGGCTATACATTACCACAGCTAACAAGGCAAGCACTGGCACAAGGAATGTAGAAGAAGGTAAGGCCGACTCCTTGTGCCAGTGCTTGAGAGCAGAAGACTGGCACTCGTTCTGCAGTCAGCTGCAGTGTCAGGTCACTGTACACCAAATGGGGGAGAGGTGATCTGTCCAACCAAGCTAGCATTACACCTAAAAACATAGAACACAGTACTACATACACTATGACCCATCGGGAACTGTAAAAAAAGTAATACTTCTTATTTAAGAAGGACAAAATCCTTGAATGCAGCACCTGGATTGTTTTTGGGGCACTAATAATCTAAACTAAATGCATGTTATAGACATTTATTGGAAGTAGCCTAGATTGAAAGTAGGAAAACTAGTTGCATGTGTGTTTTAATGATCTAAAACATCAAACTGAGATGAAAGAAGCACTGTAAATACTGAGTAAATTCAATTTAAATAAGTGGCAAAGTAAATAACTTGCATTGTATGTGTGTGTATTGCCCCTTTTCACCACAGGCATACCATAATAACTCTGTACGACAAGGGAAATGGGTGTCTTTAAAAAAATAATTTGATTCACCATGTATATTTTTCAGTTCAAAGTGTGCCTTATCATGCCAAATGAAACCAACATGCCAACAAATGAGCAACTCTAGCACCCAGACTAGCAGTCTGGTGTTTTTTAGTGTTGTTGTAAGCAAGTATATATGTGGGCTGGTGGGCATTTATAGGGCTGATGAACCTCACTTAACCCTTTGATAACAATAAAAACATTATAGTTCTGCTGTGTTTTGCAAACCTCCGTACATAGATGGGCAGAAATAATTTATATGATTGGGATGCTATTAAGCCCATTCCAATGCTGGCCAGTTCAGAAAGATCAATTCAATATTATCCGTTACACATACTGAGGATCTGTCAATCCACTGGAACAGAACATCAGCAAGCCAGTGAATTTTCCAATGACGCTAGAAGAATTAGAAATACATGTTTCTGACTTTATTTTATAAATATGCAACATTTTCTAATGGGAACTCTCAAAGGCAATACATTCACTGCACTGGGTTAAGTGTATAAAACTCTTGCAAACCGAGGCAGATGCCGATAGTGCAGCAGGGGAGCTATTAGCTGTGAAAACAAAACCAGCTCTCATCAGATCTTTCAAAGAGAAAAGGGAGCTTGGCACAGCAGAGACACCAAGTGAAATTCTACCAATCAGATATGATTTAATTAGCAGAAAGTCAGAGGAATGCATTATTTGGATATGCCTCCAAAAATGTAGAACTCATTAGGAGTCCCTGGTCAATTAATCTATGCTAATGGCAGTGTTTATTTTATTTTATTTATTTTAAAATATTGCCGGAAGAAAAAGAGATAAATGTTGCATACTGTGTAAGTCTTCTGCACAGAAAGAACTCTTCCTATATCAGGGGATTTGTCTATTGCAGCAACGTGTATGATGAAATTTAATAAAGTCACCTCTGCTTTTCTACCAGTAAATTGAGTGACGAGGAACAGTTTAAAGAAACCTCACTCGTGCTTTTTATTATCCGTTGACACATCCAATATCTCCAGTACACTGACTCAAAAAATACATTATTGAAAAAAAATAAAAAAATAACAATACCGTTGTCCATAGATATCCCTATTTTGAAATAAATGTATATATTAGATACAAATTCAGTTTGAAATAGAAGTTTATTTACTTTTTTAAGCTGATGCAAACTAGAACTACAAACAACTACTCCTCCCACAGTGGGGCAAAGGGACATATCCTTTCCTTGTGAGCCAGTGTTGGATGAATTGGGGTTTTCTACACTATATGAGAGTGAAGTGCTACAGAAGGCATGTGAAACCCTCATTTTATGTTTACCTATAACAACTACACACCTGGTTGTAATACAACTGTGAATTTTTCTTGTTCAAACAGTTGTATTAAAAATGTATTGAAAATTCAGAGTAACAAAAAAGGAAGTATATATGAAAACATTAACAAGGTTGCTCTATGCGGAGTAACCACTTCAATACAGGACACTTTTCCCCCTTCCTGCTCCGGCCAATTTTTAGCCTTCAGTGCTGTCACATTTTGAATAACAACTTCACAGTCATGCAACATGGTACCCAAAGGACATTTTTTATCATTTTATATTTTTATTCACTAAGACTAAACATTTGAAAAAAATACACTTTTCTTTGTTTCTGTTATAAGATTCTGCAAATAAGTAATTGTTCTTCATAAATTTAGCCCAAAAGGTATTCTGCTACATTTCTTTGGTGAAAATAACCCAAATCAGTGTATATTATTTGTCTGTAGGAAAGTTAGAGAGGCCACAAATTATGGTATACAGTATATCTGAAAATTGATCGATTGATTGATCAAGGACATTGACTGGTGACAGTACGAAAAAAGTAAAACTTTTTTTTTTTAGTAAATTTTTTTTCTTTTTTCTTTTTAACACACTGTGATTACAGCACTACAATGTTAATATAGTAACATTGTACTACTGTGGGGAAGTGATCATGATATTTTTTATTATTTAAAAACATTTTTTTTTTTACATATTATGTATACTTATAGCAGTGAAATAGATTGCTATAAGATTGCTATAAGCAAGCATTTTACTGACTAAACTGAATCATTCAGTCTGAATTGTTGTCATTAGCTGTGATTGGTTAAACCTAATCATATGGTACAGATGAGCTGTGATTGGCCCTGTCTGTACCATGTAATTAACCAATCACAGCTAGCAACACAATCGTACACAATGGATGGGATGAAAGGAAGCCATCCATTGTATACAACTGTCTTGTGACCTGCTGTGATTCGTCACGGCAGTCACATAGCACTGGCAGTGAGCCAGCGGCCAGTCCTGTGCACACAGCCAGTGACAGATCATGCAGCTGCGTGGCCTCACAATCGGTGCTTCCTAACAGGACATCATATGATGTGCAGTCAAGATGGGAATGTACTTGTTATTAACAATTTCCCGAATGGCCTATACAACGGCCGGACGGGAAGTGGTTAATAACGAGTACATTTAGTAATCAGAATAACTTTGCCATCTTGCATTATACATAGTAAAAAAATCAAGTAGCAGAGATGAATAATGCTAATCAGTTATTTTGCAAACATATCAGGCTTAGTGGTGAGAGTAGGTGAACAATAAAGACAGATTGAAACACTGTAGGACAGACCTGTGGTGAATCTAAAGCCCCGTACACACGAGAGGACTTATGTCCGAGAGACTTCCGAAGGAGTTCCGTCAGAGTTCTGCTGGAATTCCGACGGAGTTCTGACAGACTTTTCGGCTGAGCGGACTTGGCCACACACGATCACACTAAACTCCGACGGATTCGAACGTGATGACGTACGACTCGGCTCGAATAAGGAAGTTCATAGCCAGTAGCCAATAGCTGCCCTAGCGTCCGTTTTAGTCCGTCGGAGTAGCATACACACGAGCGGATTTTTCGAAGGGGACCGGGTCCGGCGGAGTTCCTTCGGAAAAATTTGAAGCATGTTCCATATTCTAAAGTCCTTCGGACTTTGGTGAGTCAAAAGTCCGTTGCAGCCCACACACGATCGGATAGTCTGACGGACTCAGTCCTTCGGACTTTGGATGTTGAAAAGTCCGCTCGTGTGTACGCGGCATTAGAAGGGAATTTCCATGTCTTAGCTATTGTTTATTTTGCAGTTGTAAGGAGTTAAATACAAAGTTTGAATTGCTTATAAATACCTTTCCAAAAAGTTTGGGCTACTGACCAAGTCCACCATATATGCATATACGTGCCTTGTTCAGTACAGCCCTGGAAACAAAGAGGAACTAGGTACCAGCACATTAGTACCTTGTAGTTAGCTTCCATAGCACATTGAGCGAAGATGCTTTAGTCGCTAACCAGATCTCAGACCAATGTACTTCGTCGAAGGTGCATACAAGGTCCTCTTCCCATTTTCAAGTGAAAACATACATTTTCATTGTGCACATTTCACATTGTGAAATAAACCCAACCCAGGGCTCAAGTCCTGTGGGAACGCATGGGAACGGAGTTCCTGTACTTTTTCCACAACAGGAACTCCGTTCCCGTTAGCAGCCGCGTCCTGCAAGACTTTGAAGTATGCAAGCTGTGTGGCAGGTGCTACACCAGCAGCCACCGACACAGCTCGCAATAGTAAGTGCCACACACCAGGGGTAGACTGAACATTCAGGCATTGCCAGTAGGGGGCCTCATGACAGCTTCCTCTTCTACCTGTCAATCACAACTAGCTGATGGGTAGATCAGGTCCCTGCTGCTAAGAGATTGTATTTAGTCAGAACTCTTGCACTCCTCACCACCGACCCCTCCTGATTTTCTGTCTCATCATCCCCCCCCCAGTCTCCTGCATACTTGCTCTGTGTGTCCCCCCCTCCTCTATCTTCAGTGCCATATGATGAGAGAACCCAGAGGAAAAGCACAGCTATTCTGCTCACAGGACATGCAGGGAGAGAGGTGAGCTGAGGGAGGAACATCAGTTTGGGGTGGTAAGCTGAGCACAATACCTGGCAAAGTTTAATGCCAGGAGGAATGAAGGAATGAATGCTGATTATTCAGGGAATTACCGTATTTATGTTTATTGAGGATTGTTTTTTTTTATTATGTACTAACAGTTACGCTTCATACACACAATATGAAAATTGGAAGAAAAATAGCACTTGTGAAGTGTTCGTGCATATGAGCATATCATTTTTTTTTTTTTTTGGTGGGGGAGTGGATCTTGGGTGGGAGTTCCCACACTTTTTTCCCCAGGACTTGACCCCTGACCCAACCCAAATATACACATTAAAGCCCAACTCCATTCAAATTTTTTTTTAAAAGAGGGTGGCAAAGGGTTAGAATCACTAATGCAGAGATTTCAAAACAAAAACGTTTCTTTCACTCATGGTTAGTGTTTGCCATTATGATTTTAAAAAAGTAAACACGGTTCATTGATAATACATGGCTTCAGCCAAACACTAACCATGAGTGAAAGAAATGTTTTTGTGTTATCATTTATATTCTCTGAAAAATGGCCAAGAAATCATAACTTCTGCCAGGGTATGTAAACGTATGAGTACAACTGTATTGGGAAGAGAAAATAAGGTTTTAGCTTGGTCCTGCATTATTGAACAATAACAAAAAAATATATAAATTTTTCCACTGACAGCCTACCAACTCACTAAATATACAGCATGTGTTAAAAAGAGAAAAAGATTCTGAACTATTTAATATTTTATGGTTATGGGCTATGCAGTATAATGACTTACACTAAACAAAACAAAGCATAGCCTATTTAAATCTAATGACAAAAGTGGAATCTGTGTATACAAGCGGCAGCACAAGATGAAAATGATGATGATGTTTTTTGGTAGAAAAAAGCCCTCAGCCCTTGTGAGGCTTACCTTTATGGATCTAATCTAAGGTTTTTGACAGGTGTGCTTTAAAATCCCAATTTACAGTGATCTTGCACATATATGAAATCAACCACCAAAATTGCATTAAATGTGCATCCAAACAATAGTGACACAATTAATTAAATATGTGCAGTGAAGTCCATAAGAAAAAAAATAATCCCATTCCACAAAGTAGTGAAGATGAAACCTCACTAGAACTTTGTGATTTATCCAATATGAGAAATGGCTGACACCACACCACTGTGCTCACAGAACTCTCACCTCATAGACATAGGTCATATACCGGTACCTTGAAACATAATTCAATAGAAACAACAAATTTCCCTTCCAGGACCAACAGTATGCCTTTTTGTATGAGAAAATTCCACCCTGCGTTCCACATGTAAGGTAAATAAGACTCCAATAGTGTATTAACCACTTGCCGACTGACGCACGCCGATATACGTCAGCAGAATGCCATGGACAGGCAAATGGGCATACAGGTACGTCCCTTTGAATTTGCTGCCGTGCCATCGCGTGCGCGCCGTTCGGGACCTCCATGAGTCGGATCGTGGGCCCTGCAGACTCGATCGCCACAGGGACACCTGCGATCGTCTCGAGGGGAGGAATAACGGGGAGATGCTAATGTAAACAAGCATCTCCCCATTCTGCCTAGTGACAGTGTCACTGATCTCTGCTCCCGGAGCAGAGATCAGTGATGTATCACACACAGCCACGCCCCCCCCACAGTTAGAAACATGCCCCAGGACACACTTAACCCCTACACTGCCACCTAGTGGTTAACCCCTTCACTGCTAGTGTCATTTACACAGGAATCATTGCATTTGTATAGCACTGATTGCTGTATAAATGAAAATGGTCCCAAAAATGTGTCAAAAATGTCTGACGTGTCTGCCATAATGGCACATTTACGATAAAAATTGCTGATCGCCACCATTACTTGTAAAAAAAAAATTATTAATAAAAATGCCATATGTAGTAGTCTTCTGATGAAAGCAAGATCTTAATGCATAAATCATTAGCTGCTACACCTTCACCAATCTACTGCGTGCACACCCCTTTGTGTGTCTGCTTACCAAAGGTTAGTGTAGACAGGGAATATAAGATCCTTCACAACGTAAGTCTGCAGCTCTCTTACTGGAAACTTCAGCTCTCCTTGCCAGGAATGGTACAGTGAGCTGGATAAACCATGTAAGAACACAAGGGGATGACTTCCATAGTGTTAAACTGTTTATTATAACAAAACCATTCCCCCTCATACAAATTATGCTTGACCAAGTGACTTACCAGGCTCACATAGGAGGCGTCATCCCGGGACTCATCGCGGTGGTAGGTTTGAGTTGAACTATGATCAGCGGATAATGTGACATGGATTGTTTACGTTGCTCTAGTAAGCATAATTTGTACATGGGGGAATGGTTTTGTTATAATAAACAGTTTAACACTATGGACGTCATCCCCTTGTGTTCTACACTAACCTTTGGTAAGCAGACACACAAAGGGGTGTGCACGCGGTGGATTGGTGAAGGTGTAGCAGCTAATGATTTAAGCATTAAGATCTTGCTTTCATCAGAAGCCTACTACAATCCCTGTATGGTTCTAGGAGGAGAGGGTTGGCTATGCCAATCTATATATATTAATTTATAGCGAAGTGATGGACATTTTAGTGGATGCTTGCTCTCAAAATTATTTAATATGGGAGCATTTTTTTAAATTATTTTATTTCTTTATTGCATTATATGAGATATCATATTGTTGAATGTTTTTTATTCATATGAAGCACTTTTAATGCTTTGTTTTTATAATTGAGCACACTTTTTTTATCACCAAAATTATGTTGAGTAATAAATGGATAAAATTACTGACAGATTTTCTGCTGTTTGTGTCTCAGTGTGGATATATTCCTTCACTTCCTCTGGCAGAGACACAACGGGCTGTGACAGTAAACCTCTCTAAAGTGAGAGTCCCCTCTTAAGCAGCTACCTTTGCAACAAGGTTCTCCTTTGGAAAATCTCTACTCATCTCTCATTCTGGTGACAACTGTAAAATTTTGGATATCACAACATTTTCTGTTTTTTGACAACGGTCACAAGAACAAACACATACGAGTGTGTGGCCTCAGCTGGGATACAAACAGCAATAAAGAAATAGACAGTTTTACCACTTACACACTCTAACAGTAAAAAGGGGTTTTAGATATACTGAAATACTAGTTACAAAAATCTGTGCGAAGCACAAACTGATAATCTTAAAAATGCGTCACACTATATTTTCACAATGCATATTTTATTATGCATGTGCTGTATACACTATTCTAAAATCAGCAGGGGGCACTTTTAAAACTTGTTTTTCCAGTCAATGCATTCCTATTTATAAATAATTTGCATGCTATCAATGACTTCACAATTATCTCAGCATTTAGGAGATATTGTTGTAAGGGTTTAAACTTTGTTTTTTCTTTTCTAAAGTACACTTTATGCTAAGAAATCCTTGGCTTCTAATTTCAACAACCCCATACTGTGCACAAATGTCACACAAACAACAGAGCGCCTGCAGACCATCTTTGGAAAAGTAATACTGTTGGCTCTGTGTGAAAGTCTTGTGTGCTGACCAAAGGGGGCACTGACACATCATTTATAACAGTCCTCAATGTGGGTTCATTTCAAATCAGGCCTGAAATCATACAGAATGCAAAGTCTTAGATCTCAGCAATGCTCTTTCAATAGGAATAGTGTTGTGTTGCAGCTAGGGAATAAAGCAAGCTTAGAGATCTCTGCTTAGTATGACCTTTCTTTCATACTTTGTCCCACAAAGAAAGAGGTATCGCTAACAGCAAAGTGCATGGGAATGTTAAAGCGAGTTCCTAGCAACATGGTCATGCCAAGTCACCCAGTCACCTTGTCTGCTGAAGCAAAGCTACACCATATCTGCTTCACAATATGTAGGTCTGCCAAAGAAAGATACATATTCTGGATTCTATTCTATTCTTTTGAAGAAAAATTGATTTTTCAAAATAACTGAAATAGTATTGTCGGGGAAGACGCATGCACATGCATGATCTCATGAGCACGTGCATGATCATGAACAGAGGTTACCGCACTTGCGCACTGGTGCCAGGTGGGCTATTTAAACTGCACCAGTGCCTTTTGTTAGTGCAGTGTGTTCTATTACACATTAGCCATCCATCCACAGCATAGAGAGGGTTTAGGTGAAGGTAATAGCACAGCTCATCTGCAGATAAACAAGCAAAAGAAATCTGAAAGACATCACAGACAATGTGGGGTACAGTAAAAGTTGACGTGTTTTGCACTGTGTCTAGTGCTTACTCATAACCTCAGGTACAATTAGGATGTATTAACCATAAAGACCAAAGGTGGGACAACTTAGTATATGTTAGATTCATGGTTGCTACAGTTTTTTCTTTGATATAGATTCCTCCCATATGGTTGGTGTACACTACCTCATGGCATTTCAGATGGAATACAGATTGGATGACTTTTAAGCATGACCATTCAAAACTGCAGAGACAGTCAAATTACCCAATGATCTAGGATGTTGAATATTCAGCTTTCAGCTGGTGTGTTTAGGAGGGATTGCTACATTGCTACATGCTACGTGCATTGGCACACAGCTCCTGTAACACTAAATGGTGGTGAAGCAGTAGTTTGCTGCGATACTGTGTGCCAAATGACCTGAGAGCTTCCACAGCAAGGCCCTTCAACAGTGACTTAAGAAAAGGAAGCAAAACATTCTGCTTGCATGCCCTATGCATGCTCAGACACCATAGGAAAAATGCAACATCAAATCCTAGACACAGCAGAAAAAACACTGGAAAGTGTAAAAAAAAAAGTACAAAAGTGCCTATCTGCCAGAGACAAAAGCAAGACACTTAGTTCCCTTATAATGTACAGCTCTGTGTTGCTGTAGTTACAAGACTTATCAATAACAACAATGTGTAAAGTATTTATATCACAAGTATAAAGTCCTGCTAATTACAGCCCGTTTCTGACTATATTGTTTTAGAATCCACAACACAGCATTACCCTGCTACATCCACTCACAAAAGTGAGTCTCCGGATACAGGGTCAGGTGAAAAGTACCTCAGCTCTGGACCAACTAATCCAAAAGGAATCCTCAGACATACTAGCCTGACCTGAATACCAGAGTTCTGAATGAACCGGAACATAAAGGGTATTCACTGCTGATTGCTCTTATAGAGAGAACATTAGTGTAGATAATGAACTAGTTACCTGTGGCATTTATGATTTTCATGAAATCTACTAGTAGTCCAGACCCGGCTATAGCACTTCTAAATCTTACATCTCACAACTGCAGCTGAACAAACCATAGCTAAGGCATGGAAATCCCAGACGTTGGTTATGGCCGAAGCTAAACATCTAATGAATAGGGCTCTTATCTTTAATAAAATGTCGTCTATTGAGGATAATAATATGAAAAAATACAATAAAATCTGGCAACCATGGGTTAAGCACCTTCTATCTACAAACTTTGATCTATCATTGTTGATGCCTAATTGATACTCCTTACATCCTTTTACTATTATCTTTTTTACTTCTAGGTGCTTCTGGGGCGGGGGCTGGACCAATGCCAGGAGAAACTTTTCTTATCTTCTTTTCTTTCACTCACTCTTTCTCTCTCTTCTTATTTTCTACTCTTCTTCTTTTCTTTCTTCTTTTCTTTTTTCTTACTTTTTCATATAATAGTTACGAATACGGGATCTTGATTCACTCCTTTTACTCACATATATATCTTAGAATCTCTGTCACTCATACTTGGCTGATTTCTCATTTATAATAAATTCCTTATGTTATCAAATATAGGATAAATGAGAATCATATAATCTGCTACATAACTTTATTTTTTCCTCTTTACTTTAATTAATATACTTTTAGTCCCGATACATTTTATCTTATGTCCTAAAATACCCACGCGCATTCACAGCTTGAACCCAATTGGGGTGAACGTGTGGTTGGGAATTCAGAGATGTTTATTTAAAGTTATATTAACATTCCTTCTTCTTTGTATATTAGTTGTCAAATATTATATCTATATTTGCTCAAATGTGATTATATCTAAGAAGTTCTGATTATATTGTTCTGTATCGTATCCCATGCTTGTAGTTTATTCTCATTTCATTTTCTAGACATTATTTGTCTTTTCCTGTATAAAACTCAATAAAAAGATTGAACAAGAAATCTACTAGTAGCTGTAGATGACTGAATACACTTCTAGAAACGCAGGGCTGTTGCTGTGACAATGTTAGTATAAAACTGCAAAAAACTGCACGTGTTAGCTGACTGGAGAGACTTCTAGGATCTAACTTTTCCAACATAAATCTACCAGCAGCTGTTGAAAGTAGAAAAATCTTCCAAATTAACAAAGAACAGTGTGACGCCCCCAACCGGTAAAGGGGCTTTTGAAGGGGACTAGGGGCTAGCCCCCTAGACACTGATTATGGCCCATGGAGAGAGCAGATCATTCTCCAATGATGGACCACAATGTGTTGTGTTTTGACGGTGGGAGGCAAAGTTTGCGGAAGCAACTAAGTGGGGTGCCAAGGGGTTGCGTCACAAACAGCAGAACAGAAGAAAACATGCTCACTCTCCTAAGGACCCTAGCAAAAAACTGAACTATGATGGTTGTGGGGAGGGCCATCTAGTGCTAACCAACAGCTTTTCTTTTGTTGCTAGTGTCCATATCTCCTGTAGGTGGTAGTGCAAACTGTCAGTCTAAGAATTCCTGTGTCCTTCAATGGATGAGAAAGAAAACAGATCATCTGTACAAAACAACAACTCCAGTTCTCATCATTTTCTGTTCTCCATTTCAACGAATCAGACCCAGATCTGTTATGGCATTGTAGTTACTGTCTGTTTTCAGGTCAGTGATATTTTGACTCTGCAGTATTATGCTGCATTGAATGAAATATACATGATGTGTTTCTAATTCTTACAAGAATTTTGATTTGTTTAAATATTTAAAATAGAGTCTTGCCTTGTTTAAAGACTTTAATGGGTAAAACAAAGCACAAATGTACACATTTGATTCCCATTACATGCTACAACCTTTGGTACCACCTGTCCCATCCTATTATATTTAAGCTCTTCTGAGCAGGGCCCTCTTAATCCTCTTGTATTTTATTGTATTGTAACTGAATTGTCTCCTTTTATATTGTAAAGCGCTGCGTAAACTGTTGGCTCTATATAAATCCTGTATACTAATAATAATAATAATAATAATCATGCTGTACAAATTGAGAAGTTACATAAATATATAAACTGTGATCCTAAGCAGCCAGTGTCATGGTTTCCAAAGCACTAAGATTTGACCTCCCCAGCTCCCTGATCCTTGCTATTATATAGTGATTTTGCCCATCACAATGAGCCAACAGCAATACCTAAAGGGTGGAGGGAATAGGGAGATTGGGTAAGCTACATCCATATTTGCATAGCATAGGTTCCAGGCTCACACCTTACCTGCAAGCACTTAGGTGACTATCCTTCGAATTAAGAGACAGTTTGTTAAGGTAAACATTGTTACTGATACAGTTTCATTGACTTGTTTGAGGGGCGTTTGACTAAGTTGTGTTTATGAGTCTCAATCTATAAAATTGAGTAAAGAGTGCAAATGATGCTGCAAAGTGAGGAGCAGTAAACTATGACAACTGTTGAACTGGTTTTATCCATATAGTGCAAGTTACCATAATTTCTATATACAGTATATGATTCTGTGGCACAATGTGCATAAGGGGTTAGGAGAGAATTATTTCTAATACTTTGTGAAACAACCAAATTAACTTATTCCAGGATGGGAAGTTAAAACCAAAGCAATATGGGATAACTTAGTTGCAATGTAAGTACAAAAGACAGTTAATGCAGTGCATATCACTGCCCATCTGAGCAACTGTTAATGAACTTGAAATCTGCTTCTCACATCAAGGCTCTATATCAGTCTTTCAATAAGGATCCTCTTTTAAAAACGAATTTTACGGGGCTGTATATGCTACAAAGTGTCCTTCCTTATTTGATGTCTATCACTAGGGGGCAGGTTCTGACTGTTCAATTGCTACCCCACAAAATAAAGGTATCAACTACATGCAACATTTAATCGCTTTGTTAGTGTGAGTTTAAACCCCATAATAATTGCTGCCCTATATCAAATGAATGTATTATAAAAGAGGCAGCAAAATCCAGAGTCAAATCCCACACAAGTTTAAAAGTTTACATATAATTTGATCCCAATGCGCTAAATCAAACAAAGCTTGATAACTGATGTAATAATTATGTTGCCTTGCTAAAATACCATAATGAAGCATGATTCAATTTCACCTCTAGGCGGCAGTGGCTGGAACTGCAGTTATCTACTGTGTCAACATCTTAAATTAACATAGAATTCCTTGTATTTAAAAACAATTTCTCAGCAATAATACATAGTTGATATCCATTTCTTAAAAGAAAATCTTTCTGATGTTGCAATAATTTACAAACACACAATTACAGTACAATTCAGTAATGGTCATTGGAAAGTCAATGGCGCATCATTAAAGTAGAACTAAGGGCAAAACTTTTTAGAGAGGGCAAATCTCACTAACAGTCGGAAACACGGACAGAAAAAACAAAAATAGAGGTTCTATTCCCTCTCAACTCTATCAAAAAAAAGTTTTGCTTTTAGTTGCAATTTAAATAATGTTTTTTTTGTTTTTTGTTTTTAACAAGTGTATGATGTCTCAATGAAATTACTATTTTAAACCTAATTAGAGAGATTAAAGAGACATCTTTTTGCAAAAAAAAAAAAAAAAAAATGCCAGCAGGATAGAATTGTAGCCCCTGCCATTAGGTGTTATTCACAGCACCCTGGGGGCCTTGAAATGTGTGATTGTGCAAACAGAGCTTCAGCTCCAAAAGTCAAGCTCAGTATAGCTTATCTCCCACTATATATCCTTTACTGTGATATTTGGCCTCAGTGACCAACAATGTAATATGTAAAGGGACAGACCCAAGATTCAGCTTCAGGAGTTTAACCACTTAGGCCCCGGAAGATTTGGCTGCAGAATGACCGGACCATTTTTTGCGATTCGGCATCACTTTAACTGACAACTGCGTGGTCGTGTGACATTGCACCCAAACAAAATTGACATCCTTTTTTCCCCACAAATAGAGCTTTCTTTTGGTGGTATTTGATCGCCTCTGCAGTTTTTATTTTTTGCGCAATAAACAAAAAAACAGCGACAATTTTGAGAAAAACGATATTTTGTATTTTTTGCTGTAAAAAAAATCAATTTTTTTTTTTTTAAAGTGAATATTTTCTCAGTTTAGGCGGATATGTATTCTTCTACATATTTTTGGTAAAAAAAAAATCACACTAAGCGTATATTGAACGGTTTGCGCAAAAGTTATAGCGTCTTCAAAATAGGGGATAGATTTATAGCATTTTTATTATTTATTTATTTTTTTACTAGTAATGGTGGCGATCTGTGATTTTTATCATGACTTCGGACAATTTTGACACATTTTTGGGACCATTAGCATTTATACAGTGATCAGTGCTATAAAAAATGAATTGATTACTGTAAAAATGTCACTGGCAGTGAAGGGGTTAACACTATGGGTGATCAAGGGTTTGTGTTCTCCGGGAGGGGATTCTAACTGAAGGGGGAGTGGACTGACTAGAGGAAGTGACGGATCGTGGTTCCTAGCTAATAGGAACACACAATCTATCATTCCTCTCAGAGCAAAACACGGATTTGTGTGTTTACACACACTTCCGTGTTCTGTCCCTCCTGTTCGCCATTTCTCGTGATCGTCAGCCACGAGTATCGGCATCCCTGCACACACCTGCTATCCTGATCCTGTAAACCGACGTATAGCTACGACGGTTTGCGAGATTGTGCCAATCTGACGCAGTATAATGATGGCGGCTGGTCAGCAAGTGATTTTAAAGGTTATTTTTTTTCCTTGTAAAATAACAAACATTTTATAATTACCTGCTCTGTGCAAGACTTTTTGCACAGAGCAGCCCTGATCCTCCTTTTCTGGGGTGTCCTGGCGGCACTCCTGGCTCCTCCTCTTCATCAGGTGTCCCCACGGAGAGATGTTTTCCATGGCGGCACCCTTTGGTGTGCTCCCAAGTCCTGCTGCTGCATCCATTGACACAGACAATAGGACTCTGTCCTGCCAATGGCTCCTGCTGCTATCAATCTATCCATTGAGGACCCGAAACAGCAGCTGGAGCTGCTGGGCTTGTGCTCATCGCTGTAATGATGACGTTTAGGTAAGAAATAGGGAGGCTCTGGGGGGCAGCTACAGCACAGAAGGTTGTTCACCTTAATCCAAAGAATGCATTAAGGTGGAAAACCTTGAGGGTTTACAATACCTTTAAGTATTAAGTATTTTCATAATGGCGTTTTTTAGGTTCCCATTGCGCTCTGGAAGATGTCCAAATATATTGCTTGTAGTTTATTTACAACATGAGTGTAGGTACACATTCAATGGACTAAAACTGTATCTAAACTTATGTTCCTGACCTGTATTCTCTACTTTATAATCACTTTTTTTCATTAGGTTATCGATTACAGTTTTACAGGGACCACATCCCTTATACTTAAAAAGTATTTCCCCTCAAATAACGTTGTACTCTTCCTCTGTGAATCACATTGGGGTTGATTTACTAAAACTGCAGAGAGCATTATTGGGTGCAGCCATCCATGGCAACCAATCAACTTCTAACTTCAACTTGTTTAATTATGTTTTGAAAAAACAAAACTTAGAAGCTAATTGGTTACTATGCAGAGCTGCACCAGACATTGCACTCTAGTTTTGTAAATCAACCCCATTCTGTATGAGCCTGTTCCTCAAAGGTTCAGCTTTCTTATACGTAATTAATTTTCAGAGCTTTTAGTAGAAGTGTTGCAAAAAAAAAAAAAAAAAAAAAGCTCATTCCCATTCATCCCCTCTACATTGGAAATTGTACTATTGGTACTAAATGTGAAAATATGCAAACTATGTGTGGAAAATGTGCAACATATTAAAGTGTTTTTCACAAGTGCCAGAAGTCTACCAAGTAAAATAGGTGAATTAAGGTGAGTAGAAAATTCTGGACAGCCACACTCCAAATGAAGTTTCTTGTGCCTTTATTAGAACATTAGGATCACACTGTACATGTCACAGCAAAGTAACACAGAACCAAAAACAGCTGATGCGTTTTACACTAAAGGTAGGGCTTACTCAAGCAAAATAGGTGAGTTGGAGGCTTTGATGCATGAAGAGAACTATGATTTAATTGGTATTGCTGAATCTTGGCTTCACTATTCACATGACTAGGCTATTCATTTTCCTGGGTATACTCCCTTTTGGAGAACGGGGTAAAATGGAAAGGTGGTGGTGTCTGTCTCTATGAGAGAAGTGATCTCAAAGCAAGCGTGTAAAAGGACCTAGTTGATAGAGAATGTGGTGAGGCTGAATTGTGGGTGGGATTGTGTATGGGTGTGCTTATTACAAAGTTAATCATTGGAGTTTGTTATAGGCCACCCAGTGTTAATGAGGAGGTGGAGACCTGGCTCCTTGGCCAGATAAAAAGGACTGAGACAGAGATTGACTGGAGTAATGGCACTGCAGGAACTATAGGGCACAACTGTTTTTTAAACTTATTACAAGACAGTTTTTTGGTGCCTGCTCCCCTTCTCTCAGCAATACCACTCCCCTCCCTCTCTGTGGTCATGTCAATAAGTGTGTATGTAAAATATCAATATAACCCATATACTATGGGTTTAAAAAAGGTTTAGATACATATTCTTTCATCATAATTAATTAAATTTAAAAAAGGTTTAGATACATATTCTTTCATCATAATTAAATACCAAACGAGCTAAGAAATTAACTGATTGGTAGTCTCTATTCCCTGCAATCTCTATTTCCTGTAAAAATAATACCATATGGGTTATAGTCCAAACTGTGTACAAATGGCATGCTCGAGTCTTGCAAACCTTTTCAGATAACACAAATATTACCAATACATCTCTTACAAATATTAAATTGGAACACTTTATAATAAAAATATATTCAGTCTCCCAAAAAAAATTACACTTAGAGCAAATACTCCCTTCACCTGCACATAATGTTCTCTTTGGTAGCAGAAATAATTTTTGTTCATGGCAAATTCAAGTAATTTCTATAAATAAGGAATCTGTACTCTGTCCAATGCAGATCTATCTTTTAAGATTCAGTCAGCTGTTTTAATGGCCTCTCCCTGTTTGATATTCCTATATAATGAGTTTACATCAATAGTGATTAACAACTTCAGCCCTGAAAGATTTAACCCCCTTCCTGGCCAGAGCACTTTTTACGATTTGGCACTGTGTCACTTTAACTGACAATTGTGCGGTCGTGCGATGTTGCACCCAAACAAAATGAATGTCCTTTTTTGCCCACAAATAGAGCTTTATTTTTGTGGTATTCAATCACTCCTGCATTTTTTTTTGCGCTATAAACAAAAAAAGAGTGACAATTTTGAAAGAAATAGCAATATTTTCTACTTTTTGCTGTAATAAATATCCCCCAAAAAATTATAAAAAAACAAATTATTTCCTCAGCATAGGCTGTTATGTAAAAAATCTCAATAAGCGTATATTAATTGGTTTGCGCAGAAGTTATAGCGTCCACAAAATAGGGGATAGTTTTATGGCATTTTTATTATTATTTTTTTTATTAGTAATGGCAGTGATCTGCAATTTTTATCGTGACTGCAACACTATGGCAGACACATTGGACACTTTTGACACTATTTTGGGAACATTGTGATTTATACAGTGATCAGTGCTATAAAAATGCACTGATTACTGTGTAAATGACACTGGCAAGGAAGCGGTTAAACACTAGAGGGCAATCAAGGGGTTAAGTGTGTCCTAGGGAGTGATGCTAACTGTGGGGGGTTGGCTTCCACTCACATGACAGCGATCACTGCTCCGATGAAAGGGAGCAGTGATCGCTGTCATGTCACTAGGCAGAACAGGGAAATGCCTTGTTTACATAGGCATCTCCCCATTCTGCGGCTCCATGACACCATTGCCGGGACATTAAGTCCTGTCACACTGTACACGGCAGGCACTCGCGCCAGCCAGCCCCGCCAAAAAGGGGACGTACAGGTATGCCCATTTGCCCACCGCTGCCATTGTGTCGATGTATATCGGTGTGGGGGATATCATCATAGGAGATAGATTTCAATAAATGTATACGATGTTTACTGTCAAACAAATAGGATTGTGTGGTGAGGAGGTGACTGCACATGTTTGGGTGGGCGGGTAGCTAGCAGATCACCAACAACTACAGTAATAATCCCTTGCACATGAGTGATATAGCCCAGTAAGTAATAATATTCCATTGCACGTAACAAAAATCTCTTGAAGCCTCGCTGCCCTCTATTACTAGGGATGTCCTGAAGGCACTGAAATAAACAAACAAAAGAGGGCTCCCCTATGCTCTGGTCATCATGCAGTCTGGAAGTGTACAGCCACGGAATGTGGCCTGATGAGCGCTATTACTACCTATGCTTGTGAGTAGTTCTTTTTATCTAATTTAAAATTAAATTTGTGGTAATTTTATCAGCTAGTAGATTGTGCAGTTGTAGAACAGGGCTGGTGAGAAAGAGATGGCATGGTCAATTGGATGAGCTATCTCTTGCATATAGATAGTCTGTATCATTTCTGTGGTCTGGAAGGCCCAGAGACATGTCTAGATTTATATTCAGAGGTATAGCCAGGAGACATAAAAAATCTAAAACCCAGGATGCTGGTAGAAGGTCACAAACATCTTCAGAGAGGAGGTAAAGAAAGCTCATGTCTAGAAGCAAGGTCAATCATCTCAGCATAAAGATTTCCCATCACCTTGTGTTCTTAGAACAACTGTAAAATATTGGATTTCTAATCACTTTCTGTCTTATTGACAATGGTTACCAGGACATATAGAGAGGGTAAATGTTCCCAGTGTGGACACAGACAACATCCAATCCTTTCATACTCCATGCAAAAATAGACAAAGTTTAGTACAGTAGCTGTACATGAATTGACAATCGCTAGACATGTACCAGTAAAATGTACAACAGTTTTAGTGAATCCCAACGTTGCCCAGGACAAGAGGTGAGCAGTAGGGAAACATAGAAGTAGAACTAATGTGGGCCCTGCTTCTGGATGTGAAAATGTAGAACATATATGCCAGTACACTTAAAAGTGTATGTCTTATAGATATAATAGATAATGTTATAATATAATCACAACTATTTTGTATTTTATTTAAAGTATAAGACCCCTTTCACACTGGCATCAGTGGTAAAGTGGTGCTATTTTAAGGGCGCTTCATCGCTAAAAATCGTTAAAAATAGCGCCTGCAAAATGCCCTAAAATAGCTGCTCCATTCACTCCAGTGTGGAAGCCTAAGTGCACTGGCAGGGCATCAGAAAAAGTCCTGCCCAGCAGCTTCTTTGGAGTGGTGAAGAAGCAATGAATTCACCACTCCTCACCTCTGCTCCCCATTGAAATCAATGGGGCAGCGCTGCGATACTACTGGAAAAATGCCGCTCCGGCAGCGTTTTCTAGCAGATTTAACCCCTTTTCGGCCACTAGCGGGGGGTTAAACCTAGCGGCCGAATAGTGCCCAAAAACTACGGTAAAGCGGCACTAAAAATAGCGCAGCTTTACTGCTGATGCTGGTGGTGGCTCAGTGTGAAAGGGGTGGTTTTACCCCCAGCTAGTGGCCGGAAAGGGGTTAAATCCACATGCAAAATGCCGTGGCAGTATTGCAGTGCTGCCCCATTGATTTCAATAGGGAGCAGCGGTGAGTGAGAGGTGAGTTCACCGCTCCTTCACCGCGCCTTCACCGCTCCAAAGAAGCTGCTGGCATGACTTTTTCTGATGCCCTGCCAGTGCACTGCTCCAGTGTACAAGCCCTCGGGCTTTCACACTGGAGTGAATGGAGACACTTTTTTCAGGCGCTATACAGGCGCTATTTTTAACTCGCCTGCAAAACACTCCAGTGTGAAAGGGGTCTAACTAAAAGCAATTTATTTTAGTTGAATAGAGTGGAGAGGGATTAGAACACCTGTCAATGTTTATTGTCCATGTTAGGAAGATTCACCCCATCTCAACCAAGCAGAGAATTATTTTTTTAGTTCAGGCTCCTACCACACATTTAATTTGTGCTTTAATTCCTCAGTTCCCAGCAGATATTAATTTATTGTGAGGCACAGCACCCTATCAGTGCACACCTTTAATATCACATGAAAAAAAAACTGTTAAAATCCCTTAAGATGTTATTATTATATTAGATTGGGATCAACATTAGAGGATCCACTGCTGAATCCATGAACGTCTGGCCATGTTAACATGATATCCGTTTTTAGGTGGTATTTAAGTTAGCTATCAACATGAATGTTAGTGACACCTCAGAATATGACATGTATTTATTTTAGTTGACGGTAACCATTGAGGCAAGAAGGTTAACTGGATTAAAGATGATTAGAAAAAAAAAAAAACAGGAGATGAGAATCTCATTGCTGCAAGTCTGTTTGGCAGATGAAGTTTTCAAGGAGAGCATGCTTTCCTTCTTCATTGGCTGTCTCCTGTTTAAGGCTTTTCTATTCATCTGTTAATGCATCAGGTTCTTATGTTCTATTGCAGGTCAGGCCCCTGTCAAGTGGATTTTCAGCCAATCTTACATGTTTTATATGAGTAGAAGTGCTTATATTTCTATAGTACTTTTTCATTTGGACCGCTGTCAAAATTCTGCACTTCCCGTTGAGTTGAGATCTTCCGCACAGTCTCCATTTCAGGAAATGTGATAAATCAGTCTCAGCAGAAAGCTAATAAACCCGTTTCAAGCTTTCTTATTTTAAGAAGTAACCCCACACGGCACTGATACCATCAAATAGGTGGACATCTCATAATGTTGAATGGCAAGAATGGTGGAGGGTAATCCAGGGCTGGGACTCAACATGTCGGAAGCCAATGTTATGCTAAAAGCTCTGTTCATAAGTTTTGGATGGAAGAAGTAAAGGAAGGCAGTTATTTATTTTTGACTCAATATCATCCGGCAACACAGTGTACCAATGATAAAAAAACAATATGACATTTACTCCATAATGCCCTGTACACACGGTCGGACATTCCGACCACAAAATCCGCCTGATTTTTTCCGACTAATTTTGCCCAAAACTTGCGCTGCATACACACGGTCGGACAACATTTTCGGAAAATCTGATCGTTCTGAACCTTGCTGACGTTTGTTGCGTACGGCAGGACTACGTAGAGGCCAGTAGCCAATAGTTTTTGTCTCATAATTTATTCTGAGCATTCGTGGCACTTTGTCCATCCGAATTCTCTACACACGATCAGAAAAAGTCAGATCGGATTTTGTTGTCGGAAAATATTTGATCCAGCTCTCAAACTTTTTCCTTCAGAATTTCCAATGGAAAAAGTCCGATAGAGCCCCCATACAATCGGATTTTCCAAAAACATAATCCGATCGGACCTTTTCCGTCGGAATTTCCGCCCGTGTGTACGGGGTGTTGTAATATGTTGGTAGATTTATGTGGGATTTTATATTATTATATATATAGTTATAGGTATACTTGTTATACAGTTATAATAGTTATACAGTTGACTATGAGTGATTTGTTCGAACCAACTCAATTACACATGTCAAAGGGGACTTGTTGTCCAAAAGGGTGTTAAGGTGGTATCTGTTAATCTAATTGTGCATATTAAAGGGGACTTGTTGATGTCAATATGCAAAAATATAGATTAGGGATACAGGCATTCCATACAAGTCCATTCTACACCTCAAAAGGGTGTTAAGGTGGTATTTGTTAATCTAATTGCGCATATTAAAGGAAACTTGTTGATGTTAATATGCAAGAATGCAAATTAGGGCAGTTTATGACTGCAGTTGAATATAACTTTGCGGTCAGTCTTGTCTCTGTGTGTAATGATGGAGGCACAGGTCTAGGAGACATGGGACTCTGAAGACTGGTATTCGTTGTCATATATACTCTGTTGGATTGTGTCATCTGTTGCAAGACTTTATTCTGTGTTGGAAGTCAATAAAATGCATCTCTCTGGAAGAATTGGGTTGCTGCGGAAGATTATAATAACTACTAATTAATTTTACACCCACACCCCATAATATATCATTACACAGGGCATAACTATTTTGCTTTTCTGTCTCTAGCTGAATTTGGCTATTTATATTATAAGGCAGTCTTTGGTGTAACAGGCATACAAATTCAGTGATTTTTACATGACATCAGATCACAGTGCAAGAAAGGAAAATCATTTTTTGAGTTATTTATTTTGTTTAATGTTAATATGACATACATAATTTATTGGTACTTGCTAATATTTATAACTTGATACACATTCTCATATATGTTGTGTTCACATTTTGCAATAAGTGATAGCCTTGTCATATGCTTTACAACCTCTTTCTTTTACTAGTTCGGAAATTGAATTATACTGGCCTGCACTGAGATGGATTGTTGGCACTTATACACAGGAGGTGTAAGAGGTTGACGCATGGTTAATACTCTGGATTTCTTCAATATTTTCCAGACTCTATGGAACTGTGACTGAGGTTATTTACAAAAATGACTGCTTCCTTTTCCTAGCTGACCATAAGCTCTAGACCCATTACATCTAAACTCAAACCATATTGCTTCTTTAATCTTATGTCTGCTCCATGACAGGTTTGTGATTTGTAAGTGGATATTCAGTGTTTGTATGAAAGAATGGGTCTTTCTTCATTACAGACGTTGTTTTATCATTGAAGAGGAGAAAGAGGGATTTTGCTGGAAAACTGCAAAGATGTTGGGCTATTTTGCTAGAAAGTTAGAATTTGCATGGAATGGTATACCTTATAAGTAGTGACATAATACTACAGCTAAAGGCTTATCCTTAATCATACATTTAAAAACAAATACACACATGTATATATGCATATTTACATGTATGCTCATACATTATATAAAGTATTGGGACCTCTGCCTTTACACGCACATACATTTTGTGTATGCAATCAGGCAGGCCCTTGCACTACATGGTTTTGGTAAATCTGAAGACAAAAATCAGCAGAAAATCTGATAGTGTGTATGGGGCTTAAAGGTGTCAGCATACTAAGACATTTTAGACAATTTAATGCTCCCAACTTTGTGGGAACAGTTTGGGGATGGACCCTTCCTGTTCCAATATGACTGAGCACCAGTGCACAAAGCAAGGTCCATAAAGACATGGAGGAGCGAGTTTGGGATGGAGGAACTTGACTAGTCTGCACAGAGTTCTGACCTCAACCCAATAGAACACCTTTGGAATGATAGAACACCTTTGATAGAGTCTGACCTCACAAAGGCGCTTCTGGAAGAATGGTCAAATATTCCCACTAAATATTGAACCCTACGGACTAAGACTGGGATGCCATTGTAAAGACAGGTGTGACAATACTTTTGGTAATATAGTGTATATGCTTATACAGTGTATATACATATAATATGATGTACTGTACAAAGAATTGTGATGCTTATTCTGTATGAACCCTAAACACATGCAGTGTTTAGTAGATTATGTAAACCACTCAGAGCAAACATGCATACTAATTTACTATGCAAGCACAGTTTGTCAAAGGTTAATATTATATTTACATTTTCTTTTTTTTTTCATATGCAGGTCTTTGGCCATAATAACATCACAACAAACATAACAAAACACTAAATCGTAATATCAACAGTAATATCAAAACATAATTCAATGCACCATAATGTACCAAAACAAACCCTTTATTTTGAGACTTTAGGAAACTTGCTCAGCACGATCACTTTGTACATCTAACAAAATTTTCTGCAGCTTACACATACTGTAGTTGAGGGTCATGTGGGCACTTTCCTCTGTTCTGTGTATCCAAACAGTCAGAAACTGTTCAGTTGTTTCCCGCGATGTCATATGGCAGGCAAGAACACTTTCAGAATGGATTGTGAAAAGCATGCCACAAACTAACTTTTCTTACTTGCTGGATTTTCTGCTTATATTCTCCTGGGCATTTTAGCAGTTTTTGTTCTCTGTCTTTATTATTTTACTTCCCCTGGTGTCTTGTGGTTTTGTGCTTTTATTTCTCTAGTGTAATGATGGGGGGGGGGGGAAGAGTTTTAAAGCCTTTGTGGGAATACTGTAGAGCTGTAACAGAAACACTCTGTCCCATCTTCCATTGCAGGATTGCTCTACAGTTTGCAGTAGGGTCACCTAACATCTAAAATGTGAGTGGTGTTTTTGCTAAATAATTGTAGAAGCTGATAAAGCCACCAATGTTTCAGTTACATACATACCTATTGCACCCCATGGGCCCAATCTAGATCGGGCAAGAAATGACCTGGCAACATCAGAACAGTTTTTAACACTAGTGATGGTTTGTCCATCGGATCTTGTCCGAAACTGTTGCATACACACGGTCGGACAAAGTTGTCGAAAAATCCGATCTTTCAGAACGTGATGACGTAATTTCGTTACGATGGGACTACGTTCAGGCTAGTAGCCAATAGCTTTGATGTAGGAATTTGATCTGAGCATGCGTGGCACTTTGTCAGATCGGAATTCTCTACACGTGATCGGAGTATGTCCTATCGGACCAGTTTGTTGGAAAATATTTCCAGCAAGTTGGAAAATTTGGTCCTTCGGATATTCCGACGGAAACAGTCCGGTGCATACCACACACAGTCGGATTATCCGACAACGCGGTCCGATAGGACACATTCTGACTGATTCTCCGACCGTGTGCTACCACTAGCTTTACTCTTGGGGTAGTGCCTATTCCATAAAAGCCACTGAAGCCTCTTAAAATTTGGTCCACGCTACTGTTTTTGCACTAGACTGAGAACATCTTGTTCTAAAGTAGTCCTGCACATACTGTACATCAACTACAGTAATTTTATCAGCTATCTGTGGTAGCAGACACTTTGGGAAACATTGTCAAAGTGGCAACTATATCCCAACTCTAGCACCATGTTTTGAAAATAATCTTGGCCTAAAAATATAGATAGGGTGCTAATATATTTTAAACAAATGATCCTCTTACTTTAAAGCCCAAGTTCACCTTTATTATTTTTGACTCCTTTACTCTGCTGTGTTTTTCTGACCTATCCACTTATCAGACTATGCTGGTTGCTATAGGTGATCTGTACATAACTGGAGCCCTATGTGTCCAGAGATTTCAGCTTTGCCCACATGACATAACAAAGGAGTTATTATAAAAGGTATATATTCAAATAAAATGAATGAGCATATGAGGTTTGGTATTTTATGTTCTTTCTAGGGTGAAAAAATGCAGTTCCATATTTTAGAGAAACATAAATTGATATTTTGTAATCTGCTGAGAAGCCCTAGGTCTAGTGGGTTTGTTTCTAATATAGTACTGAATTCAATTTCCAATAATACATGGAAAATATTATGCATAATATGCTTTACATTCCTTGCTAATTCATCTTCAATTGAAGTTAAAAATTATCCATGGGAGCGTGGATAACCAGATATTATAATGTTCATACAGAATTATGCAAATTCAAGTCTACATCTACACCACATATGCACAAGGAATGGCACAAAGTCACTGTATTAAAAATGGAGTCACATTTCCTTCACCCAAAGCTTGTTTGCCCTGGGCTTTGTGTACGAGAGCGCTGATGACTTTGAATGCAGTCTGATGGTGTTTCCATCTCAAGAAATTGTCTTTTTCATTAAGGAAACTAAACCATGGCGAGTATTGCTTCACTGCACATTAGAAATATGTCTGAATATAGTTCACTTGGGGCACAAGCGGAAATCTCACAACAGTCAGATTAATTTCTAATTATTTTATAAGTATGCATTTTATTTCAGGAATGGGAAAGCTCAGTGGTGGGTACATTGACATATCTTGGTGCGTATGTGCATACTATAGCCTGTGTTTTTTATATTTAGGATACCAATTCAAAAATATAGCATTGTTAAAGTACAACTCCAGGGCAAACAGCTAAACAAGGTTGAAAAACAAATGTTTAGTGTTTAACCTGCCTAGGAATTTGAAAACTTGGTTGGTTCTTGTGATACACATAGCTTTCTGCTTTAGTGTTCCTTATTGCTTGGTCACTTCTTTTCACATTGAACTGACATGATGCTAATTCATTGTTCAATGATACAGCTGAAGATAGAGAATTGACATAGGAAGTTACAAAGCTAAACCAAGAAATGCATGAGTCCTCTGTCTGGCTATGAGCAAAAGTAACACAATCACAAGACTAACTAAGCAGAATTACAAATCCTTTGGTGAGTAAAGCCGCAAATATGCATGCATTTTGGCCGTAGAGTCAGCTGTTCTTTAGGGTTTCGCTTTAATTCAACTGAGGATTCATCCTAGCAACTAGGTGTTATACCTTTTAAAATATAAGTCCTATATCTGTTTGAAAGAGTTCCAAATAAGAACCATTTGAATGGTCCAATATAGTAGTTCAATATATAAAAAGTAGCCAAAGGTTCCTGATAAATGCCCCTAATCAAGAGATCTTTGAAACCATAATGATCATTACAGAGAAATACCCAAATCCACAGCTCCATGCAAGACTCATCCTACCTGTACATGAACAATTTGGGTGCCAGCCACTGTAGTCCATCCCCACTCCCCATCAGAAATAGGACAAAATATATCAGCCACACACCACTCTTGGCTCCCCTTGCCATATTTATCAGATGTCAACAAAGTGACTGCATACAACAATGTCCAACTGGGAACTAACTTTCCTTGACATGTTTCACCACTCCTGGCTTATTCACAAACATCGAGGAAGACGGCTGATGAATATGGCAAGAGGATTTATTGCCGCATACACGCGATCAGAATTCCATCAGAGCTTTTTCTGACGGAATTCCGCTCAAGCTGACTTGCCTACAGACAGTCACACCAAATTCCGGTCGTTTAAAACGCGGTGACGTACAACACGTACGACGGGACTAGAAAAAGGAAGTTCAATAGCCAGTAGCCAAAAGCTTCTGTCTCGTAGTTTAATCTGAGCATGCCCAATTTTTGTCGTGTTAGAATTGCATACACACGATTGGAATTTCCGATAGAAAGTTTTTCCGTCTGGAAAATTGAGAATATGCTATCAATTTTTGGCTGGTGGAAATTCGGACAGCTAAATTCTGATGGAGCATACACACGGTCGCATTTTCTGATGAAAATCTCTCATCGGTCTTTTTCTGACTGGAATTCCGATTGTGTGTATGCGGCATTAGATTGAAGTGCGGCTGATACCTTTATTCATAATGATCATTATTTTATTTACCTTTTCCAAATGTTATACAATTTTCATATAACTAACTTTAGTTTGGTTCTATATTAGAAATACAAATAACAATTTGCCTGTATTACTATGTATTGCAGTATTAACAGGGAAACCAAGCACAGAGTCTTATGTGTATTGCAGCATTATTGACATTTAAAGTCAGCTACAACAACACTTTGACATTTACAGTCTTCTTGGGAAACTCGAACGGCACCATAAATGTTGAGATACAGATATCATTAACCTTCAGCTTTATTGGATAATGTGCTGAGCCCGACACATGTATTGGATGTTGTAGATCCTTCCAAACCACCTTTGTGCACTGAACCACGTTAACAAAGGATGCAGTCTATTTGCAGGTTTACAAATACATACAATTACTCATAAATACCTCCAGGCAAATTCAAGGAGCTATTATTTTTTCAATATCCCCTGCTCATGTCTCACATCAATAGCAGTTGATGTGACAAATAACAAAACTTAGGCTTACAAAAAGTGTATAAACTTTTCTTGAATTTCTCAGTATTGCTTGTCGCAGTGGCTGACAACACATGTATTAGATGTTATGAGATTTGTTAGGGTCCTAAATTTCACCATTATAACATGGTGAAAAGCAGGCAGAGTCAAAGCTGAAAACTAGCCCTACCTTCAACCTTGCATAGTTGTACAGGCTCATCTGCCCTACTGAAATAGCTCACTTAGATTTTTCTGCACACTGAGGGCTCCTCACAATATGCATGAGAAGCTACAGTAAGCCAGATAAAGATGCCTCATTTTTTCACTGGAGGCGGTCCAGCATCATCTACCCTCCTTCTTCCCAGCCTGGATGTCCCTTTTATTAACTGGATTTCATGTATTATAATCATGGAGGATCAGCACCACATGTGGGATTACCTAGGGTCATCTGTATGCACAATGAATGTCCTTTTCTCTAGACTGGCATCCGCCCAAAAGTATATATTAGTATACTGCTTGCATTTGGGCTGTGGGAGGGAAAAACTGAGGCAGGGTGCTGTGATCATTTCAGAAAGCTTTGTTTAGCACCCAGGTGGCCCCTCCCAGCAGCCATGACCTACATACATTGCATAAAGAAGCACAAAGACCCAGTGATAACATAACTGCGTCTTAAAGAGAAAGTAAACCCTGATGGGTTTACTTCCTCTTTGATTCCCTACAAAGGTAGAGCATAATGGACTACTATGCATCGCATAGTAGTCCATTATGTGTCACTTACCTGAAGTCAACGCTGTCCCCTTGTGTATGGAGCCTCCATCTTATTGGTAGGTCTCGCTGCCCCGGCGCTGTCATTCGACGGAGCCGCGATGACGTCACTCTCGCGCATGTGCACGTAGAAAGCGGTGCCTGTGTTTTGGCAAATATCTCCTAAACCGTGTAGTTGGGCCTAGCTCACTATTCAGCACGGCCAAATGTTAGTTTTTCGAAAAATAACAGTGGTGTTGCTATAGTCTTATAGTCCTTTGGCATACCTTATCACTTTTGTGCCTTAAAGCACAACTAAACCCTCCTATTCCTTTCAGCCAAGGAAGCTGCCATCTTGGCCTCTGATTTTCAACTGCCATGAAGCTGCATGTGTGATCAGCTATGATACCAGCTATTTAATGGTTTGACAGCTTGGTTGAGAACACAACCGATGCAACATTCATACCCCTTCAAATTTTCCACATTTTGTCATGTTACAACCAAAAACCTAAATTTATTTTATTGGGATTTTATGTGAAGAAAAATGATAAATTGTTTTTCAACATTTGTTACAAATAAATATGTGAAAAGTGTAGCATGCATTTGTATTCCGCCCCCTGAGTCAATAGTTTGTAGAACCACCTTTTTCTGCAATCACAGCTGCAAGTCTTTTTGGGGATGTTTTTACCAGCTTTGCACATCTAGAAAGTGACATGTTTGCCCATTCTTTTTTGCAAATTAGCTCAAGTTCTGTCAGATTGGATGGGGAGCGTCTGTGAACAGCAATTTTCAAGTCTTGCCACAGATTCTCAATTAGATTTAGGTCAGGGCTTTGACTGGGCCATTCTATCACATAAAAATTATTTTATCTAAACCATTCCATTGCAGCCCTGGCTGTATGTTTAGGGCCGTTGTCCTGCTGGAAGGCGAACCTCCCCCCAGTCTCAAGACTCTAAAAGGTTTTCTTCTAATATTGCCCTGTATTTGGCTCCATTTCTCTTCCCATCAACTCTAAACCAACTTCCCTGTCCCTGCTGGTGGGGATGGTGTGCTGTGTTAGTTTTTTGCCACACATAGGGCGTACTAAAGGAAAATACACTTTGCACTGAAAGTGCACTTTAAAGTGCAGTTGCTGTAGATTGAAGGGGAGATGCAAGGAAAATAAAAAACAGCCTTTTAGCTTGCACATGATTGGATGATAAAATCAGCAGAGCTTCCACTCATTTCAGATCTACCCCTTAGATTTAGAGTGACTGCATTTGAAAGTGCACTTTGAGTGCACCTTCAAGTGCACTTGCAGTGCAAAGTGTATTTGCCTTTCGTAAATAACCCCCGTAGTGCCCTGCTTTTAGGCAAAAATGTTACATTTTGGTCCCATCTGACCAGAGCACCTTCTCCCACGTTTGCTGTGTCTCCCAGATGGCTTTTTGCAAACATACAAACAGGACTTCTTATGGGTTTCTTTCAACAACGGCTTTCTTCTTGCCACTCTTCCATAAAGGCCAGATTTGTCGAGTGCACAACTAATAGTTGTCCTGGGGACAAATTGGCCCACGTTAGCTGTGGATCTCTGCAGCTTCTTCAGAGTTACCATGGCTTGGCTGCTTCTGATTAATGCTTTCCTTGCCCAGCCTGTCCATTTAGGTGGATGGCCATGTCTTGGTAGGTTTGCCGTTGTGCCATACTCTTTCCATTTTTGGATGATAGATTCAACAGTGCTCCGTGAGATGTTCAAAGCTCAGAATTTTTTTTATAAACTGACCCTTCTCCACACCTTTATTCCTGACCTGTCTGGTGTGTTCTTTTTGATGCTGTTTGTTCACTAAGGTTCCCTAATAAACCTATGTGGGCTTCACAGAACAGCTGAATTTATACTGAGATTAAATTACACACAGGTGGACTCTATTTACTAATTAGGTGACTTCTGAAGGCAATTGGTTCCACTAGATTTTAGTTAGGGTATCAGAGTAAAGGGGGCTGAATACAAACGCATGCCAAACTTTGACATTTATTTGTAAACATTTTTGAAAATCATTTATAATTTTTCTTCCACTTCACAATTATGTGCCATCTTGCAGTGGTCTATCACATAGAATCCCATTAAAATAAATTTACACACACACACACACACACACACACACACACACACACACACACACACACACACACACACACACACACACACACACACACACACACACACACACACACACACACACACACACACAGTATTTATACAAAACATGGCAAATAGGTGATGTCTACCAAAAGCACATCTGACAACAGGATAAAATGTCCTATCAACCAAGTATGACTATTTATTTTTTTCAAAGTGATACATTCATTACAAATGATACATTTTGATTAAATCATGTAAAAGAGTTCATTAACACACTGCTACATTTCAAAAAAAGATTTCAATATGCGACAAGGTGCCTATTTGTCACACTACATGCAGCAACCTAGAAGGGTGCTTTGATCAGTGGTTAAAAGCTCAGTTTATATCATGCAAGTAATGCTTGATGGAACTGACATGGCATGCTCAGAATTTCTAAATTTATTAAGACGGCAATGTTTCAGGATTTCGCTCACTTGCTCTGCATCTGTTTTGCTTTTGCACAACATTAAGGAAATGAGAAACAGCTGTTTCACCATCTTCTCTCCTCGCGGGGACATTTTGCTTTGCTCAAAGGCCACCAAAGAAAAATTGGTTCTTCTCAAAGAAGACTAACAGTGAGACACGGCCTGCATATTGCAACACTAAATACCAAAAACTGAATCTTACACAAAAATAAAATATTTCTTATTTTAAACAGTAGGGAACGATTTACCATACACATTACATTCTGACCATACAATTTTTGTACATTCAACTTTAGAATTAAAATGAGAACCTACCTAATCAATCCAATAATTTTTATCCAATCAGACAGACCCTTCTACTACATACTGTATTTCTTGGTAGTTCTAAAGAAAGACTGTACAATCAGATTGTAAGGTGCGCAGTGAGCTTAAGACCTAGACCACTTGTATACATGCATGTAAAACCTTTAGGCCACATGCTTTAAAGTGATCTTACATTCATAAAATGTTGTAAAATATTCAAAAGGGAGCTTTCACACTGACTCGGTGTGGTTTTCCTGCAGTGCACGTTCATCGCTGTGTGTCAATTACATTGGGTGGTTTTGGTGCATTTTATGAAATCACACCATAAGTCCTGCAATGGCAAAGTGCAGTACACTCACACTGCAAAACAGCACTGTATTAGTGTGAAACCACCCCAAATTGAAAAAAATAATGTTTGAGGACCTTCTGCCCCTCCCAAAGTTAAGAAAGTCATATTTTGGCCCATAAAGTTCTGTACAAGGTTCACAAGAGTACAGTGCATCCAAGTTGTAAGGGTGCAATGTGTAGAGAGACTATAATAAGAAGTCCACACCCCTTTACACCGGTTAACAGACTTTATTTCAGTTTTCGATAGAGCGGAGAGGGATTAGTTAAAAAAAATCACAAATTTTGGGTGGCCATGAGAGCACTGATGAAAATAACTGGCGGCACCAAATGGGGATTTAGGTTTGTTATATTAAAAGGGAGGTATACTTCAGTTGTTCCATTATAACTAATTTTAACTTTAAGATCTGGGATTACTTATATAGCTACATAATTATAGTACATAGTTGGTACAGTTGAATAAAGACACCAGTCCATCCAGTTTAACCTAAGTGTGTTTGTGTTTACATCACTGCATTATTTCATATCCCTGTGTATTGCATTTGTAAAGAAACTCATCTAAAATAGTTTATTTATCTACACTTCCTGCTAACAGGGAAGATGGAGAGAGGGAGTACTCCATCCTTACTGCTCTATCAGTAAAGAATCCCTTACACAGTTTAATATTGATCCACCTCTCAATCAATTTCATTGTGTGGCCACGTCTTTTTTCTAAATCTCTTAAATGAAAATGAATAGAAATAGATAGGTTAAATAGAAATAGTTTCCTCCCAATGCAAGAGTCACCATTTAAACAAATATATATCACTACCATATCACCTTTTAAGTGTCTCTTCTCCAGGGAGAATGCCTAATGTTTGTATCCACTCCTCATGACTGAGGTCCCCCAGCACTCTTATTAGCTCTGTTGACTTTCTCTGGACTCTCTCCAAGTTCAACCACATGCTTCCCAAGGGTCGGTTATCAAAACTAGACCGCATATTCAACATGTGGCCGAAAAAAGAGTTTTGTAAAGTGGGTGAATTAAAGTTTTATTTATTGTGCAAATACCCTTTTTAATGCATGCTAATAGTCTTCTAGGATTGCTTGCGGCAACTTGGCATTTAGACATATATTGTTTCTGTAGACCAGTGTAAAATAATTAAATTATTAAATGCATTCTTTGTGATTTAATGTTGTATCACAATAAAACAAAAAAAACTTTCAAGGAGATGAATACTTTTTATAGGTGTGTAAATCAACTAATGGACATAGATGTTGTTGATATTTGTAATACCTACTGACCACCTTTTTTAAAGCAGCATTACTGTGAGATATTAAAGGACTCAGGATAACTCACTACAACATTTATTGAAACATTTGGGTATTGCATTATTCTAAATTGCACTAGTTATAAATACGTATTATAAAAGCAAATGTTCTATGTCTTGTAATACTTCTTTAATGACTCTAAGTAAGATGGTAAAAATGCAAAACAAGGCTTTCTGCAACATACAAGCCTTCCCTCCATTCATTTATCTTGCTTTTCTCTGACAGCCCTGACAGAGCAACAGCAAGGGAAGGATCAGACTGGGACCAATTTGCTTTGAACACTTGATGCATGAACCTTCCACATTGGGAAACATGAATGTGGGGCAGGCAGTTGGTACACCCATAGCACAGCATCACAGGCAGGAGTGTCAGCCGTGAGATGAATGGCATTTACACATACATACACCCATGTATTATTCATCTCTGCATGCTTGTCAGTGATGACTTTTTAAGCTCGCAGAGAGAACATAACTATGTTTGAAGTGCATTTTCAAAGGCATACATACAATTGTACCTGGACAAAACACAACAGGAAGCTTTCTATGAGAACATTGTGTAGCAGTAAAATGCTGACCTGTTTTATTAAGTGTATGTAGTATGTATAGTACAGAAGAGTCCACAGCACTACTTTACTTTATTTCCTGCATTTATATAGTGCCAGCACATTACATAACACTTTAGACAGCTCATAAAACCATTCATTCTGTCCCTATTCCAAAAGAGGCTTCCAGCCCAATGTCCCTACCACAGTCATGGAAAAACACACGCACTCTCAAGACTATTTTTTCTAAAAGTAATTTAAATAAGTTTTTTTTAAGGACTGTCAAAAGAAACCAGAGGACCCAGGAGACACCAACACAAACATGGTGACAAGGTACAAATGCAATGCAGACTGCCTCTGGAAAATATTTAATCCAGGAACCCAGCACTACAGTGCAAAACCATTACCCACTTAAAGATGATCTACACCCTAGGAACAAAAACATGTAAATCAGCAGTGACAAATACTGTAACTGCTGACTTTTAATAAAAGGACATTTAGCTGTTCAAGGATCCAGTGCTGTCCTTCCATGGCCGGTTCTCCACTGTCTCTGGGTCTCCAGCGCCGACCTCTTTAGAATGGGGAGCCAGCTGTGACTACTTGCAGCTTCACAGCCGGCCTCCCACTGCACATGCCTGAACCGCGCTGCACTTTGTGAATGATCAGCCTTCTGGGACCTGTGATGTGTTGCAAAAGGCTGCAGGTAGAGGGGGGGGGGCAAAATTCTGCTTGGCTTGCCTAGGCAATCCAAGTGGAAGTGGAAGCGGATAAGTATCACTCCTACTGGGAGTGGTCAATTATTAAAAAAAAAAAATTCAATCAATTTTGAAATGAACAGTGCCTTCTGCAGTATGCCCTTATATTCCAACTGGAGTGGTTTCCCGTATATTTCATCTTGTGTTATTTTTCTTTTTTTACTAAAAGATTATTTGACCTTTTACACAATAAGCCTTATGCCGCGTACACATGATTGGACATTCCGACAACATAATCCATTGGGATTTTTTCCAACGGCTGTTGGCTCAAACTTGTCTTGTATAACTTGTCTTGTACGGTCACACAATGTTGTCCATTGTCGGAAATTCCAAACGTCAAGAATGCTGTGACGTACGACGATCCAAGAAAATTGCTGTTCAATAGCCAGTGTGGCTCTTCTGCTTAATTCTGAGCATGGGTAGAACTTTGTGTGTTGGAATTGTGTACACATGATCAGAATTTCCGACAATGGATTTTGTTGTTGGAAAATTTGAGATCCAGATCTCAAATTTTGTGTGTCGGAAATTCCAATGGAAAATATCGATGGAGCATAAACATGATTAAAATTTCCGACAATGAATTTTGTTGTCGGAAAATTTGAGATCCAGATCTCAAATTTTGTGTGTCGGAAATTCTGATGGAAAATATCAATGGAGCATACACACTGTCGGAATTTCCGCCAAAAAGCTCCCATCGAACATTTCAGGCGGAAAATCTGACCGTGTGTACGCGGCATAATAATGCAATAGGCTCAATTCACAAGTATTTCAACACAAACATGCATATATTTACTTTTGGCAACAAGAAAAACTACGCAGTTTTTCTTGTTACCATTGTATATTCTGTTTATCACTTATTACTGCAGCCTTTTATTTTACTTTCATTTTTGTTGATTTAATGGGTTTTGGGCCAGCGCGTTTTTTTGTGTACCATATATTTACTTTTAGCCACTGTACTTTTTCTAATGTTATTAGACTTAACTGAAATAACTATAATAAAAACATGTATCCTGCTGAGTGGAACATGTACTATTGCACATAAAGATGGGGGGACAATAAATTAAATATAATAATAAAAAAGAAATTTGAAAAATAATAAATAGAAAATGGACAACTGTCTCTTAATTCCTGCCATTTGTTTACATTATAGATAGTGTGGAGAGGAGTGACCCCACTGAGATTTTTTCTAAATTCCTATCTCTTTAAGACCCGTACAAGAAATCAAGTGGGATCAGTTGTCACTGGGACAGGAAGACACTGATAACAGTAAAAATATTATTAGAAGTTAAAATCTTTTCTTACTCTTCTAAAAATGTGTTTTGTACTGGAGGAAATTAAGACCTGACAGAGGCCCAAACCCTTAGTCACTCCATCCAAAACAAAATATGAATGCTTAATGCTTTTAACTTAAGCTGAGCATTAAACTGTTTTAGAATAGCAATTTAAGTAGGGGAACAGAATGTACTGATACAATTGATCTAAACAATTAAAAAACCAAACAAAAAACACACAATGTCCATATTTACACCTATCTGCATTACACATTTCATGTCACTAAAGTGTTTCAGGTTTTCATTTTATATTAAACGATAAGCTGAAAAACACTGAGTGGCATAACATAGTGTGCATTGTTCTAGATTCAGCTCTGCATGGCTCCTTCTACACTGAATACCACTGTTATTGTGATAGTTATCAAATATTAATGCATACGCATTGATTCACTTAGGAGCTGAAAGTAAGAACATTGTTTTCAATGCACTATCACTACATTGTCAGGTTATGGAGCTTCCCTTGTAGACCTTTCTTAAAAGCAAACTATTTATTGGGTTTGCATCCTGTAAAAAGCCTTAAGCGGGTACTTGTCTCCTGAATAATGCCCGACAACACAGGTGCTGTATATATATATATATATATATATATATATATATATATATATATATATATATACTTTCGCAAATACCTTATTTTTTAAATCAGTGTAATATCTAATATACATATTCAGCAGACAGTCTGTATATAATTAAAATGTATTTGCAACCGGTTGTTGGTGGCTCTTTTTTTTCAATACAGCAGTATTGTATACTGAAGCGCCTTTACTGAAACTTAACTTGAAGCCAACAACTGGGTTTATTTCATTTAACAACTGGAAGGCATGTCAGTGTGACAAATGTAGTGTGATAAAGGTTCATGCAATCTGGAATGTAAATATGAAGGTGCGCCATTTACCTGACTGAACTGTAATGACGTGTCTTATTAACCAAACAATTCTTGCCCTACAAACACTGCATTGCAGGCATACGATCTTCCAGCCATGAAAGTCCTGTTTTATGGAAACTGAACACCTATCCACTAGGGTTGCCACTAGTCCATTTCTGAACCAGACAGTTTTGTTTTGTCTGTCTGTTTCCTAAAGGAGAAGAGGGGCATTGAAACAAAAAAAAAAACATGCATACTCACCTATATGTCTGAAGCATCTATCTGATTCTGCAGCTGCTTCCCCCTGGACCAAGACCAAGAAATGATTGATCACATGACTGCTGATCATGGAGCAGCCCTCTGCCCTGCCTCTCCAGTGCTCACTGGAGTGCTGGGCTGTGCTGGGGGTGTGTCAGAGGCACACTGAAAGGCTGAGCCAGCTGCCAGTCTGGCATTTGGGTGAATCCCAGTTGAGTGATGTTAGCAGACTGGGTAGCATCAGCCCGATGTTGGCTAAAAAATGGGGCAGAACTAAGTACAGTGCAGAACTAAGTACACTCCAGTGACTCCTTTTAGGTTGAACTTCAGACAGACAGCAACATACATGTTTAAATACATACTGTATGTTTACTGTTTTATCTGGATAGCTGGACTTTGGATAGGTATTCTAGTGATACACGCACACACAGGCGCAGCCTGAGGAAGGAGCCCACATGCTCTGAATGCTCGCAACGTCCGCTCTGCCCCTGATCCAGATTTGACATCAGCAGCCAGCTCTGTGTGTACCCAAGTGTCCAGGAAGCGCTGGCAGCCACTGGCGCCACTGAAACCAACAGTTGCCCACACTGCAGCATGTCCCCCCATCAAGAGGATGAACTGCTACTGTGTCACATGCGTTGATGTACCTGCAACACTGTGAGTTGCTTTATTTATACTTGCAATAAACGTTTTAGCACTGCGGTACTTAGATGGCACTGCTCTCTTTTTTTGTTTTCATATTCTTTCAGAGTTTATTCTAGCTCTTTTTACAGCAAGCAGCCGTCAAGTACCAGACCTCACAGCTTCAGAGACATTCACTGTCATTGGTGGACTGTATCACCTACACAGGCTGCTTCTTCTGGATAGGCCCTGTCCAATGCCCATTCCATCCAGCTTCCATAGCACCTATAACTAATAGTTATTTTCCTTTATAACAACCAGATCTGGTTCAAAGAAGTGCAGAAATTAGTGCACTCATGTGACCCACATGAGAAGTATATGAGGAGTTAGATGGACTCCTGCCCAGGCAGAACTCTAACTTTAAGAACTCTAAAACGTCTGTTTCACAGACAAAAAAAATCAATGGCAAAAGCGTCTGAAAACCAACCATTTTTCAGTTGCAGTTTTCCTGCATTAACTGGGTAGTGTTTTCTCAGCCAGAGAAATAAAAGCAATTGCTCGATAAACAAGACTGATAACAAATGGGTGTTTATCCAGGATGTGGTATAGACCACTGGCCACCAATGCTGAAAAGGACTATTATTAGGGGTACTATGTTGGACACTGAACTTCAAAAAGGAAGCCTTTGGGGGGTGTTATTTAAATTAAGCAACGGGGCCTTTTGAGTTTTAGTTACACGCGTGACCAAGCTACTGGGCATTCTTCACTGGTGCTGATAATGCATATGTAGTTAGACCCACTAAAGAAAGGCAAAGGACTCAAGATCACATCACATTTAAACTGTGCTTCCTTGACCCTGCAGATGCAATGCATGCAGCCAGGGGTCATTTAGTAATTACTACAAGATTCCAGATACTAATTTTGAGAACAGTCTGCTGATGACTTTTGTTTCTATTTTTCCACAGTTGTCTAGATACCCTTGCTTTCTGAATCCATGTATCTATTTACTAGACTATCTGCATCAACCTAGCAATAGGAAAGATCAATGGACCTTCCTTTGTTATGCTATACTTGAACTGAGAAAACCAATTAGCTTTTCACTATATAATTCTGTTTCCTAACTCAATAGAAAGAGACTAAAGATACAAAAGCTATCCCCCTTGAGGCTCAGGTGTTAGCCCATTATCGATGGCGGAGTAAACATGCATTGTTTATATTTTGACGTTGTATCTACAGTGCCTTGAAAACGTAGTCATACCCCTTGAAATTTTCCACATTTTGTCATGTTACAGCCAAAAACGTAAATGTATTTTATTGGGATTTTATATGATAGACCAACAAAAAGTGGCACATAATTGTGAAGTGAAAGTAAAATGATAAGTGGTTTTCAAAATGTTTTACAAATAAATATGTGAAAAGTGTGGCGTGCATTTGTATTCAGCGCCCTTTACTCTGATACCCCTTAACTAAAATATAGAACCAAATACCTCCAGAAGTCACCTAATTAGTAAATGGAGTCCACCTGTGTGTAATATAATTTCAGAATAAATACAGCTGTTCTGTGAGTTCCTCAAAGGTTTGTTAGAGAACCATAGTGAACAAACAACATCATGAAGACCAAGGAACACACCAGACAGATCAGAGATAAAGTTATTATTATTATTATTAACGATTTATATAGCGCCAACAGTTTATGCAGCGCTTTACAATGTATAGGGGGGCCAACACAATTACAGTACAATACAAAAGGTACAGGAGGGCCCTGCTCGTAGAGCTTACATTCTAAAGGGAGGGGGTGGTGGTACAAAAGGTAATAGCTGCAGAGAATGATTTGATGGGGTGGATAAAGTCGTGGATAAGTTTAAATGAGGGTTAGGTTATAAAAGAATATCCCAAGCTTTGTACATCTAACAGAGCACTGTTCAACCCATCATCCAAAAATTGAAAGAGCGTGGCACAACTGCCAACCTACAAAGACATGGCCGTCCACCTAAATTGATAGGCTGAGCAAGGAAAGCATTAATCAGAGATGCAGCCAAGAGCCCATGGTAACTCTGGAGTCGCTGCAGAGATCCACAACTCAGGTGGAACAACCTGTTCACAGGACAACTATTAGTCGAGCACTCCACAAATCTGGGCTTTATGGAAGAATGACAATAAGAAAGCCATTGTTTAAAGAAAGCCATAAGAAGGCACGTTTGCAGTTTGCAAGAAGCCAAGTGGGGGACACAGCAAGCATGTGGAAGAAGGTACTCTGGTCAGATGAGACCAAAATGTAAGTTTTTGGCCTAAAAGCAAAACGCTATGTGTGGCAGAAAACTAACACTGTACATCACCCCGAACACACCATCCCCACCGTGAAACGTGGAAGTGGCAGCATCATTTGGTCAGGATGCTTCTCTTCAGCAGGGACAGGGAAGCTGGTCAGAGGTGATGGAAAGATGGATGGAGGCAAATACAGGGAAATCTTAGAAGAAAAACTGTAATGCCTTGTACACACGAGCGGATTTTCCGTTGGAAAAAACTTGGATGGTTTTTCCAACGGAATTCCGCTCAAGCTTGGCTTGCATACACACGGTCACACAAAGGTTCGCTGAACTTTTAACCGTGTGTGGGGAACTTGTGATACAGTTCCCCACACACGGCTCATGTGTAAGGTAAAGTCTACTGGTTTGGAAATATCAGTTTGTAAATGGATAGAAAATTGGCTAGAAGACAGAATTCAGAGAGTAGTGGTTAATGACTCTTACTCTGAATGGTCTAAGGTTATCAGTGGTGTACCCCAAGGTTCAGTGTTGGGACCCTTACTTTTTAACATCTTTATAAATGATATTGGGTCTGGGATCAAAAGTAATATTTCTGTCTTTGCAGATGACACCAAGATATGCAGTGGAATAACGTCTTTACAGGATGTCTCCAATTTACAAGCCGACCTCAATACACTGTCTAATTGGGCGACTATGTGGCAGATGAGGTTTAATGTTGATAAATGTAAAGTTATGCACTTGGGGCCTAAGAATATGCCTGCATCATATATGCTAGGGGGAGTACAACTGGGGGAATCCATAGTGGAGAAGGATCTGGGGGTTTTGGTAGACCATAAGCTCAATAACAACATGCAATGCCAAGCTGCTGTTTGCAAAGCGAGCAAAGTCCTTTCTTGTATTAAGAGAGGTATGGACTCCAGAGAAAGAGATATAATTTTGCCCCTGTTCAAATCATTAGTAAGACCTCACCTGGAATATGGCATTCAGTTTTGGGCACCAGTTCTCAAAAAGGATATCGGGGAACTGGAGAAAGTGCAGAGAAGGGCAACCAAACTGATAAGAGGCATGGAGGAACTCAGCTATGAGGAGAGATTAGAGGAACTAAATTTATTCACTCTTGAGAAGAGGAGATTAAGGGGGTATATGATCAACATGTTCAAATACATTAGGGGTCCATATAGTGAACTTGGTGTTGAGTTGTTCTCTGTACGGTCAACCCAGAGGACACGGGGGCACTCTTTACGTCTAGAGGAAAAGAGATTTCATCTTCAAGTACGGAAAGGTTTCTTCACAGTTAGAGCTGTGAAAATGTGGAATAGACTCCTGCCAGAGGTGGTTCTGGCCAGTTCAGTAGATTGCTTTAAGAAAGGCTTGGATACTTTCCTGATGGTACATAATATAACTAGGTACTAACATAGGTAAAGTTGATCCAGGGAAAATCCGATTGCCTATTGGGGGATCAGGAAGGAATTTTTTTCCCCTGCTGTAGCAAATTGGAGCATGCTCTGCTGGGTTTTTTTTTCGCCTTCCTCTGGATCAATTGTGGGCATAAAATTGGGTATCTGGATTGTACGATTATTTTTTATTTTATTTATTTGTTTTTAAGGTTGAACTGGATGGACTTGTGTCTTTTTTCAACCTGACTAACTATGTAACTATGTAACTATGTAACTATGTCAAGAATGTGGTGACGTACAATAGTACGTCGAGCCGCGAAAATGAAGTTCAATGCTTCTGAACATGCATCAAATTATTTCTGAGCATGTGTAGGAATTTTGCGCACCAGAATTTGTACAGACGATCGTAATTTCCGACCTGAACTTTTTCCAACCGAAAAATTCAGACCCTGCTCTCAATCTTTTGCTGGCTGAAATTCCGCCAGCAAAAGTCCAATGGAGCATACACACGATCGCATTTTCCGACCAAAAGCTCTCATCAGACTTTTGCTGGCAGGAATTTTGTGTGTACAGGGCATTAGAGTCTGCAAAAGAATTGGGACTGGGGCAGAGGTTCATTTTCTAGCAGGACAACAACTCTGAACATGCAACCATAGCTATATGGGAATGGATTACATCAAAGCATATTCATGTCTTAGAATGGCCCAGTCAAAGTCCAGACCTAAATCCAATTGAGAATCTGTGGCAAGACTTTAAAACTGCTATTCACAGACACTTTCCATCCAATCTGACAGAGCTTGAGCTATTTCGCAAAGAAGAATGGGCAAAAATGTCACTCTCTAGATGTGCAAAGCTGGTAGAGACATCCCCATAAAGACTTGCAGCTGTAATTGCAGTGAAAGGTGTTTCTACAAAGTATTGACTCAGGGAGGCTGAATACAAATACACACCACACTTTTCACATATTTATTTATTTATCATTTTCCTTCCACTTGCCAATTACCTGCCATGTTGTGTTGGTCTATCACATAAAATCCCAATAAAACACATTTAGATTTTTGGCTGTAACATGACAAAATATGGTAAATGTCAAGGGGTATGAATACTTTTGAAAAGCACTGTAGTATATCAATGTAAGCACATATTCTAAATATACTAGTCTGTATATGTATATGTATATATATATATATATATATATATATATATATATATATACTGTATATAGGGATATAATAAATAGTAGTCACACACATAAATACAGTTGAACTGTGTGGACTAGTGACTTTATGCAACCTTGCCAACAATGTCACTAAGTAACATTATGCTAATCAAAATATTGTACTGTACATTTTAAGCTAAACACAGATATTTCCCAAATTTCCAATTTTATTTTTTCTTGTGCTTGTCCCATGTTTCTTTCTCAGTGTCACAAGAAGAAATGGATAAATGGATGGACTACAGAAGATAAATGTGATAGTCACAATATAATTGATACGTTTTAGAAGACAAAAGAAAAGGAGCATTAGCGATGTAAATCTTGGCATGCCAATGTGAAAAACTGCCAGGATAATAGCAAGAACTAATTTGTCATCAAAGTAAACTCTCAGCAGTCTGACCCTTTCCTAAACCTTTATGGTAAATCCAAACTTGGGGTAAACAGCTACATTTACAGATGAACAACATACACAATATTATCAAAAGTATTAGGACGCCTGCCTTTACACACACATGAACTTTAATGGCATACCAGTCTTAGTCCGTAGGGTTCAATATTGAGTTGGTCCACCCTTTGCAGCTATAACAGCTTCAACTCTTCTGGGAAGGCTGTCCACAAGTTTTAGGAGTGTGTCTATGGGAATGTTTGACCATTCTTCCAGAAGTGCATTTGTGAGGTCAGGCAGTGATGTGGACAAGCAGGCCTGGCTCACAGTCTCTGCTCTAATTCATGCCAAAGGTGTTCTATCAGGTTGAGGTTAAGACTCTATGCAGGCCAGTTAGGTTCCTCCACCCCAAACTCACTCATCTATGTCTTTGTGGGCCTTGCTTTGTGCACTGTTGTGAAGTCATGTTGGAACAGGAAGGGGAAAATTGGTAACATGAAATTGTCCATAATGTCTTAGTATGCTGATGCCTTAAGTGTTCCCTTCACTGGAACTAAGGAGCCAAGCCCAACCGCTGAAAATCAACCATGCACCATAATCCCCCTCCACCAAATGATTTGGACCAGTGCACAAAGCAAGGTCCATAAATGAGTTGGGATGGAGGAACTTGACGGGCCTGAACAGAGTCCTGACCTCAATCCGATAGAACAATGTTTTTTATATCTATACACAAATGTTTTGCCTTTCATTTCCTTTTAGAAATGGAATGGGTTGTTTTACAAGGTGAGGGTCACAATCACTTTAAAAAGGTTAAAAGAGCCGCCTCCCCATATCGATTGCGGGTCGCTGCAACCTGGTCAAGATGGTTTGGCTCCCTCAAATCTTATACGTTCTCCATAATTCGCCTGTATGGATTGGCGCGCGGTGGTTTAAGAAAATAGAATCTCTGTTTAGAGATTTCATATGGAAAAAGGGGCCGCCTAGGATAAGCCTACGGACGTTGCAGTTACCGCTGGAAGATGGGGGGATGGCGGTTCCACATCCCAGGCTTTATTATTTGGCAGCACAGATGCAGCATATAGCAGGTGCAGGAATATCAAGCGAGGGTTTGTCACATCATAGCCTACTGATGCTAGGATGCCCCCACAATACACTCATCGAGGCCCTTGAGGCAAACTCGTTTGGGATAAGTTGCCCAACAATCCATCAGATTGTTAAACTCTGGAAAACAGTCAAGGCTATATTAAGATACCAGGGAGTATCCGTATTGGCCCCCTTATGGAACAATAGAAACCTGGCTGAAATAGCTAAAGTGGAAAGATCCAGGGAATGGGCGAACCAAGGTATAAACCATTTAATCCAAATATTCCAGGGCTCAGAAATTAAATCATTCAATAGTTTAAAATCTGAGTTCTCACTGTCAAACAGGGCCTTTTACAAATATATACAGGTTAGGCATGCAGTTCAGTCCCAATTTGGACCTCAAAAGGTTCAATGGATTCAGATGCCCGTGCTGTCGCAGATTGCGACCCAGGATAAGCTGAAGGGACTGATTTCATATATGTATGCTAGACTAGGGGACGAAATGTTAAACCACGATGCCCTGCGTAAAAGTAGGGAAAAATGGGAGAAAGATGTAGGCCCGTTGTCTAACTCCGATTGGGATCGGATAATCGATTACGGTACAAAAGTTTCGATTTCCCCTTCCCAGAAAGTTTCTCACCTTTTCTTTTTCTATCGGGTGTATCACACTCCCAAGAAAATGTTCAAACTTGGATGGAGAAACAACGACCATTGCCCCAGATGTGGTATGACTGGCGATTTTATTCATATGTTCTGGAGATGCCCAAAGTTGTTTAGGTACTGGACACAGGTCATAGACCAGATAAACAGAGTTTTTAACTTAACACTGAAAGCAACAGCTAGGACCTGTCTTTTGACTATCCCTGAGGATCGTACAGTCCCAAACGCCATTAAAACACCAGTGATTAGATGTCTTTTCCAGACAAGGAAAATAATCGCTCAACAATGGCATTCACACTTAGGCCCATCAGTTGAAACCTGGATGGTAAATATAAAAAAGACAATCGCTAATGAGAGGGTCTTTTTTACTAGACAAGGCAACAATAGGAAGTTCAAGAGTCTATGGGGGCCTAGTCTGGGGAAGTTAGGTATTCTATTGTAGGTGAAAGAGCTGTAGATCACTTATGGGGATCTGAGGTTCCCCATGGGTATCTGACGTCCCTTTTTCCTTTTCTTTACAGGTTTTTATTCTCCCCGTTTGTGTTTTTTTTTTCTTTTTTCTCTTTTCTTCTCTCTTTTTTCTCTTCATTTTTGATCTCTTTTTCCTTTAGGAATTTTTTAGCTAATTGGTGAATGTCATCGCTACAGAACTAGGGAGAGGAATAATAATTATTTATAATCAAGCGTGTGTAGGAAGTTTGCGGGGTTGGGATGGTGGGGGGGTGGGGGGGAGTTGTTTAAACCCTACTCCGGAAGCGCTAGGGGAATAGGTATAATCACGGTATACACTATGCATGGGTTCATTTAAGTCTATTTATAGGATGTATATCTAATATATCAAAAACAATGGACTCTTAACTTTTTACTTTGTGATTTATAAATACATTTTTTTTTGTAAAAATGTACGCAATTAAACGAGCCACGATGATGTGGAACTGTGAATGAGACACTAATGAGCGGCAAGCTGATTCTAGTCTCTGGCGGAAAGTAACTGATGTGGCAAAAAAAAAAAAAAAAAAAAAAAAAGGTTAAAAGAGTAGTGCGGAAATCAAACAAAACAAACTCACATACAACCCTAGACTGCTGTAGCATGGATCTGATACTGCACCTGTCCCCCATCAGCTCTACACTGAGAACAGAGCGATCAAAGACTGCTGATCACTTAGTTCTTCCTCTCCACTCTGAACACAGAGGGGTGATTGTTAGTCATTGCTCTCTACACTGCCCTTCCAGTGGTCACTGGAGCACTGGGCTGTGGAAGGGATAGGAGTGCCTTGCGTAGGCTCTCAAAGGCTCACTGAGAGGCTGAGTCAGCTGCTGGCCAAGCATCTGGGTGGATACGGACATTAATGTCAGGATTCCTGCAGAGTTTGGAACAGCTCTGTGATGTGAGCAGACAATGGACTTTAGCCCACTGGTGCCTGACACTGGGTCACAGGGGTACAGAGCTAAGTGCACTCCTGTGACCCACAGGAGAAGTATGGCCAAAAGAGCTTTGGTCATACTTCACTTTTAATGGTTATGGCCAACCGTGATTTGTGTAATCCACTATGTTCCATGTGAACCAGCTCCTGCACGAATTTCACCTAGAAATAGTCAGATCCACCTTTATTCCCCTCTACAAGTGTGGACCAATTCACTCAAACCTAAAGGTCAGCTTTAGGATACAAGTGCACTTTACATGTGGACAATACGAAGGGCCGCTATGCACTGGGTTTTCACTTTCTGTTCAGTCCGCCTTTCATTCAATGCAGTGGTTTACATACAAATGCCCAAATGCCATCTAATGCCAATGAAATAAGCTGATTTGTCTAGCTTGCTTGCGCTGTGGGACAGGTTTATACAAATTATTAATCTCTGCATCTTAAGAGAAGTATTTCATCATTACAACAAGATTTACACATTTACATTTACAATTTAGACAGCTTTCCAGCAAGAAGATATATTTGATTTTTCTACTCAAAATAGTCGTGGTTCATAAAATGCAAATTGTTATTGCTCTTGTACTGTGCAAAATCTAATTCTGATTTAAAGGTTAATGATGTTCTATACAGAGAGTGATTGAAAATCTTTATTAGAATGAAGCCAAAATAACTGCATATTTTCTTAACTGCTAGAAACAGTAAAGCTGGACTAATTCATCTCAATGCCATATCCATCACGGCAGGTGCAGCAAGTGATTTTTGTGTTTAAGCTGTCATAGGAATATTTGGTCTGAAATGAACTAAAACTGAACAAGTAGTTTAATGACAGCAGGGGCAATGTTATGAAAGGCTAAACTAATGTTACCATTATGGGATAAAACCACAGAGGTGTTGGTTTTGCAACTGCTCCTGGGTCTATGAGGTCATAGGTCACAGGGATCAATTATGTATTTACTTTGCACCTGTGTGTTCAAATTGCATTGCGTTGAGGCTTGCTGTATGAGATGAGTGGATCACGTTTATAACGCAACATGTTTGAAGCTGAAATCCAATCTAATGCCGCGTACACACGACCAGACTTTTCGACGGACTAGGTACGACAGTCTTTTTGACGGACTTTCGGCGGACCTTCTGAATGAACGGACTTGAAGACACACAATCACACCAAAGTCTGACAGATTCGAACATGATGACGTACATTCGAACTAGAATAAGGAAGTTCATAGACAGTAGCCAATAGCTGCCCTAGCGTCCGTTTTTGTCCGTCGGACTAGCATACACACAAACGGATTTCTCGGTCCAGTGGAGTTCCGGTGGGAAAATTTAAAACATGTTTTATTTCTAAAGTCTGCCGGATTATTGGCAAGCAAAGGTCCGATGGAGCCCACACGCGATCAAATTGACTGACAGACTCGTTCCGTCGGACCTTTTCTGTCAAAAAGTCCAGTCATGTGTAGGTGGCATTACTTTCAGTCCTGAACAATTGAACAGGATCCTCTTCTGTACTTAAATGGTCTGTTCTGATTTCACTGCACACGGCAAGCTTCTCACAGTGTGCATTAGAAGCTGTAGCAAACCAAAATCGACCCCATGTCCTGGCTGGAGGATGACCAATAGTATCTAGCTCTTTAACCACTTGACCTCCGAAAGATTTACCCCCTTTAATGTCCAGGCCATTTTTTGCGATACGGCGCTGTGTTACTTTGACAATTAGGCCGCTTTACCCAAATAAAATGTATGTCCCTTTCTTCCCACAAATAGAACTTTTTTTTAGTCGTATTTGATCACCTCTGTGTTTTTTACTTTTTGCGCTATAAACAAAAAAGACTGACAATAAAAAAAAAAAAATGTTTATACTTTCTGCTTTAAAACACATCCAATAAATAAATGTAAAACATGTAATTTCTTCATCAGTTTAGGCCAATATGTATTCTGCTATATTTCTATATTTTTGGCAAAAACAATCCCAATAAGCATATATTGATTGGTTTACGCAAAAGTTTTAGTCCACAAACTATGGGATATATTTATGGAATTTTTGTTTATCTTTACTAGTAATGGTGGTAATCAGCGACTGCAATATTGCAGCATACAAATTGGACACTAACTGACACATTTTGGTACTTTTTGGGGACCAGTGACACTAATACATCAGTGCTAAAAAAATATGCACAGTCACTGTACTAATGACACTGGTTTTTGTTCTTTAACTATTTATAAAGGTATAGATAATACATTTTATACATTTTAAAGATGTTGTATAATATAGATATATAGTTATTATAAAAATATGTCTGAAATTTGCCATATGGATATTATACCCTGTGGAATACTTCTATTGTTGTTATCCAAATATGTAAGGAATGTTTTTATAAAATTCAATAACACATACGTATCAGATATGTAACATAAAAAAATCCACAACTATGTATACTACTTGTCTGTGGGAGGGGTGTCAGGTGGTATATATAGGGCAAGAATATAAGCTTTAATATATTGCACAATGGCTTTATTTTGCCACATCCCCTCTTCCTTTCTTCTGTAAGTGATATAATAACATGGATAGCAAAGTTACTGCATCAACTTCATTGGGACTCATGACTATAGCTTAGCTTTGTTCCTGATTTAAGACTCCTCACTTCAATAGAAACATTGTTACGTTATGCATAACTCAATTGCATTAGGTATTTGTATGTATGGTTTGGGGTTTTGGTACCTATTCATCTAATGGGTGAATTGTTTTTTTGCATCAGGATTACAAGCACTTTAGTTACATCCCTGAACAACAAAAAAACATGCTAAAATTGCACATTTGACATAGTTACATAGTTAGGTTGAAAAAAAGACAATCCATCCAGTTCAACCACAAAAAAAAAAAAATAATAATAATATCATACAATCCCATATAGCCAATTCTATACCCACAGTTGATCCAGAGGAAGGCAAAAAAAAACCCCAGCAGAGCATGATCCAATTTGCTAAAGCAGGGGAAAAAATTCCTTCCTGATCCCCCAAGAGGCAATCGGATTTTCCCCGGATCAACTTTACCTATAAATGTTAGTACCCGAGAGGGGCGTGACCGGATGGTGATGGCGGCGGTGTGTGAGGAGTGAGTGTGAGAGAGATGTGTGCTCTCACTGCACGCTGACGGGAGCTGGCACCAGCGGCGCCCGTTACATCCCCGCTTGATCTCCCTAACGGAGAAGGCTCTGGCTCGGTGTGCTGGGGGGACCTGCGGTGCCCAGCAGTGGTTGCTGACGGTCGGGAGAGGCAGAGTGTGGCGGAGCGGTGGGATCTCTCGTACACCGGCGGGGTGTGGAGGAATGTGAACGGAGGAGAGATTTCTCAGCTCAGCCCCTGGTGGTGAAACCCCGTGAGATCCGCTCGAGAGAGGAGCCACATTACTGAGACTGGGGATGAGGTACAGCCACGTCCAGGTAAAAGTTTGCTAAACCCAGCGAAGAAATTTAAATGGCATAGATATACTATTATGCAGTGACTGTGGAGAGACGTTTTTATTTCATGCCAGATCCCCCCCATCATTGCCCTGTTTGAGCTGATTTAAAGGAGAAGTAAGAGGGGAGCTGTTGTGAACGCTGTATTATCCTTGGGGAAAGTGTTGCAGTAAAGAAAGAAATATATAAATACATATACTGGAAAAAAAGCTCCTGCTGCTGCTGCTTGCCCTTTAAGAAATTATCTCAAATTAGTCCATTCATTCTTAAAGTTCTGGACTAACTGCGGAGTAGCCGAAGCTGACCTCTCCTTTTTTTTTTTTTTTTTTTGCCTTGGCCTAGGGAAATTTACCCCCCCCCCCTTTCAAAAGAGATATTGTTTTTTTTTTTTTCTTTCGGGGACACTTGCGGATTTGAACGATGTCTGCAAGGAGGAGGGGGGAGGAGCATGCTAGGCAGGAAAATGTGGGGGCGCAATCTTTGAGATCTGCCAAAGAAAAAGATAAAGAAAAAGACCCCCCGTTTACTGCAACAACAGCTGGGATAGCTGCTGCGGCCAAGCTGGAAAAATATGCCCATGCTCATACCCCTGATAATACGCCAACCAAGGGGGGACAGGGGAGTCTAGTGAAACCTCCAACGGATAGAAAGAGTCAAGGGCAACTGTCACAAGCAGGCGTAAAACAAATAAATCATAAAAATGCAGGAGCAATTGGAAGATCAGAGACAGATCCCATGCTGGTACACCCAATAAATGGTGAAGAAGAGCCAACGCTGAAAGAGGTTCTTGGGGCTGTTAATGTTTGTAAACAATCATTATTGGAGCTATGCGATCAAACAAGAAGTATTAAAGAAGAGCTGGCCTTTATACGGCAGGAACTTCAGTTAACGGTTGACAGATTAACAGCAGCAGAAGGCAGAATTTCTCAGATTGAAGATGAGGTGTACCCATTAAATCAAGAGGTCAAAGATTTAAAAATACAGATGGGCAAATATGAAGGGAAACTGGATGAATTGGAAAACAGACTCCGCAGGGACAATATAAGACTGGTAGGCCTTCCCGAGAAGTGTGAAGGCTCTGACACAGCTGAGTTTCTGGAAAAATGGCTTATTGAAGTGTTTGGCAGAGAGTCTTTCTCCCAACAATTTGCTATTGAAAGGGCACACAGAGTTCCGCTTAGAATTATGCATCGGGGGGGTCAGCCTAGATCTGTATTAATCAAATTTTTGAATTTCCGGGATAAGATTGTTTTGCTTCGGAGGGCCAGGGAGATGGGGAGTGTCATCTACAAGGGTGCCAAAATCTCGTTTTACTCTGATTTTTCCCCTGATCTGCAGAAGCGCAGAGCAGGGTTTATAGAAGTCAAGCGCAGACTCCAGAAATTGGACATTACATATGCTCTGCTCTATCCGTCAAGGTTACGGGTAGTAGCATTGGGAGAGACCTTATTTTTTGACACGCCGGCAAGGGTAGAAGCATGGATGCAGGAGAAGGGAGATCAGTTATTGAAGAAGTGATGTGTTTTTTTCTTTTCTACATATGTATGTGTACGACCCCCTTTTCATCTCATTTATCCTTTTTTTTTTTTTTTTTTTTTTTTCTTCCTCTTCTTTCCCCTCCCTCTCTTATTGGGGGAGGGGAAGATTAGCGAAGGGGGGATGTAGCGGGTGCACTGTAAATGAAGTAAGGGAAGATGATACATTAAAGTCAGGGTGTAGGGAATGACACACAATATAGTAAGAATTTATGATTGAGAAAGGGGAGGGTCAAAGGGGGGGGTTGTTGAGTATTGGGGGGGAGTGGGAGGGGGGTGGGGATGGAGGTATGAGAGAAGGAGGGGGGAGGGGGGAGCATGAGGGTACGTGTGGGAGTGTAGTGGTCACGGAAAAAGCCCCTAGGGGTAACCTAGATAGGTATGGAGAGGGTAGGGGGGAGGGAACAGGGAAAATGGAAGCATACAAAATTCAGGAAAAGGAAATGGGTAATACTTGCACAATTATTGATGTCAATTTAAAAGTAATGAGTAAATACGGGGTAATGGTGTGTGTAGACAGAAGGTTTGGTTCTCATGCTCACAAGAGGAGACTGAGAAGGGATGTCACTTGGGAGTATAAAAGATGGTATAGCTTTATCAAAGTACTCACTAAGCGGGATTGCACTTTCTTTTTTACATCCCCCCCTTGCATTCGCCTCCTCGGCATGAACTATAGAGGGAGAAGCTGGGATTATTTCTGCTTAACGTCAGGGAATTCAGGGAATTTAAATGTTAATTTGGAGCCTTCAGGTTTTACTCTTTCTTCGTTCTTCTTTTTTCTTTTCTCGCACTTCCTAGAGGTATGCAGTCTAGAGTTTTGAATATTGGCTCTTGGAATGTCCGAGGGCTGGGAGCCTCCGTAAAAAGAGCAGTAGTGTTTGACACCCTGGAAAAGTGTAGAGTAGGATTGATCTGCCTACAGGAGACACACCTAATTAAAGAAACTATATTAAAAACTCAGAGTAGGAAATTTCAAGTCCAGTACCATTCAGTCCACACCTCTTATTCGAGGGGAGTGGCCGTGTTGGTAAGGAGAGAGGTGGCGTTTTCCTGCCGGCAGTTCGATATAGACAAAGAAGGGCGGTTTATCTTTCTACACTGTGTAATTGAAAATCAGGAGTATGTTTTTGCAAATGTTTACATTCCTCCCCCATTTAAAATGGAAGTTTTATATTGTTTGATGGAATTTATAGTGGACAAATCGGGGATTCCTGTTATAGTGATGGGAGACTTTAATGAGGTTATAAATAAAAGCCAGGATAGGTTTCCGCCAGGAATATATATGCAAACGGAGGCTGAGACCCGGCTGTCTCGATTTTTGCGGGAGGGGGGCCTGTCTGATATATGGAGAATGCGCAACCCGGACCAGTTGCAATACTCATGTTTCTCTAGCTCATACTCCTCACTCTCAAGGATAGATTTAGTCCTCGGGAATGAGGAGGCGAGCCGTGTAGTAAGGGAAATAGCTTATCAACCTAGAGGGGTGTCAGATCATTCGCTCGTGACAGTAACGATAAATCTAGGGGGGATAAAGCCCCCAAGAGTATGGAATATGAATCCAGTGTGGTTTGAGTTAATAGGAGACCCCGAGAGGGTGCTGCGTAGAGTGGCAGAGTTTATGGAGTTTAACAGTGGGTCTGCAGAAGTAGGAGTAATATGGGACGCATTGAAGGCCTATCTTAGGGGTATTCTCATTCAACAGGTAGCGAATGTCAAGAAAACTTCTAATGAATATGAGAACAGGGTTAAAAGGGATTTAGTAATAGCAGAGAAAGCATATATAAAAAACCCTACCCCAGAGAAAAAAAAAATATGGTTAGAGAAACAACAGGAACATAAGGTAGTGGTTACTAGGAAAATAGAGAATAAAAGATTGTTCCAGAAACAAGTGGAATATGGGGAAGGGGAAAAAGTAGGAAAGATGTTGGCACAGATTGTAAGAAGCAACTCCTCGCCATCCACTGTCCCAGTGATAAGGACTGAGAATGGAGAAATATCAGCACAGAGCTCAGTGATTACTGATACCTTTAGGGTATTCTATGCCAAACTGTATTCCTCTCGGGGGACAGAGGTTGGTGAGGATATGGATAGGTTCTTTTCGAATATCAAAATGCCGTCCCTAATAAAGGAGGAGAGTGAGATAATGGAAGCCCCATTAACAATAGAGGAAATTCAGTGCGCAGTAGCAGAAATGGCCAATAAGAAATCTCCAGGACCAGATGGTCTTCCTGCGGAAACTTATAAACACTACAGTAAAATATTGCTTCCAGAGCTTCTTAAAGTATTTAATTGGGCAAAAAAGGAGGGGAGATTGCCGACGTCAATGACGGAGGCAACAATAATCGTCCTACACAAGGAAGGGAAGGACCCATTGGAAACTCAGTCCTATCGACCTATCTCCCTTCTCTGTGCGGACACTAAAATATTGGCCAAAGTATTAGCCATTAGATTGAATAAAATTATTTCCAGGCTGATACATCCCGACCAAACAGGTTTTATCCCAGGTAGAACTACAAGTACGAACATAAGAAGATTATATCTTAATATGCAGATACCTATAGAGAATGATGGTAATGAGGCAATAATGGCTTTAGATGTAATCAAAGCCTTTGACAGCTTAGAATGGCCCTATATCTGGCGGGTACTGGGGGAATTTGGGTTCGGCCCTAATTTTATTGCATGGGTAAAAACTCTGTATAATGGCCCTAGTGCTAGAATTAGGGTCAATAATGAATATTCAGATAGGATTTTCCTAGAGAGGGGGACAAGACAGGGGTGCCCTCTGTCACCCCTGATCTTTGCTCTGGCAATAGAACCATTAGCTATTTCAATTAGATCTAGTAGGAATATGGTCGGGTTTCAAAGGAGGATGAGGGAAGAGAGGATAGCGCTATACGCGGACGATATTCTCCTTTTTCTGGGGGGAAACAGAGCAGTCCCTCAGACAAGGGATGAAACTTATTACAGATTTCGGGAGGTTCTCAGGCCTGGAGATAAACTGGGAAAAATCAGTTCTTATGCCATTGGATAAAAGTAGGGCCCAAAGCCCAGGGACAGGCGCGCAGCTGGAAGTTGTGGAGCGCATGAAATACCTGGGGATACACATACAAAGAGATCCTAATAAATATATAAATGATAATTTGGTTCCATTAATAGCTAAATTCAAAAAGAAAATCGAAATCTGGAAAAGACTCCCATTATCGAATGCAGGGAGATGTAACTTGATTAAAATGGTATGGATGCCTCAGTTATTGTATGTGTTACATAACTCCCCGATTTGGGTAGACATAATGTGGTTTAGGAAAATAGAGGTATTATTCCGAGAACTTATATGGAAAGGGGGAGTATCCAGGATAGCTCTACAAACTTTGCAATTACCTACAAGAAAAGGAGGAATGGCAGTTCCACATCCAAGGAGCTACTTTTTAGCTGCGCAATTACAACACCTGGACATGAGCGAGGAGATGGGTGGAGGAATTAATAGGGCCTTAATATTAATGGAGACACCCCATAATAATATGGTAGAAGCTCTGGAGGCAAACGCATTTCCCAAAAAAAAAATTCCCACAATAAAATTAGTAGTAAAGGTGTGGAAGGCAGTTAAGGCGATTAAAGGCCTGGGAGGCTTGACTCAGTACACCCCATTGTGGGATAACCGGAACCTGCAGGAAATGGAAGAAATAGGGGTGTATAAAGATTGGGAAGTCAAAGGGATAGATAAGTTGGCCCAGTTATATACAGGGAAAATATTAAAAACATTTAGCGCTTTAAGATCAGAGTTTGATATATCCAAACAATCATTTTATAAATACCTTCAAATTAGACATGCCCTAGGGAAACAATTTAATAGGCAAGGGCCTGTGTGGAATAACTCCCCTATTTTTAGCAGATTAAATGCCTCAGTGAGGACAAAAGGATTTATAGCGGATGTATACCCAGTTATATGTGAAGGAAGTATAGGAAGCCCAGAAGGGTTCAAATGCAGAAGGAAGTGGGAGGAGGAGTTGGGAATATTCACGGATGAACAGTGGAGGAAAATACTGGAGGATGGTTACTCAATCTCAGTTTCGCCTGCCCAGAAGATGTCACACTTAATGCTGCTGCATAGGGCCTATTATACACCAAAAAGACTGTTTAGTTTCGGACGTAGAGCAGATGATAAGTGCCCTAGATGTCAAGAGTCTGGAGACCTAGCTCACATGTTCTGGCGATGCCCAAAATTGTTTCGCTACTGGTCAGAGATTGTTATCACCTTGAATGAAACATTTGGTGTAACGATCAGGGGGGATCCCAGGATATGTGTGCTGGGCATGGGTGAAGCAATAGGGAGATCGCGACATACCAATAAAGCAATTCTGAGATGTTTGTTTCAGGCAAGAAAATTGTTAGCTCAAAGGTGGCAAGCAAAAAATGCTCCCTCAGTAGAGGACTGGCAGATAGCAATTATGGAGACAATATGGAAGGAGAGGGTGATATATTTGAGGAGAGGAAATCTTAAAGAATTTAAAAAGATGTGGAAACCCTGGCTGGATAGAATGAGATACCCAGAATGAGGTAAGGGAGAGGTGAAAGTTGGGTAGAGAGAGAGGAAGTAGGAGGGGAAGGAGGATTATATGAGTCATGAGTGAAAAGAGGGGTTAGATAGAAGAAATATTGACACATCATGGATAGGAATGTTTTCTAAAGGTTTTTATTACTCATTAAAGTATTATTGTATTTGTAAAGGAGAAATAAGTGCTATACATGCTATAGAGAATGTTCTTCTTGCTTTTATTTTGTAAAAGTATGTTGAAAATGAATAAAGATTATGAAATTAAAAAAAAAAAAAATGTTAGTACCCAGTTATATTATGTACACTTAGGAAATAATCCAGGCCTTTCTTAAAGCAATCCACTGAGCTGGCCAGAACCACCTCTGCAGGGAGTCTATTCCACATTTTCACAGCTCTTACTGTGAAGAAACCTTTCCATATTTGGAGATGAAATCTCTTTTCCTCTAGACGTAAAGAGTGCCCCCTTGTCCTCTTTGTTGACTGTAAAGTGAATAACTCGACACCAAGTTCACTATATGGACCCCTTATATATTTGTACATGTTGATCATATCCCCCCTTAATCTCCTCTTATCAAGAGTAAATAAATACAGGGGGGACATGTACAGATGTTTGTCAACTGAATGCCCCTACTTAGCTCCCATGCCCCCAAAACATTCCCATTTGTAGAACTGTAAAAAAAAAAAAAAAGTTAAACTGAAAAAAAATCATACATTTTAAAGTGTTACTAAAGCCAGGAGCCTGTATTCACTATATCTGGTCTCCCACAATACACAGAACATGAAAATGCATTAGTTTTAGTAAATATAAACCTGCAAAATACCCTTTTTCATCAGCAGTTAGATCAGTCTTGCAACTTGTGTTAGTGTCTGAATAAAGCTTGTAGGAAGAGTTTTCATTTTCCCCTGACCCTCTGTCCAGACAGTGCTGGTCACATGTATTATTCCAAGAAAAAAAAAAAAACTCTAGCAATACACACCAAAATGAGCATGTGCAGCCTGACTCTGAATGCTCTGTTCTATAAGTAGATGGGTTTGAGTGAGTTAACATTGGCCGGGTGGGAGCCGTCTACTTCTGATAGGATGTTCAGAAACGTCCTTCAGAAGGAGCGCGATCGCGCGCGTGCGTGCCCGCGCAGCGGCGCGATCCCGATGTGCTCATGTCACCCGTGTCACCCGTCATGATCACATGACGGCCGTGTCCAATCACGGCCATCATGTGATGTAAACAAACAGCCGGTTGCTAGGCAATCGGCTCCTCCTCTCCTCACACAGAAGTCATCGCTGAGGAGAGGAGAGCAGATCGTTGCAGCCGGCTGATGATAGTGAGTATGAGCTGTTTTTACAGCTTTTTACTCACTGATCATCAGTCTAATGTAAACACACAACACACCACACAGTGTAAACACAGTCCCCACATGTCCCCATAACACACATGTCCCCAAAACATACATGTCCCCAAATAATAAAAACACATGTCACTAATAATAAAAAACATGTCCCCCACATATGTCCCACTAAAATCACATGTCCCAATAATTATGTGCACACATATGTACGTGATCACCTGCACACATATGTACATGATCATTTGCGTACATATGTCCGTGATCACACAAACCAATTATTATACACTTAACGGAATTTTTTTTACCAAAAACATGTAGCAGAATACATTTTGGCTTAAATTTATGACAAAATTTGATTTTATTGGATTTCTTTTAAAATAGAAAAAAGAAAATATTGTTTTTTTTCCAAATTTCCGCATTTTTGCGCTTATATCGCAAAAAATAAAAAACGGAGTCATGAATAAATACCACCAAAATAAAGCTCTATTTGTGCGCACAAAATTATAAAAATTTCATTTGGGTACAGTGTAGCATGACCGCGCAATTGTCACTGAAAGCGCTAGAGCGATGAAAGCTGAAAATTGGGCTGGGAAGGAAGGGGGCGAAAGTGCCCTGTATTGAAGTGGTTAAAGAAGGGGAGGATCAGAGAAGACAGGACCAAAACGCCTTTATATACAATGCAGAGGATTAACCCCTTAAGTTCCACAGTGAGAATAACAAGCATGCTTTACTGCATATGCAGACTGATTTAACTGTTGTGGGTTTAGTGACACTTTAAGGTAAAACAAAAATCAGAATACATGCTATTCATTTTACACACACACATATTTTTCTTCTAACCTCTAACAGGCATATGTTTACTAGCAAATGTCAAAAAATAAGGAAATATTGAATAAATGTATTTTGTGGCAATCAGAGGGCTTGTCAAGCATTCTACAACCTTGCATTTGGTTGTCAGTCCAGAGATTAGGCAAAGGCTAGTTTTGTTGTATATTATTTTACAAATGTCTTTCAGGATTCTGGAACTATTCACTTTCATCTGAATTACATTGGATCATTAACACAGGACAGGATGCTCTGCCTAATTTTTATTCCCCATCAGAACACAAACTATTTCAACTGCTGCCTGTTGAGATGTGTTGAAGGATTCAATGACCCTATTGCTTATTTACAGTCTACAGTAATGGTGCCAAGATGAAGCGCCAGGAAGAAACAAATGTAATAGCCTCCAGAATGAAGCCAATTAGTTCTGTTCCACCTTGGCATTCCATAGTGCTCAAGCTATCTTGTTTGCATTCAGCACAGGCAGATTTTGCCCAGAAATTATACATCTCCTCGTTTATATAGCCCATAATACCATGCTATCAAATAGCAAAAACATACTTTTACATAACCATTATGTTTATGACAATTACAACTGTTTTAATGGTCTTGTTCAAGTGAGCAGTAAGACAATATATAAACATGTAGTAATAAAATGAAAAGCAAAAACCCACAAAAGGACCCAAAGAGCAACAGCCTATTATAATATGGTTATATATTTTCTCTATTATGTATTATCTGTACATACAATGACTGTTTAAGAACTTTGTCTTAATGCTTTTTCTTTTTTTATCAAGATATATATGAAAATCACAACACAATGCATATCAGTGTTTAACCTACATGTTATCACTCAGAATTTTCATTTTCTGTTTCATGCAAATAGAAAACCTGGTCAATTGTACAAAACTGCAATGTCCACTGTTAATGTTGTGCCCCAAGAAAAAGGGCTAATGTTATGGCATGAGTTATTAACTTCAATTACCTATTTAAATCCTGCAGTGCATTCTGGGATAAGATTACAAGGTTTTAAAAATGTAATCCAGCGATGCCTGCAGACAATGCACACTTTTGAGCTGAGATTTTTATCATGATTGTGACATTGCGGCGGACATATCGGACACTTTTGACACTATTTTGGGACCATTCACATTTATACATCAATCAGTGCTATAAAAATGCACTGATTACTATATAAATGTTACTGGTAGGGAAGGGGTTAACACTAGGGGCGATCAATGGGGTTAAATGTGCTACCTAGGGAGTCATTCTAACTGTAGGGGGAGGGGACTCACAAGGGGAGGAGATTGATCGGCACTCCTCTGTACTGGGAACACACAATCGGCCTCCTTTTCCCTGACAGGACGTGGATCTGTGTATTTACACACACAGATCCACGTCCCTGAACTGTTACTGGCAACCGCAGGTGCCTGGCGGACATCGCGGCTTCTGGGCATGCGCATCTGCTCCAGTATGATGTGGCAGGCACTGCCCCTTGATGGCTGGGAAACCAAGGCTCTCATATGATGCCCGCTCAGGATGGGAGATCTCTTCTGAGGACGTCATTTGACTATGGGCGGGAGAACAAGTGGTTAAAGAGGGATTCCACCAAAAAAAAAAAAATATTAAAAGCCAGCAGCTATAAATACTACAGCTGCTGACTTTTAATAAATGGACACTCACCTGTCCCGGGTTCCAGCGATGCCGGCAGCCGAGGCCGATTGATTGCTCGGCTCTCGGCTGCTGCAGTCACCATTCTAGGTGAGGGAATCAGGAAGTGAAGCGAATCGGCTTCACTTCCCGGTTCCCTACTGCGCATGCGCAAGCCGCGCCGCGCAATAGGAAATCTCTGCGCTGTCACTGGGACCCGTGTGTGTCCCAGCAGACAGCGCGGCAGGGCAGGAAATGGCGTAGACTCCCACGGGAGTCTATGCCTGGAAGTGGGTGAAAATACCTGTCTTTGACAGGTATCTCCACCCCCCTCCCCCCTGAAAGGTGTCAATTGTGACACCGGAGGGGGGGAGGGATCCGATCAGCGGAGGTTCCACTTTATGGTGGAATCCCGCTTTAAGCATTGCCCTGTATTTTTTAATGTAATATGCCATTTATACCGCAGCCAGCCTATTTCCTGGCCTGCTGGTCCACCCACCACCTGTCCGACCTGTAAAGATCTATGTCGGCCTTCAAATCAATTTCTGTGGAGTCCCCTTAGATTCAAGTCTCAGGCTGTACACAGAACCACCACTTATGCATGTATTGAGATTAAAGCCTGGTACACTACACACTAATAGTTCAACCCAGCGGGTTGATGAAAAAAGAACCTGACAGCTCCGGTTGGAACCACTGTACTAATGATCCAACATTAGTACAGCAATCGTCCACGCTGAGCTGTTGTGTTCTGACAAGGAGATGCCCCCCCCCCCCGCCAGAACACTTCAGTCAATGCTCTCAGCCATTGGCTGAGAGTGCTGTTTGGAAGCTTGTCAGTTGCTGGTTTTCCAGCATGCTCATCCAACAGGACCTGGCCAAACGGTGGGTTCCTGTCAGACCTGGCTGACATACGCACGGGCCAAATGTTAGCCAGTTTTTATTGAACCAGCTGATGTCTCCGAACATTTGGCCCATGTGCACAGGGCTTAAAGAGGAAGCAAACCCTGATGGGTTTACTTCCTCTTTGATTCCCTGCAAAGGTAAAACATAATGGACTACTATGCATCGCATAGTAGTCCATTATGTGTCACTTACCTGACACAGGAGCCAGCGAAGTCACCGCTGTCCCCTGTAGTTCCGAGCGTCCATCTTCTTGGTGGGTCTCGCTGCTCCGGTGCTGTGATTCGCCGGAGCAGTGATGACGTCACTCCCGCGCATGCGCACGGGAGCCGACACTCGCTGCATATCGCCGCGATCTGCGGCTTGCCCAGTGCGCCTGCGCGCTGCTGTCTACGGTGCTTGCGCCGTAGACAGCGGTGGCTGTCTTCAGGTAAATATCTCCTAAACCGTATAGGTTTAGGAGATATTTCTTGGACCTACAGGTAAGCCTTAATCTAGGCTTACCTGTAGGTAAAAGTGGTTTGTAAGGGTTTACAACCACTTTAAGTCCCCAGTGATTAACTCCCCCCCATCACTCAGTTGTGCAATGCTTGAACCTCAATAGGCAGGAGAGGCCTGCTAAATGTCCATGGCAGGCTATAAAGAGATTCTTACAGGCACCACATGGTGCAAAACTTCAGCATTGTTACTGAATAGGATTAAGAAATATTTTAGCCCAAAGTTAACACAGTGCAAAGGTTTTCACAATGTTCCTATAGTGTCTCCATATAAATTTCTATCTTCAAACTTTGCTTCAGTTTGATTAATCACTAGATCTAAGTCAATTTTGACATTTCTCTCAAACACAAAATCAGATTTTTTTTTTTGCTAGAAAATTACTTAGAACCCCAAACCAATATATGTTTTTAAAGCAAAAGCCCTGAAGAATAAATGTAAATTGTTAGAAAAAATACACTTTAATGATTTTTAGTGCACACAAACACAATATAATATAATAATATTTAGTTAAAATATAAAAGATGAGTTGCATCGAATAAATAAATACCAAACAGGTCATGTGTTAAAATTACGCATGCTTCTGGAATGGTGACAAACTATGGCACTTAAAATCTCCATGGGCAACAATTTAAAAGCCGTTACCAGTTTAGAGTTACACAGGAGGTCTGGTGCTAGAAATATTTCTCTCACTCAGACGTTTGTGGTGACACCTCACATGCATGGTGCGATCACCTACCCATGAGTTCACATTAGCACTGTTCCTTTTTTTCTGTACTTTTTTATTTATTTATCAACTTTATTGCTATCACAAGGTATGAACAACAGTCCTTGTGATGGCCTGGACCATGACAGGTTTTCTTTATGAAGAGATCTGGGTTCTATTAGACTTGTGCTAGCCTTGGGCTTCCTGATGGGACGGGAGAGCCTGGAAAGGGCAGCACATAGTGGTAAGAGGGTGGAGCCCCTTCCATCACTTGTGAAAGTCATCGACCAGCTGTTTAGCCACTCCAATCACTTTTACCAGAAAGGGCATCTCCAGATCTGAAGACTGGTATCTGAATGATGTGTGTAGATGCAGCCTTCATCCAGATATTACCACCACTTCCCAATGATGCACATATAAATATGTTAGTTAGGAAGTGGTAGATAACTGAACTTTAGCAGTGTCTGTGATGTGCAAAAAAAATGAGAGTACACCTTTATCTTATGTTCTTTTGCTAGAGAAGTGGATCCTGGCAGTGGCAAGAATGAGCTCTAGGCATGACAGAAGATGGCTCTGCGCTAGGGTGAATAATCTGAAGAGTACTTTTCTTGTCTAGAGCTTTTGCTTGTGGCTTCCATGCGCAAAGTCTCCCTTATCAGTAGGATGCCTGTAAAATAAATGACAAGAAAAAAAAAACGCAAAGGGGCCATACTTCTGGGGACATTGGTGGAGGTGGTTTTCTGCTGGGGACAGATGCATCGATATGAGGACTTTCCCTAGCAAATGAGGATGGATAGAAACCACATTCTGGGAAATGGTTCCACAGTCAAAGTCTTCAAAAGCAGTGACCAACTTTTATATCAATACTTGGCTGAACTCCCCAAAACACTATGATTTTTTTTTTTTCCTAGATAATGACAGCTTCACACAGAAAAGTAAAGAGCTAATGATAGATAGAGCTATACACTTTACAGCACACAATAAATGACACATATTTAGATGTATATGTGTGTTGAAAATGTTGCATGCCCACATTTACAGTAAATTTACATTAGCATGTCATAAAAAGGAGTTATAGATCAGTTCTATTGGAGCAGATTGGTGATATAGGTTGAAACAAATGCTTTACTGCAATTCTGCCAATAAGCTGACTTTTCAATTCCTCCTTTATATACTGTGTCCAAGAAGATAGTATCATTATTGCATATACCTCCTCTGTTAACAGCATTTAGGGGAGAGGCCAGCCAAAAGTGATATTTTGGTTATAGGGCAAACTTGGCGGGTTGTGTCAGCACTTGGCTCCTAAGTAGGGAATTGTCGTACCTGCCAGTGTACAGTGAGTGTTCAAATTTAGGGATTCAACTAACAGAGATCTCAAGGAATATACAAAATTGTTAGGTGCTTTAACTTTTCAGCATCCACTCAAAAAAAAAAAAAGCTTTGGTTGGACAGACCTTCAATGAATTTTCCTGTAATGAGGAAAGGTAAAAAAAACAAATATTCCTATCTGATGTTCAGAAGAAAAAAAAAGCAAACGATAAATTAGCAACATGCCTTCTTTTTCCCCCAGGTTTGTCAAAATTAAACCATAGGCTGTAAAGCTTATTAGAGCTTTTCAATCATCTTGAAAGAATTAGCACAGTTTCATAGAACAAAAAAACATTAACTGAAATAATTAGGGAGAAATTGTTTTGTTCATGTGTACACATGGATCAAATATTCTATCATATGTTTGGAAGCATTACTGGAAATACTCTTCTGGCTACATTTGAATCTTTTTTATCTTTGGTTAATTTAAAACATTTTTATTAAGCCTGGAAAAAGGCAATCATAAACACATTATATGCTACTACTTTCATATTCAATAAATTTCGACCCCTTTCACACTGGGGTGCTTTTCAGGTGTTTAAGCACTAAAAACAGTGCCTGTAAAGCACCTCAAAAGCGCCTCTCATGCCTCCCCAGTGTGAAACCAGAGTGCTTTCACACTGGGGTGGTGCGCTTCCAGGACGGGAAAAAAAGCCCTGTGAGCGGCATCTGTGGGGCAGTGCAGGAGCGGTGTATACACTGCTCCCAAAATGTCCTGCCCATTGAAATGAATGAGCAGCGCTGCCTGCAAAGCGCTTCGGCAGCACCACAACACGGGTGCTTTTAACCATTTCTTCAGCTGCTAGTGGGGTTAAAAGCACCCCACTAGTGGCCAAAAAGCACTGCTATAGCAGAAAAAAGCACCACACAGCCCCAGTGTGAAAGTAGCCTTATAGTTTATGTTGATAACTGGACATGTTAATATTCACAAATGCCTACTAAAGAGCCCGGTTTGTACACATAAGCTTTAAAATTATCTTTAGTACTAGATAAAAAATAAAAATAAAACATTATTTAGTCTTGTAATACTCTTTCTGAATCCCAGTGTTCTGTATTTTCTAATGAGAACCAGAGAAGAAAACTTAAAAAGCCAAATGGAAACCTGATCAGGAATAAGAATTGTGCAATTTCTGTCTATAAAATGGACAAGCTGCCACTGTTGTTTGCCATAGATGATCGTGTTTTGAGCTTTACTACTGCCCATTTACCTGTACAACCAGCCAAGCCATTAATGAACTGTATGATAGATCAGTATGTTATTGCTTGTCAAGACTGCCAAACACACAGATTAATCCATTCACTCCATAAAAGGGCTACTAATAAACAACACCATTTTCTATTACGTTCCCAGTTTGCAGCAATTATCTTGATTGATTTCAGTCAAGTTTTACATAACACATTTCCTTTAACAAGGTCTCACATTATGCACTAAATATTGTGCTACTTTGAAAAGGAGCAACCTGTGAGATGTAAAACATGGCTAATATTAGACGGGAGAGCACAGGCCCTTTCAATGAGAAATATAGTTTCCCAGCATTCACTGACCTGAAAGATATGTCTATTCTAACAGATTTACAGCATAATAAATAATATGTATATTTCATTTTCCAGGTCCAGGTTTCAAAGTATTTCATATTCATATTTCATAGTTAGTAAGGTTGAATAAAGATACCAGTCCAACCAGTTCAACCTGAGTGAGTGTCCACCCCTATCCTTGTACATTGCACACTCACATTGGTCCCTACCCTCAAGGAGCCCACAATCCAAGGTCCCCATTCATATACTATGGCCAATTTTGGACAGAAGCCAATTAACCTACCTGCATGTCTTTGGAGTGTGGGGGGAAACTGGAGTATCTGGAGGAAACCCATACAGGCACAGGGAGAGCATGCAAACTCCAGGCAGGTAGTGTTATGGTTGGGATTTGAACCAGTGAACCCTTTTACTGCTAACCCCCAAAGGGCATATATGGGCCTTTAAATATATGTATATCATTTGACAACAATATAAGATTCAGTATAACATAATTTTTATTGTGTACAAAATAAAACATTTTTGTTTCCATGGGGTGAAACAGGATACTTATGTATCTTTTATTTTTTGTTAATGTTTGTTATTTCCAAATGGACCATTATCCTTCTTTTCTATTAACACAAGAGCATCTATACCGAATATCCTATTGAAGCAAAAGTGAACCATGAAACACATAGACTGATAAAGCTGATGTATCTAGATTACGTTTGTAACCCCTATGCTTGGGATCATGTGTTCTATCAGGTTTTCTATTTTGTATGCAATAAAAATGATTTTATGCTGAAGCTTATGGTATTGTACAATTATATATACCTGTATATATGCAAGGGATCTTCAAAAAGTTTGTACACTTTTATATTTTTGTTGAAAACAGGGAGGGTGGGAGGAGTTTTGCTGATGGAATGAAAGAGTTGGTACGACGCTGGACAAAATGCATCACAAAGGAAGGTGACTATGTATAGAAGTGATGTCATTTGTTTGTGAAATTCTTCAAATTTTTTCAAAAGTTTTAAAAAAGTGCGGAAACTTTTTAAAGAACCCTCCTATATTGCACTGGTAAGGTATATTTAAAGTCCCATATATTCTCTTTGGGATTTTCTGGTCGTGAGCTAACATGGTTCCATAATTCAAGTGGTGCCATGAATCCTGAAGGTACTACTTGAAAAGCAGGTAGTATCATTTTTTTTCTTTTTAAAGATACAAACAATTCTCAACATGCTTGGACAAAATAAACAGTAATAACTTAAGCCCCATACACACTATCAGTTTTTCTGCTGAGTTTTTCCTTCAGATTTACCAAAACCATGTAGTGCAAGGGCCTGCCTGATTGCATACACATTGAAACTGCTAAGATTTGATCTCATATTATATGGTTTTGGTAAATCTGAAGGAAAAACTCAGCAGAAAAACTGATAGTATGTATGGAGCTTCAGAGTTTAACCCTACTGACCCATTTGTTTGAAATTGTAAATATTTAGGTTTGGATAACAATGGTGGTGGTGGAGCCACTACATTGACTCTTGCCTTGGGCCCACATATGTTAAAGTACCAAATACTAGTCTGGAGATTTATATCATGCATCACAGAATAAGCAATTAATCACAAACAGGAATATATATACTGTCTGTGACCCTGTCCTGCAATATTTCCGTAGAGCAACTACAAAGAAACTTTAGGGAAATATGCACTTAAACCTATATTCTAGGTATGGATTTTATAGCATAGTTACATTGATGCAGCATGAACCATGCATATGCCATAACATTTGGATCCCTGTGGAAGCTGAAAATTGCTAAACTATGTACTGCTACTACAGTGATCACTATGATCTTCCCGGTTCCATGATGAGTGGCTTTCTTACTATATAGTAAACACACGGGGTCATTCTCTGAATGGATGATGTGGAGATAGTGATGTCACCACCCCACTTCTCAATCTCATCCAATTAGAAAACAACTTTCATTGATTGAGAAAATTGCAAGGCATTCTGTGAATGGCACCCCTGTTGAGTGGGGAAACCCCCTTTGCTCACTATGCTGCAGAGCAGCTATTTGGCATGAGACGAACAAGAACGTGGAGACTACTACAGTGATTTCCAGATTCAGCAGGCATCCCATAGGTATGGCATATGCATTCTTACATTGGTCCAAGCTGGACACTTTTAACCATGGTATAAAATCCATAGCAGGACTTCAGCTTTAATGTGGTCCTCACTGAATTTTAAAGGAATGCATGTGAGATACCCAAGAGCACTGTGAGGTTGAGGTAAAGTAAATGCAGCACAAAGTAAAGCCAGCCATAGATGGATTGAATTTTGGCTGGTTCAGCTGGGACCGGCTAAGATTCAATCCATCTATGGGCAGGCTGGTTGTACAAAATGCATCCATTGATCGGCTTCACGACAACCAGTCTGTTTTCAATTTTTTTGCATGCAAACACTGCTGCTTGTAGGGAAGGCTTCCTGCGCCCCCTGCTGACAGAGCACAGGATAGGTGCAAGAGGGATTCCCCCATCAGCACTGACTGTATTGATAGGGGAATCAAGCTATTTTCTTCCTTCCACTCATGGCAGAAGGAAATAAAACTGCATAATCTATGGGTTGCTTTAGTTTAGCATTGGATTATTGTGTGAAGGTAACATTTAACAGCATCTGCAAATGAAAAGACAATCATGCATCTTGTAATCACACAGAAACACTGGTTCTATAATTGTTGGTATGTACAAATTATTTTGAGATCTACTTAAGTTGATGAGTCTGTTAATACTGAGTACCTGGCAATTCTATTACATCATGTGGTAAAAAAGTATTGTTTCATGTGCTCTGCACATGCTATGTTACAAGTTATCACTGCTACTAAGCCACTGTTTATTTTGGATATTCACTTCCTGTAACTATGTTTCAGTAAGAAAATGATTTCCTTGAAAAATCAATTGTTATGATGTCATCAGTCTTGTGAAATAAGAGAAACAAATCACGCACTATTATTTCCCATTAGAGCACAATCTGCAATGGATTACTATCATCTGGCAGGGAGCTAGTTAAATGGAATGTTTTAGTAAACAAGATTCATATTGCCTCCAGATCACATGTTTGTGCTTAGCTTGGAACACAACCCTGCCAAAGCTATCACTGGGGAGGTCTAGTCAAGCAAACAGCTGAGCTAAGCAAACAGCTGGATTTTCTTCCATGGTACTCCATTGTTTGTGGCTCTAAGATATAGGTTGGAAAATCAATGCCTTGTGTACTACCTTTACCCACAGCAAAACACAGCATTTTTAGCATAACTGATTTTTGTTTGCATATACTGCATGCCCCTATTCACATGTAATATTTTATTTGCTGTTTTAGTTCCTTGATTTCCAAATATGTATTAAAATGAAAAAAAATACAATAAAAGTACTCTCACAATCCAGAACAAATATTAAAACTACCCTGTCAATTTGCCCATTCAGGGAAGTGCATGTAGACAAACAACATTACATGTCTCTTTTGCAATAAAGAGCCTGCCTGCTAGCAGTTTTTGAAAATGGGACTTTAATTTCACTTTAAGTTGAAACGTTATCAAATAATAATAATAATAATAATAATAATAATGGCTTTTTAAGATAATTCAATTATCAAAAATTACCTAGGGTACTTGGGTACAAATGAGAGAAAGTAGAATTGCCAAGCATAGAAGTCATCAAGAAAATACGGGTACAGGCCGATAAGTCACAGCAATACTTAGAGGAAATAGAGAATGAAGGTGAATAAGTAGTTTCATAAGAGTGGAGGCAAAAAAGGAGAGGTGAAGGAAGTATTTTAAAAGTGTTCAGTATGGGTAGAATGAATCCAACTCCATCAGCTTTTTGTCCACTGGGTCTGGGTGTGTGAGTCCAGTGGAGGCCACCATGGGAAAGAACATCTGGAGAGTCAGAGTCAGATTCTTGAAGCCAGATTTCAGTAAGTCAAGCAGGTTAAAAGAAAGGATGTTAAAAAGGTATGAAGGCAAATAAACCAGAAGAGAAACAGGTTATCAGGTGAACTTTTAATTTTGCCCCATAGAGCAAGTGGAAGATTTACTTTAAAATAGAATTTAACATAACTGTTAAACTATTATTTATTTTCTACAGTATATACATTGTGCAGTATATTTGGCATGCCCTGTACACCCCTGGCATCCTGCACACTCTGGGTTGATTTACTAAAACTGTAGAGTGCAAAATTCTGTGCAGCTCTGGAAAGAAACCAATCAGCTTCCATTTTTTTTTTTGTTTTTTTTTTGCCAAAGCTTAATTGAACAAGCTGAAGATAGAAGCTGACTGGCTACAATGCACAGTTGCCCCAGATTTTGCACTTTCAAGTTTTAGTAAATCTTTTCAAATAACAATTTATTTATTTTTCGTGGTCGCATGACAGAAATAATAGTACAGGCATACAGCAATACGGCTCCCAAAATATAAGGGGCCCAGTACAAATAGACAGTGCAAGGTAACACAGCATTGGGAGGTGCAGCAATATTAGGCGATCCGACCGAGGGTGCGCAGCTGGACGGAATCTACCCTGCTGTGTCTGCAAGTGCAGGGGCTGAAGAGGACAGGGGACCAAGCAGAGCAGCAGAGGACAGAGCGATTACTGAGAGCCTTAATTATTCAGTGCTAAAGGAGTACACTATTATAAGGTAAGTGAGCCATAATGTGCAAGTATCCCCCCCCCCCCCCAACACACAAAGCAGACTTTTGTTCTGCTTTAAAGATAAGAAAATTATGCCTGGATACAGAAAAATTTGTAATGTCAAACCAAGTTTTTTTTGCCAGCAGTATCACCTGTTTTATCTTGGGACTCCAACCACGAGGCCTTTGCAGAATGCTGCGCGTTAGTATCAAACCAAATTTTGCAATATAGAAATCTTTTACATATTTTCCACTATGGAAAAACAAGACCAGAGAACTTGTGGCTGAGTTCACTAAAAGCTTTAAGAGGCTCCTCCAGTGTCCACTCATATACCCTATCCAGTCCCACCACATTGTTACCTGCTTGATTAATATGTTTTTTGATACTAAATGACATTTGAGGCACAATACAGGTACAACATCCTCATCCACTTGATGATTTTTTTTTTATTGATTTTTTTTACATTCATGCATGACTTTTCATGCTGGCTAAATATTTTATGTGGTCATTCTACAGTGTTATGAATCTGTTACATAAGTCTAAAACATGGGGTTTCACAATTTCACATTGCAATTGTAGTAAAACAATACTATGCATGTACCCATTGGATAGACCAAGTGATATGTGATTTGATTGTACTAGATTTTTTACACCTTCTAATTTTATCCAGAATCAGATTAAAGATGCAAATTTAGTACATCTACATATACTATGTAATTTCAGCCAGGTATATAATAATGGCTCTAATGGGGGTGCCTAACCTGTGTAAATGTTCCAATCCAAACTCTACCACTCCACTGCATTTCACTAACAAGCTGTTTTTTTTTTCTTAACAAGAAGGTCATTTGAAAGGCTAGGCATAAAATGCATTTGCGTTGCATTTGCATTTTCATAAAATCCCAAGGTAAATGTACAACTTCCTGAGGCATATTAATCAAATGTTAACCAAATCACAGGCAATTTTCCTCCACTCTGGTATTCTTAATATGCAGCTGCAGGAGTATTTCTTTCTCTTTAATGTAACTCAGACTGCATATGTCAAAATAAACTATAGCACCTTACATCTCCATTAGGCTTTTAAAAAATGACCACAACAATAAGGAAACACCTACGTGTGAATGTGTGAACACTGAAATCATTTGTTGAGAATCTATTGAATTGCAAACACTTAAGTCTTGTTATGTTTAGAATCCTTATAGTTCTGAAGGTTAGTAATTACATAGTGAAGTGATGGTAAGTGCTAAAGGTATCTCACACCTATGGTGTAATAACTATGAGAGACATAAATACTGCTTTGTTGCTCATAAATGGAGGAGATCTGGACCACCTTCTGGGTCAACTGTCACATAACAGCAGAAATTAGAAATCAGCTTCTTATTTATGCCCCATGCTCCACCATATTTTCTACCAATTATGGCAAGCCTAAAAAAACTTAAAATTTTTTAGTGAAATTTGTTAGAGAAAAACAATGTTGTGCTTATTCTAAGAATATGCAAACCATAACAACAAAGTGTGTTACTGGTAGGGCCAACAGATAGAAAATGAAGGGAAAAAAGCCTGAAAAAAAATAATGTAGCAAGCTGGGATATATTGCTTTTTTATTCTGATGCTGCGCACACACAGCCGGACTTTTCAACAGCAAAGGTCCGACGGAACTAATCCGGCGGACAATTCGATCATGTGTGGGCTTCATCAGACCTTTGCTGTCGAAAAATCAGACAGACTTTAGATTTAGAACATGTTTCAAATTTTTCCAACGGACTTGAGTCAGGTCGAAAAATCTGTTCATCTGTATGCTAGTCCGATGGACAATAACCGGCTCTAGGGCAGCTATTGGCTACTGGCTATGAACTTCCTTATTCTAGTCCAGTCGTACGTCATCACTGACTTTGGTGTGATTGTGTGTGGCCAAGTCTGTTCATTCAGAAAGTCAGTTGGAACTCCGCCGAAAGTCTGTCAGGAAGACCAACGGACCTAGTCTGCCACAAAGTCCGGTCGTGTGTACGCGGGATAAGGAATAGTTGTACTAAGCTAAATACTAAAGAAAATTGTACAATTGTACAGCGATTGTAGAGTTGTTTGGTCAGCTTTATACAAGTACAAAGGAAGGACTGGTAGATAAGAGTTGAAGATCCTGGGAGCCGCACATCAGAACAGGACCCTGACCAGGCAGAGACTGCCACTTGTTCACACACAGCCAGTGTTGTTCTGATGTGTGGCTCCCAGGATCTTCAGTTCTTATCTACCATTGTCTGGAGCATGAGCAGGCTCCTTCCCCACCAGCACTCACAGCAGCAGGCCCAGGACTACAATACCTTGCAGCCTGAGCGGCTCATATACACAACATGGGTTCACATAGGAAGGAGTGGATGTCGACACTCAGCTGTCAGGCCCTGTTCACATTTCAGCGTAGCAGGAATTTACGCTCCTGCGCCCATTTTTTTAGACAGCGTTTTGGAGCGTTTCTGCTCATCCCGCATAGGGTGGCCCATTCATGTGAATGGGCTGCCTTACATGGGGCAAATGCTCAAAGGAAGCTTTAGAACTCTTTTTTGAGCAGAGCAAGGTGCATTTTTTTTACCTTGCTTTTTGGTGCATTTGCAGCACGCTCGTCATGTGACAAAACTCACAGCAAACATGTGCCTGCTACCCACGCTTGAGGTGCCATTAATGTTTAATGGAAACACAAGTGCCATGTGCATTTGCAGCGCATTTCCGAAAGTGTGCATTTTCTGTTCAGAAACACACATATGTGAACGGAGCCTCATTGCTTTTGTGTAAACACACCAATTTCACTTTCAGGCCTCGTTCTCACCTAGAGTAGCAGGAGCACACATTTTTGGGCTTTTGGTTCATTTTATTGGCCTGCCCTACTCACAGCATGTTGTGATTTGCTTGATATTTACTGTGCAGGCTGCTGCATTTGACGTTTGTTTTTTTCACGAGGCAAAATGTGCGTTTGCTTCTGCACTTGGGGTGTCATTAACAATTAATAACACTGAAAGCACGACTAGTTCCTTTTAAGTGTATAAAGGTGGCCATATACTATACAATCTGATTGTACAATCACTGTGCAATCTCCTTCAGCTTTAGCAAAATTATATAATAGGAGGGCACACCTATCTATCCAATCACTACGTATCCAATCAGGCAGGCCCCTGTACTACATAGTTGATGGTATAGCTAAAGAAGATTGTACAATCAGATTATATAGTGCATGGTGAGCTTTACAAACATCCTGGGACACACTTCTGTTTTCAATACTGCTGCCTGCAGATGAGTACAGAGGTGGGTGTAAGCAATCTCCTGGAGGGGGAGGGCAGATGCAGGGCATGTGCTAATGAGGTCAGCTGATTAATTATTTCCATGTCTTGAGATTTCATGTCCTAAATCTACATACCAGGAAGTCATGAACTTTTCTTTGGAAGAAGCTGGAGGCTGGGGTAAGGTCTTATCCTAAAATACATAGAAAGCTTTTTCTTTTTAGCAACAGAAATAAATGAATGGCATATTGGTACATAGGGAAGCTGAAATTAAGGAAACAAAAAGTGAATGTAGCCTTTAAGTTCCTGGAAGTATACCAATAAGTCTGAAGCTATTGATGCAAGTGCCAAAGCAATTGATGACTAACAATAGGGGAGGATGTGCAATCAACCTGTGCTTCAAGTGTGGACCCAGGGAGGATGAATTACAGGGAGAAGGTGTCCAAAGGCCCTGTAAGGCCACTACTTATAGATAACATACAGTAGATCCATCTACTTACACAGTATATACATAGTGAGTGTCACCTATACAATAAAACGTGCTGCTTATGTTAGTGAACAATTTACTATTGATTCTTATTAGGGAGTAGGATAGGGCCTGTCCGATCTGGGGGTGCAACAAAAACATGTCACGGAACCAGTACAATCCCTGCAATAGTAGCCTTAATGTTTATCAAATCATTATTTTCACACAGAAATCATTATTAGCACATATAAACACAACATAACTTACAACATTCCTATTAAATTCCTACTAAAGCATGATTCACATGGGGTGAATGTAGAGGTTGTGTTTATACACATGGGGTTGGACAGGTGTTCCATGCATCCTTGTACAGGTAGACCCATTCATGTCAATGAGGCTGCACAGACACAGTCGCTGCTCCCAATCTGATATTCATGTGAGCGCAGGTGCACAGCCCTGAATGCAGACAGTGACAGAGTAAATTGGAACACTTGTTCATCACCATGTGGATAAACAGGGCCTCAAATGGGTGTATGCTGCCATATTCCCCATGTGAACAAGGTCTTACTATGTTTTTTTTTACCATGTTTTTTTTTGGGGGGGGGGGGGGAGCTTTGAGGCAACATCAGGAGTGTAAACCGAACCCTAATGTCTCTTTTATGGTACAGAGAGAGGGGCTGAGGACAGAGTCCTCATTTCCTTTCTCTGCAGCCTCAACTGCACTGCAGATTAATAAATAGAAGCCTCTGTACATAGGCTCCTATTCATTTACAAACTGAAGGATGGTAAACTGTATTTACTGTATTTACTATGCTTCAGTGTTAAATGAACACAGGAGCAATCTGTACTGATCACTCAGTGTTTATTTAGGAAGGGTCTGGTAAACATGACATGTTTTCCAACCCCCCCCCACGCCCCTCCCAATCTCCATCCTGACATTGATATCCTGCCCAAGCATCAGCTGTAGTCGGCAAGAGAGAAATGAGGGGAAGCCAGCTGCAGTGCTATAGGGAGGGGGTCATGGGGGGGGGCAGTATGGGTGAGGTCGGAGCACACAGGAGATCTGTTTTCACAGTTCAGTCCACCTGTGGCACCCAAAGTCAGTGGGAAGGGGGAGGAGAAGAAGTCACTGGGGGGATTATCCGTGGTTCTGCACTGTGTAGCGTGCAGGGCAAAGCTAACCTTCTCTTGACCATTCTGGTTCACCAAGCTCTGTATGCTGTACGGGAATCCTGTAGCATGATGGTCAGGAGGAAGAGCACCTTGCCCTCACTCTGTCCAGAGCAGCCTGGGGGGTGCCATTTAAATCTGAAAGGGGCACAGCCCTCCCCAGCGCCCCCTAGATGTGGCCTTGAGCCTTACAATTTGAACAAGTAGCTGTTTGAAGAGAAAAAAGGCATAGCAGAGAGTTTGATCACAAAAAAATTAATTAGAAAAATGTGACTTCTGAAATGCTGAGAATTTTTCAGAAGTACAAGTTGTCCCCTCTGTGCCACAATATTCTCACAGTCTCTACATTAATATTCCATGCTCCAAAATATCAATGTAAACAATGCTGAAGCTATGTCCAGTTCAAGAAGAATAGATTACTTGTGTTGTTTTTTTGCCACCAGTAAGTTATTCTTGATAATAAGTGCCATTTCAGGATATAAAATAATTTTTCCAAATTATTTAGCTTTTTAAAGCATGGCATACACAGATATGACCTCATAATTTTCTAGCATTTTGGTCAATGTGCTATTTTACTAAATAGGTTTGAGAAAAACAAACTCTCAAGAGATGTGAAACATCACAAATACCCTCATGACACCAAAACTCGATAAATTCCCCTAAGATTTGACAAAATGATTTTGTTTCACATCCGTACAAATACAAATCGCCTCAGAAAAATAGTGGACACAAAACCCAAATGTGTTCCACCGCAGATATAATTCAAACAGAATCAGAAGGAAGAAAAATCAATTTACAGGCATGGCCAGAAGGCAATCAGAGGAGTCCGGCGCTGGGATCTAAGTCTTGTTAAAGTTTAGGTTTGACAAAAAGACAAAAATACTGGCTTTCAGTCAGATGCTGCTGAGTTGTGTTCATGTGCTGTTTGATCATCTGAGAGGTAGGAAGATTCATTTTAAAAATCCTGTAGTGGAAGGCCTAATTTGCTGAACTCTAAATTGCCATAGAGTGGAAGGCACCTGCATTAACGTTAAACATTTAAAGAAACTCTATTTATTTTTTAATTATCCTGCACACTATAGGAAGTTAAGCTTAATCACAATCTTCCTTTATGTCACACCTCAATAGGGCTTGTTAAATGTGTGGATGCCCTTGCCAGCCCTTTGACAAGTGGTGAGGAGGTAATATGTCATCTCTTCACCACCTAATTTAACCAAGCAAATGCTGCCCCACCTGCAATGTTATCCCATAGGCCTGAATGGGTCAGGTCTGGTGGTGGTGACACCCACTTAAAGTGATTGTAAAGTCTTGTTTTTTTTTAATTTTAAATAATAAACATGCTATACTTACCTACTCTGTGAAATGATTTTGCACAGGGAAGCACAGATCCTTCTCTTCTCAGGTCCCTCTTCACTGCTCCTGGCCCCTCCCTCCTGTCGAGTGCCCCCACAACAAGCAACTTGCCATGAGGGCATCCGAGCCAAGCTGCAGCTCTGAGTGTCCATTCAGACACGGAGCTGCAGTTCAGCTCCGCCCCTATCTCTCCTGATTGGCTAACTGCCTTTGATTTACAGCAGCGGAACCAATGGTGCCCAGATGGCTGAGGAACTCGTTCACATTGCTGGACAGAGATGGGGCTCAGGTAAGTATTAGGGGGGATGAGGGGAGCTGCTGCACACAGAAGGCATTTTATCTTAATGAATAGAATACATTAAGATATAAAAAACCTTCTGCCTTTACAACCACTTCAATGTGACAAGGTGATTAATTATGATTGAAATATGTGATACTGTGCTTTACAGCTGTGGCATGTATACAGCCCTAAGTGGCTGAATGTCTCTGTTCAGGAGGGAACTTGGGAAGCAGTAAAACTGACTGTGTACCACCCCCAGGCTGCCAGTGTGAACAAACCCTTAAAATGTAATGCCCCGTACACACGATTGGACTTTCCACCAACAAAACCATATTTTGTTCGAAGGATGTTGGCTCAAACTTGTTTTGCATACACACGGTCACACAAATGTTGGCCAACAATTACAAACATGGGAACGTGGTGACGTACAAGACATACGACGAGCCAAGAAAAAGGAAGTTCAATAACCAGTGCAGCTCCTTCTGCTTGATTCTGAGCATGCGTGAACTTTTGTGTGTCGGACTTGTGTACACACGATCAGAAATTCCGACAACAAAGTTTTGTTGGGGAAAATTTGAGAACCTGCTAGCCAACATTTGTTGGAGGAAAGTCTGTCAACCAATGTCCGATGGAGCATACACAGGGTCGAACTTTCAGCCAACAAGATCATATCCAACATTTGTTGTCAGAAAATCCGATTGTGTGTACGGGGCAAATTAAAGTTTAGACCATAGGATAGGAAAGCATAAACTCCTAGGCACACAGATAAAATGTAAGTTCATAGTATAATGAGTCTAAAATTTGTGCTCTTAATATGTTTTACACAGCAGATACAATTTTATTTCATCCATATTAATTTTCTCAGAACAATTCCTTTTTCTATTTGAGCTTTTTTGACATTTCCTGATTAATCCATCTCACATCATCTGTAAGTTTATATTACATTTTTTTATGAATAGACCTTGTTTTTGCTACATTTCTTCTGTTTAAGAGGAAATTATTTTGTAATAAATCAGCAGCAGTATGTTGGGATCCTTGCTAAGGTTAGCTGCACACGACCAATGTCGTTCTCTCATCACGCCTTTTGAAAAAAGGGGGTGAGAGAAAGCAGAAAGACAGAGCAGAGAAGGAATGCATACAGAACAGCTGTTCTTTTTCATAGACAGATTATTAAAACAAAATGGGCTGCAGACATGTGCCATAGAAAAAAGCAGCCTATTGTGCTTTTCTCCATTTTTTTTTTTTGATCATCTCATTCACATCATAGGTGTACAAAAAATGTTTCTCTCTGCCTAGAGAACAGCAAACAACCACACTCCGTAGGACCTGTTTGATTGCTTTTGGTGCTGCTCAAAGTAGAGGTGAAAGCATATCCCTGTGTCCCAGAACATGGGGTGCAGGATTGCCCTAATACCAATCGGGAGGGCTAATAAAGAGGAAAGGATCGCCACTACTCCCATCAGGGCTTAATCATGGGGTGGGTGGTGCAAAATGCATCAGGGTGTGTGGTTTGGTGGAGACATGTAGGCTGAGGCTACTCTTCATCATTTATTCAGCTGGACTGGTCGGGAGTAACAGCGATCCTTTCCTCTTTACAGTCATACTCCAAATTTTAATTGTTTCTTACCTGACAGAGGAGAGAGATGAAAAAGATGGCACGGATTAAGCAGCACTAATATCTCCAAATAGAATGAACATTTTGTGGAAGTAAAACTATAACGAGGAAAGACATGGTTCACTTTAAGTGCCATTTTATAAACGTTGCAAAACCCTGACAGGGTGCTTAAAGTGTATTTTTGCTTTTGCAGCCAAACAGGAATAATACCTACTTTATATTTGTTATGTATTTCCATTCACATAGCAAAAGTTAAAAAAATAAATAAAACTTGCAGCTTACCTTTTTAGGTGCTCTGTTCTTTAGCACTATCAAATTCTACTTAGTTTTCTTCATTTATGAACAGGCTGAGCAGCTGTGTTTGCCATAATTAAACCTGTCTGTATTGTGCTGGCAGATCTTCATTATCAGTTGTAAAATGTATTTGAACAATATCTGACCTAACAAAGGTTTATAAGCTGGGTTTCTTGCATTAAATGGTAATGAGAGGAAACTCAACCTGTCATTAGAAAAGCCTCATTACAGAAATCACATGTAAATGAGATGAACAAAGACCAAAACATTTCAAGTACATTCCATAGATATGATGGATGAGTGCAGCCACCCAGGCACAATAATTTTGTTATTCTCAGGATTACCAGGTGAAAACAAGGGAAGAAAACAAAAAAAAAAGAGGAAGCTCCACTTATCTGCCTCACCCCCCCCCCCCCCCCCCCCGTGCCGGATTTGGCACCTTTCAAGGAGGACCTGTTCTTGTGGCCCCCGTCCTCCTTCCCCCGCTACCGGGCCATTTACAAAGCGAAGCACACTTTGTGCAGGCGCAGTAGGAAATAGGCTGTGAAACCACAAGGCTTAACTACTGGGTTACCTTAAAAACAATGAAAATATTGGCTGGGGTGAAGACACCACGGGATCCCTGGACAGGTAAGTGTCCTCATATTAACAGTCAGCAGCTACAGTATATTTTCTGAAGGAGGCTGAACCTCCTCTTTAACTAAAGACTGGTAAAGCTAAAATATATCATTTTGTTTTCTTTGTGGGTCTAGAGACACTTTATATTTTATAAAAAAGTGTATACCTGCATGTAAGAACTACAAAACCAATAAGCAAACAACGTTATTGTGATATAATTTTAGTTGTAATATCCTGACTAGGCAATGCATGCTCCAGGTAAGGCATCATTGAAGTAACCTTGTTGTGTACATCCTAATTGTAGGTATTCCTTCTAGTAACCTAGCTGTTAAAAGAACAACTTTTCTCAAAAGGGATATATTCTTCATTTTCATCATTACTTGATATGAGATTCACTACTCCCTCAGAAAGTAAATGAAATTTGATTCACTCCGTTGCTTATTTGATTTAAAGAAAACCCATATTCCCTTAGCTTTGTAATTAGCCTTCAGTGAAACTAATTAGCTAAAGCCCAATCCACACTGAAGTCCACAGCATTTGCAGTCTATATAAACAGCAGAAATGTTGATTAAGGCTTGATGTACAACATCAGTTAGAAAATGCTTTTGTTCATTGAGATGGATATTTACTGAGAAGTCACTGAGTTCGATTTTGTCAAGTCGGCTGTCATCACAATTTACAGAAGCGACTGATCATTCAACAAATGAAAGTGTAAGCGGTTCCATTACCACTGTAACTATTTTCTATCTGCATCTGAGGGGCAACTAATTTGCGTTCCCAGCTCTTCCAACAGTGAACAATTTGTGTATGTCCACATAGAAGAACAGGTTGATTTGCAGTGGTTAAGCAATGTGGGCATTTTCACCTGTGGTTCTTTGAAGGCAGGTAAAGAATTAAAGGTTGGGGAGGCTTGATGTCAGGTCTGTGATATCATATAGCAGACAGGAAACAAACACAATGGCTCTCCAACTACTGAGAACTTCAAGAGTTTCAAGTACTTTTATGTAAACTGCCGGAAAGCTGCCATGCAACATTATACTAGTGTAACAAAAAAAAAAACTGATTGTTTTCTAAAGTAACTCGGGTGATACCATTTGGAAATCTACTTAAAAACATCTAAGTCTAATCACTTAAATCCCAATCAAAAGAATCTCATATATGTTGTAACATGTTAATGTAATTTCAAAAATTATTTTCAATGCAGTTTTTTATAAAATAAATATGACTAAAATAGGTTGGAGGAGATCGGCAGCACTGTGATGTTAAAAAAAATAGTAAAAAATTGATACAGGCACATAAAAAGACACGGTCACTGTTCATGGTACACACTTTAACAAACTAAATGTCATCTACTGCATTAATACTGTTTGGCATAAATTTCTTTATACAAGGTTTATTGTCTGATCTAAACGTCTCCATACACATGCCATGATGGCTGAACCTTATGTAATCTCACCAATCACCATTAAGATTTTTGTGCAGTACTTACATTGGAAGGAATAGATGTACATTTTCTAAAATACTGATACTGATGAATCAACATTCTCCTAACTTTTTGACATCCCAGTCTGCTACTCATATATTTACACAATGCACTAACCAAATGCAGTCTGACTGTGTTAAAATTGTTAGCTTCACATGGGATTTACTAAAGGCAAATAGAATGCTCACTTTGCAATGTGATGTTCTCCAAAGCTTAGTGAATGAGGTGAAGTTCTGCTGACTTCCATCATTCAATCATGTGTAGGCAAAATGTTATTTTTCATGTTCTTGCATGTGATTGGGTATTCTTTGCAAAGTGAAACTTAATGCAAGGTGAAACACCTATTTGCCTTTAGTGGATCAGTTCCTGTGGCTCTAATGTGTATGGGCTTGTTAAGCACAGGCACAGAACAAATAATATCTCAGGCTGTTAAGAAATGCAGCAGTGAGATATAGTCCCGCTACATCCCAAACTTTTTATTTTGTTTTCTATGATGAGAAAAGTTAGAGTGTGGGTGCTCAACCTTTAGCCCTCCAGCTGTTGCAGAACTACAAGTTCCAATATGCTTCTGCCCTTGGGAGTCATGCTTGTAACTGTCAGCGACTTTCAACGCCTTATAGGACATGTAGCTCTGCCACAGTTGGAGGGCCAAAGGTTGAGCACCCATGGGTTAGATCCTTGGGTTGTTGTATTGCCTATTGGGGAGATTTCCTCCCACATACCATCAGGATAGAATGTGTTTGAAAATCTTTCCAGTGGGGACATAGAAAAAGACAAAAACATGTATTTATCAGAGATAGGCCGCGTACACACGCGGGGACTGTTCGCCCAACTTTGTCCGTCAAACAGTTTCGGCAAACAGTCCGCTCAAAATTAGCATGGACGGACATGGCCACACACGATGGACGAACAGTTTGCTGAAACCGTGCGCGATGACGTGAACGGCACGTACGACGGGACGAAAAATACGACGTCCTATACACTGCATTATAACTTTCGGCGTGAAAATCCTTTCTGAGCATGTGCGCAACTTTGTTTGACGAACAAGCCTACACACGAGCGGACTGTTCGCTGAAACAAGGTTTCAGCGGACAGTTTTTCGGAAATTCCGAAAAACCTTGTCCGTCAAACTGTCCGCTGAAACTGTCCGCTGAAAGCCCACACACGAGCGGACTGTCCGCCCAAACACTGTTCAGCGGACAAAGTTGGGCGAACAGTCCGCCCGTGTGTACGCGGCCTCAGAAAGAGTAATTGGAAAGAGTAATTATTTTGATGTTTTTATTGCTACCTATACCTTCCTGTCCTGGTGACACCAGTATCCCCTATTTCTCGTACAGGCATCATAAGCATGGGAAATTATAGAAAATCCCTACAATGGAGTCATGAACCAAACAAAACTTTAACTCCTACCTATTTTATCCTAAATGAAAAATAAACAACATATCATGACAAGGACTGCATTGACTTATTATGAAGGGTTGTTCATGGTATGTATGGAAATAATGAGATGAATACTTTTGGGTTGTTGTCTTTTCTTTTATAACCCAAAAGCACACAGCTTAATCTGAGAAAAGGCACAATGTATGCTTCCTATACATGCACTGACTTAATTTCCATTTATTATTTTTTTCTATTGTGGATGTTTTCCTTTAACAAGGACAACCCATTAATGCCACATGAAGCAAATGTTAATCCTTCTGGAAATAGGTCCAGTTGTAACATTCGGTAAATAATAATGTCACATTATTAAGGGCATAAATATTCCCATTTATTTCTGGAGTGGACATTGAGTACTGATGTTAAGTGGTAAATAGAAGAGATCACAGTAAAACAAGCAGCGGTTCATGATCTCTCATTAATGCCTGCTGTTTTATGCCTCTTTGGGTTTGGTTAGGATAAGTTCTAAAGCCAGTTTAACATTATTTCACGGTTTCCCTTGGCTGTTCTGTTCCTGAAAAGTGGTGATTATCTTGGGAGGAGATGAAAAAGAAGGGGGGAAAAGATGAAAATCAATACTATAGAGTCGATAGTTTCACAGAGAGAATATTGGCTTATGCGACAAGGAAGCATATATCCAGGGAAGATTGCTTGTTCATTGGTAATGAAAGTCTGTTTTAATTAAAATACGGCCGAGGCTTAATTGTCCATTCATGTCTTGTATTGTGATAAATTTCCATTGATCCCAAACTAAAATGGCTTATTGGATATGGCAATATATGCTAGTGGCATAAAGTACTTTGCCTGGTGATATATATTATTAGCAGTCAGAAAGTGAGAGGAACATTTTAGATTTTTATTTTAGCTAAGCAAAAACTTTATTAAGTTTAGAAATAATAGTTCAGGTATAGGTTCACATATAAAGGAATAAACATATTACAAAACTAAAAACACAAAACAAGGCAACAACAAACCTATTTCTCAAAGTGATTAGTAAGTAGCTTGTGTTGTTTTACCTGCAACTGGTGAATAAAACAAGAAATCCAAATAGATATTATGGCTATAAGAAAAGAAAAAGGAGGGCAACAATTCCCAGTGCATTACCTTTGACACCATAGTCTATTTATTAGAAAGCCAAAAATATACTCACAAACATGAGAAGATAAAAGGCTCATCAAATTACAACTCTAGCATAGAAGATAACATGATCTCTGTGATAGAAAACTGACATGTTCCAGGAGACAAGCCCCCTTCCTCAGTGCTAAGTTAGATCTAACATTAGCTCTGAGGAAGCGGGCTTGTCTCCCAAAACATGTCAGCTTTTCAATCACAGAGATCATGTTATCCTCTATGCTCGAGCGGGCTTGTCTCCCAAAACATGTCAGCTTTTCAATCACAGAGATCATGTTATCCTCTATGCTCGAGCTGTGATTTGATGGGCTTTTTATCTTCTCATGTTTGTATGTTTTTGGCTTTCTAATAAATAGACTATGGTGTCAAAGGTAATGCACTGGACATTTGCGCCCTCCTTTCTCTTTCTTGCAGCATTTTGGAGTTTCCCGTCTTAAGGAGAGCAGCATTGCTTGAAGCATTGCCACAGTATTGAATGTGGGACATAGTGAGCGCGGAGGGTTGACTGGATATATTATTGCTATGTTAACACTGGGTGGTTCTGTGAGCAGTGCTTGCTGTTTCCTGCAGGAAAAATGTTCCTTCACCTTTTTTAAAATGCAGCTGCACAGAAACTTGCTTTGGCACCATGCAATTCCACATGCAGGAAACTGCATCAAGTTTTTCAGTGCATGGAGGTGCCATTAAGAGTTAAAGGCAGACCCATGTGTTTTCTTTAAAGTACCAAGTTTTGTGTGCAGCTGCTTGTGGGTGAGGGAATGCAAGTGATTTTTTCATTTTGGGTATCCCCATTGGAGAGATTTCTCTTTTCTTCCTGTTACAGTAGTGATACAGAAGGTGAGTGGAAATCTTCCCTAAGTATAGGGAGATCAGGCCTTCTTGGAAGATTCTATTGACTGCAAGGTATGTGCTCAACTTTTCTTCTTGTGACATTATAAAATTGTGGATTTTTTTCTCACCTTCTCTCCCTGTGACTATGGTCACTAGGGAAAACAGATCTCCCCAATGGAGACAACAAGGTTCTAACCTTTCCCCATTGTACCAAAAACAAAACAAAAAAAGAATTAAATAAATTTAAAAAAAAAGAGTGATGCAAATATAAATATAAAATTGTTGAGCAATAAATTAGATCATGGTCATGGTCCCTCCAACTTCTCAAAATGCCCTTTTCAAAATGGAAAACCTGTATTGTGCGTTAAATACAAATAGAAAGAAACTGGCAGCTGGCAGCTTGATGCCCTTAAGGAATACACTAAAAATGGAGATAAGGACATGTTCAGCACAACTGCAGCGTTTTAGACCTTTGAGGATCCAGAGGCAATTTTCATTCTTAGGGTGAAGTATTGATTACTTGGTAATAAAGATAAAATATGTAATTAAAGTAAAACATTTTTGTAATTTTTTACCACCCATTATGCAAATAGTTGCACGTCTGTCAGTTGATAAGACTGTACAATTTATTGCAAGCATTTTGAAGCTATTGATTATATCCCTGCCAGGGGGAGAAGCATCAAATGATTAAATCTCTTCCTATATCTTAGTGATAATGTCATAATCATGTCAGAAGCTTTATTACCGCTCCCTTCTAGCCCAATAAAATTTCAGTTCATAATGGGTTTAATAGTTACTATTATTACACATTGATTTTTCCATTCCTTCTTTACGCTTGCAGCGCACTTGCCAAGTCTGCATGCAGCAGTGGCTAGCTCTTCCTATTTGTTTTATCTATTTACTTTAGAGGAATGCCTTTTTTATGGTTTCATTACGCATGCCAAAATCAATATTGTATTAAGTGTTCCACTCAATAAGTGAGCCCATGGTCCCTGACCTGTATCCTATCCCTTTTGTAGGGAGAAGGGTGCACACAAATAGCAGAGGGGTGGAATAATCTTTTCAGTTCTGCACAAATCATTTAGTATTGTATTGCCAACTAGAAAACAGAATACACCAGACATGCTTTATTGGACACCTTGATAGGTCTCAGTTGTCTGTTATTGTATAAATGAATGCTAAAAAATAAAAACAGCAGACGTGTGAATTCATGTAATGATCACAACAGATCATTGTAAATTTGGCCATTATCATAAATCAGCTCCCATTAACACAGGAGGCCAGGTTTGGGCATGTATTGCACATAGAAGAAAGTGGACAAATAATGTGGATTGCAGCCGTGCTTTTCTGAGGTTAAGAAATCCTCTGCTTGATTTATTTCTTCCATTATTTTAGGTTTCCCAGGGAGAGATTATACATCTCAGATATATTACTCTCATACACAGTCCAACCAAAGCCCATCCCAATCCTGTCCTTGGGCTATCCATCCTTGCAACTCTTAGCCCTTGTACACATGGTCGGACATTCCGACGGAAAATGTCCGATCGGACCGCATTGTCGGATAATCCGACCGTGTGTGGGCTCCATTGGACTTTTTCCGTCGGAATATCCGACGGACAAAGTTTTAGAGCTGGGCTGTAAAACTTTCCAACAACATGATCCGATCTGACTTTGTCCGATTGTGTGTAGAGAATTCCGATCGGACAAAGTGCCATGCCTGCTCAGATCAAATTCCTAGACCAAAGCTATTGGCTACTATCCTAAACATAGTCCCATCGTAACGAAATAACGTCATCACGTTACGTACGATCAGATTTTCCGACAACTTTGTCCGACCGTGTGCATGCAACACAAGTTTCGGACAAAATCCGTCAGACAAAATCCAATGGATTTTGTTGTCAGAATGTCCGACCGTGTGTACAAGGGCTAAGACAGCAGAAAGTCCCTGGCTCCCTCATGCCACTGAAGCACTGGAAGTGGTACCAGAACAAAAATAAATTAAACACGCATCTGTGGGGGGGGGGGGGGGGGGAGTGTCGACTTCCGGTATGTGAGCAGCATTTCTGTTGAGCTCTGGGCCGTGCTGAAATCCTACATGATCCTGAGCTGCCATACATGGAATTTTCCCCTAGGCAAACTCACAGATGGGTCGGGGAACAAGCATGGAGCACAGAAATGGTCAAATATGGCCCAAGCTTGGACCCATTGTCCGTGGAAAGGCTTACTCATTTTGCCCACGAGGCCGGCCAAGATGGCACCCGACACCTGGAGGAGAGGCCGCGTGCATCTGTTGCTGCCAACCAGCTCTGGGCAGAGGGTGAGACAGACAGGATGAATGCCACGGGTCCCTTAGCAATCCCAATTCAATAAGGGGACATCGTGGTCAGGCTCCCACATAGGAGAGCCGTCGGTATCCCAAATCATGGCGACCATTAAAAGCTGCAATGCGTCCCTGTCGACCCAAATAGAAACCATTCGAGTTGACTTTGCCCTGCTTAAGGACAATGTCTGTAAAGTTAGGGACTGGGTCACCACATATTAATGCGGCTGAAGATGATTTGACCCCACTCATGGTGACGGTCCGGGAGGTGGCAGCGGAGCACAAGTCCCAGGAATCCAAGCTCAGAGATATTGAAGACAACGTGTACCAATGGGAGCCCCGCCGCCAGGTCGGTTCCCCAGACCCATGTTGGCCTGTTTCCTATACTTCAGGTACAAAGAAACTATCTTCCATAAAGCTTGCAATATGCCAGAATTATGCTACAATAATAATCGCATAACTATTTTACATGATTTTTCAGCGGCCACGCAGTAGCAGAGAGCAGCATTCCAGAGTGTGAAACAACGCCTGCTTGAGCGTAGCCTGCCTTATAGAATGCTCTACCCAGCAAAGCTTAGAGTGTTCCATAAGGGAAACGTGCAATTTTTTTTACGTCTCCCAAGGAAGCTAACAGACAAAGGAGGCAATGTGCTGATGGAATCCTTACCGTTCCCATGTTTGGAACTTTCAAAGTCTCCTAGTGTGACTTACCTATAGATACAGACTCATGTTTACAAATAACACACTGTGGTCTGAAAGTAATGAATAGCTTAATTCCCAATAAAACCAAATAATATCCACCATCACTACCAGCTCAGATCTTGGAGAAACTACTGCCACCCTTAGTACAACCATCCACAGTCTGAAGGTGTCTTATCAGAAAAGGTCTGCATAGCAAAAGACCGTTCATCTAATGTGGAAATAAAGACAACAACTCACCTACATATGAAATACAAAGACTGGGGTGCAAAGAAAAAACATTTCAGCAGGTGCTCTGGACTGACAAGTTAGATAAAGTACAGGCACATTTTTCTATCATGCAATACCATCAGGAATGTGCCCAATCAGTCCCTACTCCAAAATCATAAAAAGCTATCCTCTATGAAAAGAAGTACTATTAATTGTACAACAGATGGAATTTCTAGCGCAGAGACCTGATATCAACATCATTGAGTCAGTCTGGGAATACTTGCAGAGACAGAAGGAAGTAAGAGTCACCGTCTGCAGGAGATCTGTGTAAGTTCACCAGGGTGCTTGGACAACCCACCAGGATTACCTTCAGAAACTGCATACAAGTGTACCTTTGAGAATTGCTACTGGTTTCAAGGCAAAGAGTGGTCACAGCAAATAGTAATTTAGTTCATGTGTGTTTCTGTTTTGGTGATTTTTCTAGGAAGTTCGTTAATTATTCACAGCATGGAAAATGGATTTACAGCCTATCTACATAGTACCATGTTCTAAATATGCATTGTATATAAATGCTGTTACAATCCAGTAGGTCTATGTTAATGAGGAAGTAAACCCTTTCAAACCACTTTGACCTACAGGTAAGCCTAGATTAAGACTTACCTGTAGGTCCAAGCAATATCTCCTAAACCTATATGGTTTAGGAGATATTTGCCCGAAAATGGGCACCGCTGTCTACGGCGCATGCGCCGTAGACAGCGGCGCGCAGGCGCACTAAATGCGGCAAGTCCAAGAATGGATTTGCCTAATTTGTCGACTCCCGTGCGCATGCGCGGGAGTGACGTCATCGTGGCTTCGCCGAATGGCAGCGGCGGAGCTGCGAGACGCGACTCCCGTGTGCATGCGCGGGAGTGACGTCATCGCGGCTTCGCCGCTGTCATTCGTCGGAGCTGCGAGACGCCACCAGCAAGATGGATGCGGCGGACTACAGGGGACAGCGGCGACTTCGCTGGCTCCTGTGTCAGGTAAGTGACACATAATGAGCTACTATGCGATGCATAGTAGTCCATTATGCTTTACCTTTGCAGGGAAAAAAAGAGGAAGTAAACCCATCAGGGTTTACTTCCTCTTTAAATGTAATATACAAGAAGTGACAACTCATTTTGCTGCTAAATCCATTTATCTTAGTTAATGTACTTATTTAAAAACACAAATAAAAGGTATGTCCCCGTAATCTAGATCATTTCATTTAAACTGTAAGCTCATTTGGCCAGAGGAAAAAAAATCTGGATTATACCTTTATGTTGAATCGTTCACAGTCATGCTTTCTGTTCAATTTTCTTAATACTACAAGCATGGATGTTTCGCCCCAGATAAAAGCTTTTTATGTCACCAAGTATAATTACAATTTCAACTATCTACCAGAACAGTATGTATCGGGAAATTATTCCTGGAGAACCTGAGCCCCAAGCTCCATTTTGCCTTTGGAGAATGGCCTTTTACAATATTGAATACAAGTCCAAGTCTTCCTAAATGCAAGTGACTTCTGTGCAAGCCTTCTCTCTGTCTGTTCTTTGTGCCTCTCAGAAAACATTGCCAACAAATTAAATACATGTTCAGTTACACTCGTTGATGCAAATTACCTTGGCCCAGAGACACGTATTTCACATGAAAGGAAAAATATTTCTGAAGCTGGTAATTTGATAAAAAGCTACATTCAAAATAATGCAAACACTGACTTCAGAAAATATTTTAGGGTAACCTCTGCAAGCGAGAAAATGATTTCATTTACGAACAAGTGTCCCTAATTTCTGTGAATGGTAGTTTTTAAAGAGGAACCCCAGACAGGGAAAAGGGACACTGTTTCATGTATTTAAAGAGGAACTTCAACTCGCTATCAAAAAAAAAAAAAACTCAGCAGCAACTACTGTTTTTAAATAACACATACCAACACATGAAACGCAATGCTGTCTTCCATGCACCTGAAGTCTTCACAATTTTTTTTTCCATGCCACCATCTTGGAATCAAGGGCAGGCTGTTATATCATGATTGCTCAGCCTACCTCCACTGCAGAGGCATTGTTGCCAATACATATGATCACCGACTGCTGTGTGAGATTGTCCTGAAACCTCCTGGGATGTGTGACATGTATCCCTGGAGCCTCGAAGACCTCAGAAGCAGAGGCATGGAAGCAGAGGCATGGAAGGAGAGAGGGAGGGACACCTAGGTGAGAAAAGAGGAGGCAATTCGTAGCACAAAAATAATAAAAAAACACCCCCTCAAAAAAGAAAATGTAAATGTGTAACAGAGGGGGGAAGGGGGGATTTTAATGATGCTTGTCTTTGGCGTAAAGGCCCTATTTAAGCCCTGGTTCATATTGCCACGACTTTGAAGCCGACATCCCTGCGCAACGTCATCGTGGCTTGCATACGACTTCTTTAACATAAAACAATGCAAGTCGTGTTGAAATGCCACCAGAGTAGCGCAAGAACCTTTTTTCTAAGCTGGAGCGACTTGAGCAGCACCTATTAGAACGTTCCATTGCCGTTAATGGGGCAAGACTTGCACAGTGTGAACCAGGACTAAATGGAATATCAGGCAAAAAGCTACATTAACAGATCAACTTCAGTACAACCAGCCTATAGGAAATTGTTCATGTGATCACTGCTGCCAGCAGTGATCATTGTATTCTTTCAGCAAGGGAGGCTCTCAGCCAGCAAAACACAATAGTGTTGCTGGAGGGACTGACTGTGTCGATTGGGGAATTGAGTGATTTGCTTTCCCTCCACCTGTGGTTGAAGGAAAGAAAATTGCATAATCTATGGGCTGCTTTAGTGAAAGTAATTAGCAGAACATTGTTAAGTTTATCTCTCTGACACTCTGATCGCTCTTCCTATCAGCATGCTCATTGTGCAGCTTCTCACTTCGTTCCATTAAAGAAAACTTTGTGGAAATATTTCTTTGAAATGGTACAGTCAAGTAGGAGTTTAAAAAAAAAAGCACCATAATTTACATGTATGTTCTGATTGCAGCTGATAGACATTAAAGTTGAATAAAACTAATATTGGCAATATATTTAGACCAAAGGTTTCTCAACGGATGCCATTTTATTTTTCAAACTAGGAAGCTGAGTGGTGGAGCTTTGGGTAACCGCTTCAGTTTTTGCAAAACACCTTTTTCATATTACAGCTGTACGGTGCTGCATAATTTTGACTGTGGCATACAGCATTATACAACACAGTCTATATTATTGCAATCCCTCATATCCCTATACATTCCGCAATGTATCCTGCCATGTGATTATGTCTCCTCTGCAATGACTTGGTAATCCCTTAATCTCTATATGCTATTATAAGAGTGTGCACCTTAGTAAACACGTTTGGGGTCACTAATCCTGTTTATGCATGTCTGACATATTTGGACATTTGCTTCCAGCCACTCTAAGTGTCATAATCTTTTTCAGAATTCACGCTGCTGAAGTATATAGCGAAGAAAGCTGGAAATGTATTCCATTTTAGTTTACAGTGTAAATAAAATTAATTTGAAAACATGGGCATGGTGTAAAACTCATCAACGCATTTATAGCAACAAACAATGAAAAAAACTCCATGAGCAGGTACCGTATTTCAAATACAGCATCCCAGCCTTGGCTTTTGTATTTAAAATGATGTTTACCGTAATCTGATTTACTGCAGCAGAATCCAAACCACATTCCACATGGTCATTGGGAGTGTACTTCCTAATACCTGTTCTATGTATTTGCAAACATTCAAGGTGGGTTTGAATCTGATTGAGGTCATAAAAAACTTCTTAGTGGGCATAATTCTTTTATATCAGATGTTCTTCTTGTAAGAGGCATCTTGAAAGCCTGGTGTGTGATAAGGAAAATACAAGAGATACTGTATGTGCATGTATTCTTACTTGAATCTTGGTACACTTCTTGTATTTCTTCCAGAACTGTGCAGTAATCCGATGTGAAACTTTGCCTCAGTGTCTTATAATTAATGTGGTTCTAAATGCAGAGGTTTTTACCTTAATGCATTCTATGATTTAAGGTAAAAAAGCTTCTGGCTGTAGCTTTCTCCTCCCCCCTTATACTTACCTGAGCCCCTTTTGGATCCAGCGATGTGCATGAGAGCATTGGTTCTCTTGAGTCTCTCTCTCCTTATTGGCTTACACAACAGCAGGAGCCATTGTCAATCACAGACAGTGAGGAGAGGGGTGGGGGCAATTCCTGCTCTATGTGTGAATGGACAATGTCACAGGAGTGCGGCTCGGGAGGCTTGCTATTGGGGGAGCTCAGCAGGGGGGAGGAGCCAGAGCTACCAGCAGGGATCCAAAAAGAAGAGGATCAGGGCTGCTCTGTGCAAAACCATTTACATTTTAAGCTTTAGAATCTTTATTTTTTTAAGACTGCTCACTGCTGCTCTAAATCCTTGTCCAGGGTAACCGGTCTTGTGCATTGTAGTGGGTGAAGCCTGTTGAGTCTCTCCCACAGCTCTGTCCTCTTGACAGACTTTGTACATAACAATGTCATTGCTATGTTTACAATGTAATAACAGGGTTTGCAGATGCCTTAACTGCACACAAGGGGCATTTCTATCCATTGTGACTATTATGAAATACAGGGGGTTATTTATGAAAGGCAAATCCACTTTGCACTACAAGTGCAGTCGCTCTAAATATGAGGGGTAGATCTGAAATGAGGGGAAACTGATGATTTTATCATCCAATCATGTGAAAGCTAAAATGCTGTTTTTTATTTTCCTTGCATGCCCCCCTCGGATTTACAGGAACTTTACTTCCAAGTACACTTGCAGTGCAAAGAGGATTTTCCTTTAGTAAATAACCCCCACAGTATATTTGAATTAATGTTTTTGTGCCCAAAGTTCAGATTTAAATATTCCCTCCTGCAATATGTTTTTGCATGAATGTACATAGCACAACTTATTTACAACATACATTGTGGTAAAATGTGCTTAGCAAAGCATATGGGCAAATAAAAATGTGCAGAGACACATATAAGCAAACATCAAATGCATTTAAGGCAGTTTATACATTGAAGATCTGAATATGTAAATGGAAAAAACAATCATTTATAAAATTCACCTTACTATAACATGGTTCACTGCAATGATATAACACATACAACATCAATCAAACAACCTATACAAAGCTACAGACCAAAAATAACACAGGACAAAGTGCACTACATTGTCAAAAGTATTGGAACACCTCCCCAGTCTTAGTCCATAGGGTTCAATATTGAGTTGGTCACTATGCTGCTATAACAGCTTCAACTCTTCTTTATACATGCTGAAAAAATGGGTTTCTGCTCGCTTTTTAAACTGATCCAATGTATTAACAGAGAATACCAGAACAGAATGAAAATCATGCCGTCAGGCTGCCACTGACATACAGGAGAAAACTGTGACTGTAATCAATCAACTAAAAAACTGTGATAAAATGTATAGTTTATCAACTACACTATAATATTAAAAGTATTGGGACACATGCCTTTACACACACATGAACTTTAATGGCATCATAGTCTTAGTCGGTAGGGTTCAATATTGAGTCGGCCCACCCTTTGCAGCTATAACAGCTTCAACTCTTCTGGGAAGGCCATCCACAGTTTTAGGAGTGTGTCTATGGTAATGTTTGACCATTTTTCCAGAAGTACATTTGTGAAGTCAGGCACTGATGTGGACGTGAAGGCCTGGCTCAAAGTCTCCGCTCTAATTCATCCCAAAGGTCTTCTATCAGGTTGAGGTCCAGATTCAGTGCAGGCCAGTCAAATTCCTCAACCCCAAACTCTCTCATTCATGTCTTTATGGACCTTGCTTTGTGCACTGGAAGACGCCACCCCAAAACTGTTCCCACTGACGCCTTAAAAGTTCCCTTCAATGGAAGGGGCCAAGCCAAAACCCTGAAAAATAACCCTCCATCAAAATCCCTCCTCCGCCAAATGGTTTGGAGGGGTGGCCCAATACTTTTGGCAATATAGGAGTTTTGGGTGGGGGGAATTTGGCTGTCCTGTATACAGTCCTGACCTAAACCTGATAGAACACCTTTGGGATGAACTAGAGTGGAGAATGTGAGCCAGTCCTCGTCTAACATCAGTGCCTGACCTCACAAAAGAGCTTCTGGAAGAATGGTCAAACACTCCCATAGACACACTCCTAAACCTTGTGGACAGCCTTCCCAGAAGAGTTGAAGCTGTTATAGCTGCAAAGGGTGGGCCAACTCAATATGGAACCCTACAGACTAAGACTGGGATGCCATTAAAGTTCATGTGTGTGTAAAGTCACAATGCTTTTAATATTATAGTGTAGTTGATGAACTACAAGTCTTATCACAGTTTTTTTGGCTGATTGATTACAGTCACAGTTTCCTTCTGTATGCCATTGTCAGCCTGACAGCATGATTTTCATTCTGTTCTGGTATTCTCTGTTAATACATTGCATCAGTATATAAAGCAAGCAGCAACCCATTTTTTTCAGCATGTATAAAGAACATATACAAATCAGGGCTGTGCATAAAAATAAGAGAAGGGCAGGTGGCACATGTCAGAACAGTCACTGTTCTCTGCATAGCTTAGATAATCAAACTTGGCAACACCACTGCCTTCTGGAGAGTAAAGTGCAAAAAAAATAATAAATAAGTGCAGTAAAAAGCTAGCGTGTGCAGACCGTGACTTATAAAGGAATGCAGGACTTGTCCCAAGTATTGTAAGATTTTTACAGCACATTCTTCATTTCATGTAGCTGTGTGAGGTATTTAACAAGCCACGGTCCCAGAACAAGTTCATTAACACAAAGATGAAACTTACTAAAGGTCAATGCCACATATGGTATTTTTGGGCGGAAATCCATTTCCTGGAGAAATCTATCATAATGTTGGTACCTGGGAACAGATAAATGTCAGGAACTGTAACTAAGTCTGGCCAAGACGTAAGTCCTGAGGGGAAACTCATTCAGCTGCCATTTTCGCACCTTTGCCAATTTGCCAGCTTACATCTTTAGGATGCATTGTTATAACATATCAATTTCTCCAAGACTTCATAAACAAAAGGCCTCAGTACAAGATGTTCTTCTTACACAGCTGTATCTGCAGGGTTGTTCAGTTTATGCTGCGCAATCATTATGTCTGTGGACAATTTTACGTTTTTTTTTTGTTTTTTTCACTAGAAAATATATGAAGTAACCCCTTCCAATCACTCACAATATTACAAATCCAGTGCTGAAGAAATCAGATTAGATGCTATGGATTGCCTCACATCATTAGGCCGTAAATTTCAAGTAGAATGGGGAATCAAAACCCAAAAAGTTAGAGATGATCAAAATCGGGCCAATCTCTGACTGATCCTTTTTGGTTCTCTGGATTCTCTGTCTGATTTGCGGAGTAATCATGCAATGTAAAAATGCAGTCACAATTAATGAATTGCATGGATCTCGGCAGGTTGGAACATTCTACATTATCTACAAGAAGTCACGGACAGAAATGGGAAAGCTGTAGAGTTATCCTTAAGCCCCCGTACACATTGGCAACAGCACTGCCAGAATCGGTGTGATGACAACTTTGCGGTGCCGCACCAATTCACAAAAGTAGTTCCTGCACTACATATGGCGACTTCAGGGGGGGTTTCAATAGACATATGTGCAGGAACCCACACATATGTCTCTGAAATCGCTCCCAAAGTCAGACTGAAATGCGGGTTTGCAATTGTGCGAATTCAGCTGAACTTGCATGATTTCAAACATGCATTAAGTGTGAAACCTGACTAAAGGGCCAGTACACCCAAAGGCAAAATTTTACTGAACAGTGGAGCCTTGTGGGCTGCGTCAACCCCTGGTTTCTTATATACTGTATCCTGGATACTCTAAGAGCAAGATCTCCCTATATAAAATAACCAATTTTTTTTACTGTCTACCTGAGAGTTTTAAATGTTCCAGCCCAACTTTGGGTAGACCAGCACCTCCTGTTGCATAATTTATAAAATAAAGAATTCAACAGGGAGAGAGGGTACTTAAACTCGGGAATTAAAGTGCAGAAAACATATCAATAGTGTCCAAGAGATATTAGAAATTATACAGTGTTTGATCTACCAAAAAGCGACATACTGTATACATTTTACTTGGACTGACCCTTTAATTAAAAAAAGCAGGACAAAGATAGAACCCCCGCAGGACAACTTTTAGGAACCAGTTCAAGCAAGTTTATTTAATGGAATTTCATTGAAGCATATGACTTAGTTATATTGTTCATATACACATTTGACCAAAATGTATACTCTATGCACAAAAATGCCATAATTAATATAAGTGACAAAAATATTATAGGTTCCACCAAAAGCCAACATATTCTGCCCCAGAGAAACTCCTCTCCAGCTCTGGGCTCAAGATCTCCTCTCTGCTACAGTTTTGCTGATCACTTACCAACCTCTACTTCCTGGATTGTCCTGGACCCATCTGGCTGCAGGGCGTCCATCGCCTGTCTTTTACACGACTTGGAGGCGTATATCCTTCATTGCATCCAGTGTGACATTTCCTAGAATGGAGGATTTTTGAGCCTGTTTGACTCACTGCCATATGGTATTTGGGTCCACCATCTTCGATAAGGGTACTTCACCTCTTTCATGTGAATTTATGCAAGTATCAACAGGCATACATCCGGTTTACCGGGATTATACATCCCAGCCCGTTTGGGAATGGGGGATTAACATCTCTCTCCATTCTCATCACTCCCCTACTTTTCTACTGTGATCAAACACTCCATTGTGTTGTACTCAGTACACTTTGAATCACTTCACAGATTCATTTGATTTCATTATTGTTTATTGATTGTTTTCATGTGTATATTTTAACTAGAAAATCCCCTTGGTATTAATTTTAGTTTTTGATATTTACACTATTACATGTATAGATGTTTAATTTACTAGGTCACAATATTTAGCACTACACATTATCTTTGCACAATATTTTAAAGTTAACATAATACTAAATCATCAAATTTTTTAGCACCATTAGATTTTTACAGGTGAGTTGAGGTAAAGTGCAGAAACACATTTTTCTGGGATTCTCTGCACTGATCCCATGAATTTCTGGTCGGGAATGACCAATTCAAACTCCACGGATCACCCTACTTGTGACTTTATGTTAAATGACCCAAAGCACCACCGCACATAAGTCTCCTTCTAGTCCTCACTGGCTGCCTGTGCATATCAGCAAAAGCAGCAACCCAATGTAGGCTTGAGGAACACATGAAAGGGTGGCTTCATAAATCCCCAAAAAGGAATGGAGCCACCCGAGAAGAGGAAAACTGGGCCAGAAAACCTGTGCTCAGCTCAGTCAAGAAAAAAAGGAAGTTTTTAAAGAAAGAGAAGTAACAGACAAATTCAGCTACTATAATTGTTTTTGAAAATGTAATGCTAAAAGTGATATTAAAGTTTTTTTTTTTTAAATAATTACCTGTTCCTCTTTTCGCATCCCTCCATTGCTCCTGGCCCCTCCCTCCTGCTGGGTGCCCCCGTAGTAAGCATCTTGCTATGGGGGCACCCAAGTGGAGCTGCTGCATTCAGACAAGAAACTACGGCTCAGACCCTCCCCTTCTATCTCTTCATTGGCTCGCTGACATTGATTGACAGCAGTGGGAGCCAATGGCACCTGCTGTGTGTTAGCCAGATGGGAGAGTTCTGGACAGCCAAGGCTCTTGTGCAACATCGTGATGGGGCTCAGGTAAGTATTAGGGGGGCTGAGGGGGCTGCCGCACACTGAAGTTTCTTTATCGTATTGCATAGAATTCATTAAGATAAAAAACATTCTGCCTCTAGAACCACTTTAATAAAACTTTCAGCATATGGAAGTGACTTTCTGATTTTACCACATAAGACCAATCTTAGCATGCAGTATTGTTCATTTTTCAGTGACATATTATGCTACTGAGTATTTTGTAATGTCTGAATATTGTCTGTGACAAGTCACGTTATAGCTAGATGGTCATATTGCCCTTCAGAAGCACACATTGACTCTGTAGCACAATGAACACTTGAAATTTCTATCTAATTGCTTGCCTACCTGCTGGATTGGAAAGCTGTGGCCTCTAAACCCAGCCCCTTGCAAACATGAGAAGCGGACAAAAGGCTTTGTAATTCTTCCACAGCCAATCATGCATCACATATTTCTTTCCCTCTCTGGTTCCAGCTAAGAAGTTTAGAAAGAAAAAGGCGAAATCAAAGACACTGCTTGTTTTATGCAGGCTGAAAGTCAACCAAGCAATGTGGTTAAAAAGAGAGAGTGAGATTCTATCTTTCTCTCTGTAGACGTCTTGAGTTACCTGAGGTCTATTAGCTATAATTCAGAAGACTTTCAGTAAGAAAGGTAAACGCAGGGTCAATCAATTAGACTGTGTCTGGCTGAAAAGATAATATAGCCTACTCTGACCAGAAAGCTGGTATCTTCTAACCCAAGTATAAGGTCAGAAGAGAGAGCAACCTAGAATATAGGGCATAATATGACAAGATAATAATCTACGCAATGCTTTGGTAAACATTGGTAAATTGGAATTAACTTAAAGCTGAACTCCAGGCAGATATGAAAAAAACATGTGCTGCAGTTGTGTAGTCCTTTAAAAAAAAAAAAAAATGCTGAATTCTGGGAATTGGACCTAATCCAAAGCACTGCAAGGGTTAAATGCTCATTTAGTCTAGGGGTTCAGTGATAAGCGCTAGAGTCTTCGGTTTGAATGCCAACCACAACACTACCTGCATGCTCCGGTTTTTCACACACTCCAAGGACATGCTGGCAGGTTTATTGGCTCCTGTCTAAATTGGCCCTGGTATGTGTATGTATGGATGTGAGCTAGGAACCTTAGATTGCAAGCTCCTTGAGGGCAGGGACTGATGTGAATGTACAATATATATGTAAAGTTCTGCATAAATTGATGGCGCTATATACAGTAAGTATCTGCAGGCTCCAGTGCTGTACCCAAACCTCCAGGCTGTGAGTTGTTTCACAGCGTTGCCGCGTACAGTGTAGATCTTTTAACAGTGTTTTGTGCATGGGAGAGGTGAACATGCAACCATGGCTGAGAGCAAATTAAATGAGTAGTTTGGGGTTATAAAAAAGCAAACAAACATACATATTCATCTGCTGCAGCTGTCCTCTACTAGCTCTAAGCCCAGGAACTGAGCAATCACATGATCACTGATTGCTAAGTCCTTGGCCTTCTTGGATTGGAGGGTGTCATTCAATCAGGCAGCTGTGTGGATTGCAACGTTATGGCCAGGATCCTTCAAGAGCCTGGAGCAGCTTTGTGACATCAGTTGACAGAAGGGTCAGCTGATTTTGGGCAATAACACTGCAAAAGTAAGTCCACTCATGTGACCCAAAAGAGCAGTGTGATCAAAAAAGCATTGGCCATACTTCACTTTTAAGGATTAAAAGCCTGGATGAGCGGGGAATTTTGTAAGTATTTCAAGGGCAGATATTGTCTAGTTCACAGAGTTCTGCCTTAAATACATTTTTTATTTAACTTGCAAATGCCTCTGTCGTCCCAATATACAGCAGCCCTCGGGCCCAAAGAGGGAGAGGAAGCACTAGGGGATAACAATGCTCTGATATATGCAGGGAACATTCTGACAGAAGGTAAGCACAGAGTTGATTGCATATTACTGTGGTATATGCTTAAAAAAAGGGATAACAAAGTGTGGGACATACAGGGGTGTGGCTATGCTTTTAGGAGCCGTATGTCACCTTTCTCAGGCAGCTCCAACATGCATTGACACGCCCTTGTGTGGCATGTGACATCACTTCCTGTCAACCTTGCATTCCATGGACCATCTCTTCTTCCTGGTAGCTGGTATCCTCACATGACCCAGTCCGTGGTGCTACCATGGGCTCCAGTACTGGATTGATGTGTCCCCCACTGAGTTGCTGTGCTGATAGCCAGTTTTGATGATAACTGCTGTGTTATTCATCATCTTGTGAGATGTTATTATTTCTTATTATTGTTATTATTTCCTATATATATATATATATATATATATATATATATATATATATATATATATATTTCCTATATATGCATTTAGCCTGGCACCCTCTGAGGTTCTATTATATTAGTGTACTCTTACTACTTTATTGTTCAATCAGTAGTTTGGGGGGAGGCAGTTGACACTACTTTATTCTTTACCAAAAGAAATGGTGTCTTAGTGTGGAAGAAGTGTATGAATCACAAAAGCGCCTAAACAAAATATCCTTAATATATTATACAGGATGTATATAACACCAACAATGTAAATGGAGCCAGTACAGTTACAATACAAGAGGATTGGGGGGCAGATAAGACAGTTCACATATTTGCATTTGGCTTTCTAAGCTGGTTTTTAGTTTTCAGCAAATAGTACAGTTCCAGTTCCAGTACAGTTCCTAAAATTTTATGACTGATTCCATATTAATTCCATATATTTAAACATAGAATTCTTTTGTAACTACACTAATATATTACAGAAGCTGAATACCGATACACACAATGCAGTATGCACATTAAATGGTCATGATCTCATTGTTAAATAAAATGGGATGTTCTTTCCAGGTGATTCAAACCTTTCACTGCTGGAGGGATCTACAATATGCTTTCCCAGTAGTCCAGTTGAGCAAAGGTTTAACCTTTAGTTAGAGTGCTCTGGAGAGCGGCACAAAAGGCCAGCACATTTATTTCTGGAGAAGATGGCCCCTGCACATCTGAGAAGGCTGTGAACATGACCAGAATCAAAGAAGAAAATAACTTAACTTCCATTACTGGGATAGAAGACTGCTAGTGGACTACAAAACAATGTCATGCTATTGGCATCGACAAGCATGAACAGGGTTAAATAGCCAACCATATGCTTAAACTGAGCTATTGTTAGTATTCTTTTTTTACAATTGTATTATCCACTAGGACAAACTGCTAACAGGGATTATTCAGCTAATATTAAAAAGGGGAACATTTGTGCACCAATATGACTCAATATTATGCAGAATACCTTTTGAATATTCTTTGAATACCCATTAATGCAATTTCTATTAAAACCACTTTACACCTGTTGATTTGTATTGGGCACCAGAGCTGAATGTATCCATAGACACTGTAGACTTTTGGCTATACAGTAAATGCCATAGTAAATGAGGCACCAGTTCAAAGGACTCTCACTCATCAACTCCAATCTTCCACATCAGATAGCTCTTGTATGCGCTTGTCATCCTTTTCCTTTTGCACTTTATTATTATTGTATAAAATATAGATAGCAGTCGTTTACCCACAAGAAGAATAAGCTCTGGATCTCACTACAGCCACTCTCCCCCCTTGCTTAAAGCCCCAGTATGAGGTACAATTTTTTTTTCATAGTACCTCCCTCACAACCTCTCCCCTCTAACCCATCTCAATCTCAAATATACTCACCAAAGTCCCCCGTCAATTGGGCACCCCAAGACCACCAGCCCCTTGCCATCTCCTTTTGGTGATGTCCTCTTTATGGAGGTGTCCAAATCTCACAGGCAGTGATGAAGGCACCAGTCCCGGGACAAGATCATCCAGTGCCCAGGGCAGAGATGCCAAATTGTGCCCCCTTCATTATGTGCAAGCTTATGAGAAGGAGGGAGAGAAAGAGAGAGCACAGCCTGCAACTCCACCCGGGTCTATCCTCTTCTCCTTGCTGCTTCCAGTGCTGGGCTGACAGAAGTAGTGATGACGCTGTCAGTACTCCTGTCAGCCTTATAGTAGAAGGAACTTGTGCTGCCCCCATCACTACAATACACACTGTGCCCAGGGCAGCCCCCCCTTCTGCCCACCCTTTGTCCCAGCCCTAGTAGGCACCCAAAGATGTCCATCCTCCAGGATGTAAACAGAATAGAGAAAGGTATGGGCTAGCAATGTCTCGTGATTGCAGCTTCAGGTAAGTTAAAAAGGGGATTTTTTTTAAACTAATTGGATCAGTTGGAGGGGATGGGGAGAGGGGGTGGGTGGTGTTTGAAAAGTTTACTGGTGTGGGGTTTAAAGGAACCCTATACTGTGGAATAGGTGCAGATGGCATTGATAACCTCTCCTTCTGATAATGACTGTTTCCTGCAGTCATACTGATTCAGCAGCTTCAACTGTCAGACCTGGAAGAAGTATACAGATCGGGTATTCTTTCATTCTAAATTCACTAGCTGCTAGTAGTTCTAGATAAGTGACTCAATAAGAACTGAACCTAGAACAGCCATGTAACTATCATTTTCAGAAAGAGACCAGCAATGGTAGCCTACATTTTTCTTTCACTACAGGCTTCTGGTAACAACTGCTGGGGCAAGATATCAGCCACAGAGGCAGAACATTGTTTTCAATGTGTCAGCATACTTATAGACTTGCATACATTTGTGCATTACTGTAAGGCAGGTAGCATAGCCTGCATATTTAATGAGTTAATGTAGCAGCCCACATGTACATATATAATTATGAACTAACTAAACTATGTGAAAACAAAAAAAAATACATCAAGCTGTTCTCATTTACATGCTATAGTTTCTCTTTAAATATGTGGTTTTGTAAATTATCCACTAGAGGGAGCTCTGTATTGTTCGAAATCAGTCAGCCATTCAGATCAGAATCTGTTGAGAATAAAGGGAACCTGTCACGTTGGAAATATGGGGGCTCCTGGCTTGTTAGTCTGTTACCCTCTTCATACTTAGTGAGTCATTGACTCGGAAAGAACATGTGCATACCCACTGTCCCAACAGCATACATTATATCAAGTGTCACAACAACATATAACATACACAGTTATAAACCAGTGATATGGACTTACCCCGGCCATACTTTAGCTTTTCAAAGACTAGATGTTTGGCATATTTGGAAAGTACAGATATGTGCTTTGCAAATGTGCTCTTCCCTTTGCTTCCGTCAGGACTCTGATGCAAGAAAAGTCTTATTCATTTTAATTAATGGGGATAAAATAGTGCCAGGAGGAGGCATCGGGTCACATGTGCAAAATTATGTTGATAACTATTTTTAAATACAACTTTAAAAAGACTATAACTTTAAAAGTTACTCAAATAATAGTGAATAAACAATACCATTTGTGCAGTAAGCTATGTTTGAAAGATAGGATAGTGAGGCTTTATAATAAACACCAAGGATTTTAGGCCAACGGGCTACTAAGATTTGATGGCAAACACTTGTTTCTCCTGCAAAAGAATAAAGAATGTGTCATCAGCCATTTTTGTGATTCACACACCTCTGCTTCACTGCTGAACTAATATTTAAAGTGTTAGTAAACCCCCCTATCGTTTTCATCTTGGCCTCTATTTAATATAAAACTACCATGATGCTGCACATGTGATCAGTCATGACACCAGCCATTGGATGGTTTAACAGTTTGATTGAGAGCACACCCAATGGGGGTGTTACATTTCCGGCATTCCCCCGGAAATGAAACTGTTTTATGGATGGGTTTACTTCCGCTTTAAGTTTTGTGCTGCCACTTTCAGCCATATTGCATCCTGAGTTGATTCCCTGCTTATCATGACATATAAGTTCCATCTACCTATCTATGCTGTGGGGCAAAGGTGCATGCCTCCTAGGACTGGCTGAACAAATGAACAAATGTAATAATTATCTTTTTATCTGTTCTTTAAATGCTTAGTCAGCCTTTTGTACTATTTAAACAGGTTCTCAAAATCTAGCCTGGAGGGACCAGTGTGTTAATCTATTTATTCGTAGAGGAATATGTATATGAAGATTACTGTGATCATAACTTTCATTATTCATTATCAGCCTAAGTGACTTTATATGCCACAAATTATTGGGATTGGCCTCTGAAAAAAAAACTGTAAATCCCATCAAGATACTCACAACAATCTTTTCATGTCACCTATGTGTCCAGAAACCAAAAATATATTTTGAAAAGCGAAGTCAGTCCAACACTGGGGCCTATTACCATAACCTTATTTTATTCTCGAGAGAATTGGGTACATTTTCACCTGGGCCTTATTTACCAAAAAAAAAAAAAAGGTCATGTTTATTCAAAAATGGGGAAAAACAGGTACAAAGACACACCTTATAGACTTCCATAAACCCTATAAACCATTCAGTATGTCTTTATATCTTGTAAGTGTTTTGATATTAGCCACTTGCTGCCAAATCACGTACTTGTACTTCATTGGCTTCAAGTGGATGTACCGGAGTGATGCCCGCAGCTGTCCGCAAATGTAAACAGGGTTCAAACCACACATGTTAGGTATCACCGCAATCATTAGAACGAAAGCAACAATTCTCGTGCAAGACCTCCTCTGTAACAGGTAACCGCTAAAAAAATATAACTCGTCGCCTATGGAGATTTTTAAGTACCGTAGTTTGTCGCCATTCCACGAGTGTGCACAAATTAAGCATGACATGTTAGGTTTCTATTTACTCAGCGTAACATATTTCACATTATAGAAAAAAATTAGGCTAACTTTATTTTTTATTTTCTTTTATTGATTGAAATGTATTTTTCCCAAAAAATTGTGTTTTAAAGACCTTTGCGCAAATACAGTGGGGTTGATTTACTAAAGGCAAATCCACTTGCACTTGTAGTGCACTGGGAAATGCAGTCACTGTAGATCTGAGGGGATGATCTGAAATGAAGGAAAACTCTGCCTATTTTATCATCCAATCATGTACAAGCAAAAATGTTGTTTTTTTTTTCCTTGCATGCCCCCCTCAGATCTACAGAGAATGCACTTCCAAGTGCACTTGCAGTGCAAAATGGATTTGCCTTTAGTAAAAAAAAACTCAGCGTGATGTAAAATATTGCAACAACCACCATTTTATTCTATAAGGTCTCTGCTAAAAAAATAAATATAATGTTTGGGGGTTCTAATTGATTTTCTACCAAAAAATAATGACTTTAATCAACAAATGTCAAAAAAAGGCCTGGTCTTCAAATGGGTAAACAAATTGGTATTTTCTAAATATGTTTTCCTTCTTTAAATTAGAGTTTATAAATGTATATTATCTCAAGGACACTAAACATTTCTCCAGGTAAATTTGCATATACTGCATCAGGCATCTGATGAAAAAGGTCTCATCTTTGAAAAGAAATGAGAACAATTTTAAAAAGTGCCTAGCCCAACGCAACCAATTAGAGGTCATCTTTCATTGTTGTAGGCATTTTATCCTGATTTAAGGGAAAAACTGATTAGTTATTGCTTAACAAACGTGACTCTTTACCTTATTATTCTAAAATATCTGAAATGGTTAAAAGATGGAAGCTTCAAAATATAATAGATAAAAAAGTGAATTAGCACATATTTTGGGGGAAAATCACCGTCAAAAAATCTCCAAGCGCACGTATATGACATTTGTCCTCTTATCACAGTCTATTTACACTCTATTTATACTTTATCCTTTCATTAGAAACCATTATTGATTGCTTCTTTTCTGTGCCACTCTCTGCTCTTGATTTCTTACTCCTCCCCAGCCAGTCATAACCTTTGTGGTCAGGTCTGGAGAAACACTTTTGTCCTTGAAACTCTCCTTATTCTGCCAGTTGTATGAGACCTAGGCACGGCGTCTAGTTCATGCCAGCAAATGTTTAGACCTGGCAGTCTCCTGTAAATCCCTAGAGAGTTTTCCAGCAGCCAAGCTCCACGATTTCATTTCACACCATCTAAATGATTTATCAGAGTCATTGCCTGGGACAGGATTCAGATATGCCTTTAACGTCCTGTAGAAAGGGGCAATGGTTTAGCTCATTTTGACGCTTGCCCATTTTTACCCAGAGAACTGAGGTTAACCATTTCAGATACAGAGATTCATTAAGACACAGTGTTACTATTAATACATAAGCCTTAGGTCTTCGAAGGTGCTGAGCCAAGAAATCTGAGAAATTAATTGCTTAAACCAAGAAATCGCGGAATGCCAATTTGATTTATGGAAAACAGAATCAAATTTACAGTAAGCCATAAAAGAAACATGCTTTCTTCAGAATAGATTGAAGATTCCAAACTAATTGATAATTTCAGTGTGTAGCTAAAAAAGAAAATGTTTGCGATATTCACCGCATGCTGCTGCATGGAACACAGAGGTTATGTACTTTGACCCACAAAAAAACCCACAGACAGCCAAATTGCATTATACCAGATACATGCATAAGGGAACACATCATGTTGCCGAATGTCAGTAAGGTGGGATGAACACAACACATAGGCGTCTGTATATAAAAAGTTCACTGTATGAATGTGACACACATCTGCTCAGTTCTAACAAAACTTGCCGTATTCTGTGTTATCGTCATATGATCATTAGCACCATCCAGTGGCCATAATGCAGTGTTTGTTTTTCAACACCTCAATCAGAAAAAAAAAAGTTTTTTTTGCCACTAGATGGCATTTAAAATGATATGAGATAATTGTATAACACAGAATAGGGCAACAATACAAAAATTCTTGGCTGCAAGCTGCTCTTCCTCACTGCCACTTCAAACCCAGGTGTTGGGGGTTATACAAAGTCATCTCTGTTCGCAGACCAAGTGCCAAGATGAAAGTCATCGCACACCACATTTTTTGAAAGGATATCCACAAAGCTTAAAGTAGAACTATAGGCAAAAATATTTTTTTTTCATTTTGGATAGAGTAAAGGAGTATAGTACCCCCTGTCAGATTTATTTTCGCCATCTGTGTCCCATTGGGGAGATTTCCATTCACTTCCTGTCCCAATAGCCAAGCAGGAAGTGAGAAAAAAACCACTGCAAATTAGGGGAATTCCTTGGGACTCCCAGGTCACCAGAACTAGTGTCCCTATTGGAACATTTCCCTTCTACTACTTTTCTAGGGACAACCCAAAATGTGGAGATTTTCTTTTACTTTCACTTTCAATGCTAATGGTAAACAGGACAAATGGAGAGGTTGAATCTCCTTAATGGTGGCACAGACAGCAATAAAAACTGACACGTGTTCTAATCTAGCTCTACTCTATCCAAAACTTAAAAAAAAAGTTTTGCCTTTAGTTATACTTTAATATTGACAATCCCGATCTGGTTTTAGATGAGGGCTGTTAATATTAAGCTGGTAGATATGCTTTCTGATAATGTGAGCACCAATGATCCCTCCGGCATGTGGAGGCCTTCTTCTTGGCATAGAATATGGAACGTTTCATTGGAGCTGAGTGTGTCACATTCGTTCAGCAATCTTTTTATACACAGATCCCATAGTCATGCATAAAACTGACTGGGGTGTACATGCATTTCAGCACACAGATGTGAGCCATTTGTGCTTTGTGGCAATGTTCTGAAAAAGAAATCATGCAAATCTGTTAAAACCTGCATTGTGGTGCATTGGTGACCTATTCAAAATAATAACATAATGCCAATGTATGAACCATCCCTAGCACAATCTAATGAATAATGGTCTTCACTTTCCTTGCACAGTTTGTATATTTTTGTTGCCATCCTAGACACCTAAACCAAACTACTAGCTGAAGTGGGTAACACCGGCCATGGATTGCAAGTAAGTGCATTGATGCAAGTGTCTTTCGTCTCCAGTCGACCCCAGCTTGGTGTGCTGTGTATGGTGTGAAGTTTAATCTTGATAGTGTAAAATTAAGTCTAGCCAGGTGAATGGGTTAAAAAAGGATGGCACGCGACAGTTGGCCTAGGGGGCAGGAAATACAAATCTATGTAGATGGGAAGCAGCTAGTGCAGTCACTGTGCTTCTTCACTTCTAAAGCAAGTGTCACTATTAAATATGCAAAGATCTGCAGAAGTCAATAGAAACACTAATGCCAGTTCTATTTGCCACAGTTCATGGCAGCATAGGCAAGAAAAATATCATACTCATCTCTGTAATGGTTTCCTTGCCCCAAGCTTAAAAATAGCTATATAAGCTGGAAAGGCTACAGGTCTGTTACTGATATATTATTACTTATGTGAAACCAGCAATTTACATTTCACTTTTTCTCACTTTACTGGAACTAGGACCTTTGCAAACCTCTTCTTTTACTGTCACAGTGATGGTAATTTCTCTTTGCCGCCACCTCAACTTCAGAAATGGGGAAATTAAAGAAATAAAGGTGTGCCTTCACTCCCCTATTTCCAAGTATAATTTCCTATAAAGGAATCAATAACTCTGTGCTGTTTTCTTTCATTAGAGTCAGGTTTCCTACTGTAGAGTTGGGAAAAGAGTAAGGTTGGTGAAAATCAATGACAGCTCCCTGGCATGCAGCCTTCACACACAGAAGCCAGTATTACAGCCTAAAGCAGTATTAGTCCAAAAAGCAAACATGTATTACATTGATGCTTACCAATTCTAAGATTTGATGGCTGCATTTTTTTATTTTTATGCTTTCTTTTTTCTTTTCTCATCTGGTGATCCAGCCAGTAAGTCTGCTGTTTTTCAATAGAGCATGCTCTCTTCCAGATGTATCACTTTACACGGATGAGACAAACTGCTTACCACTGGCAGGGGTGCTTACAATGAATAGTTTTATCCCAAAAGGAAGAAAACTGTTTGGCTTCAATTTGTTAGTTCACTTAAATTTGCTAGTGCATCTAACACATCCCCCCTCCCCTCCCAGGTTTATCTTGCAAAAAAAAAATAGTGTATTATTAAGGAAAATATAGCCACAAATATTGGCTGGGCAGTACCTATAGTAAGTAGTCTGGTTATGCAACAATATAGGAGGCAGTATGAGGCAGGTTTTATCTTGAAATAAACATTAGAGACAATAGCCACAAAAACTGTACAGTTGCTAAAAAATATGTAAGCAACTTGGTTAGGCCACGATAGAAGATGAAGAGATAAAGAAGGGTATATATTTCGATAAGAGTTGTATTATCTAAAAAAAAACAATAACCATAAATATTGTTCAGTGGACAGTATATAAGAAGCTTGGTTAGGCTGCAATTTAAGAGTGAGAGATGAAGCAGGTTTTATTTAGGAAAGGTATGTGTTTAGAAGGAATAGGCCTGTATCAGAACAGGACACAGGCATTAGAATATGCAGCAAAAAGAAAAAGACAAGGCATGTTTTTCTACAAAAAAAGGTGTATTATTTAGGAAACAATAACCACAAATATTCACTGGACAGTATGTAAGTAGTTTGGTTATGCTGCAATACATGGAGAAGGATGAGGCAGGTTTTATCTTGAAATAAACATTATAGTGCATCTTTTCAGAGACAATAACCACAAAAATTGATCAGTGGCTTGCCAGTATGTAAAAAGCTTGGTTAGGCCACAATAGTAAGGCCTAACCTAGTAACAAGTAGGTTTTATCTTAAAATAAGCATTATAATATATTATTTGAAGCTGAATAGTATACACATAGCTTTGTAGTACTGCAATGTAAGAGGGTGTGATGAGGCATATATTATCTTGAAATAAACATTACAGTATTTTATTTGAGAGACAATAGCTATAAGTATTGTACAGTGGACTAGACAGTATGTAAAACAACTTGGCAAGGCTAAAATATAAGAGGCAAGGGACAGGGCAGGTTATATCTTGCAAAAAAAAATACAGTGTATTATCTTAAAGACAATAGCTACAAATATTGTGCAGTGGCTGGATAGTATGCAAGCAGCTTGGTTGGGCTAGAAAAAGAATGGAGAGATAAAGCATATATTATGGTGAAATAAACAATAGAGCGTTATATTTAGGAGACAATAGCCACAATAATTATGCAGTGGCTGGAAAGTATGTAAGCAAGAAAGGGACAAGGAATGGTAAATATTGCAGTCAAAACTGTATTATCTGACCAATACAATAACCATAAATGCTGTTCAGTGGCTGGACAGAATGTAATAAGCTTGGTTAGTCTGCAATATAAGATATCAGAAATGAATCAGGTTTTATCTTGAAATAAACATTGGCGTGTATATCTTCAAGGTGCAACACAGGATCTTTCCTTTTGCAAAAACATTAGGAATGTGGTAGCTGAAGTACAGCAGCAGAAACATTTTGCTATGCCTGGCCCCCAAAATAGACCACAAACTTTGAGACACACTCAGGATTTATTACCCGCAGCAAATGTTAGCAACCTGGCAGCTGAACTGTAGCCGCAGAAACATAATGGGGCGCCTTAACAGTGCCAGAGCACTGGAATATGCCACAAATGTTACATGCCATTTTTGGAGTGCCGGTCTATACTGTCAGAGATGTTTGCTTCTTCATAAAAATAAATATAACAAAAATCTTGTGCTGTACTGAAGGCTTTCTCAAGACAGCCCACTGGGTGCAAGGTAAGCCAGAAACTCCAGTGCATACTGTGCAATCTCTGTGATCCATCCTGGACACTCAATTGTCCATGGAGCTCTCACTTCTGAAAGTGATCACAACAGCCCTAGGCCTGATATAATCAACAATCATGTGGTTCAGTTACTGCCTGCAGCCAGACCTAGGCACTGTGGTTTAAAAGCTCTGAAAAGTGGTGATGAGGCACCTGCCACCACTTCTACTCTCCCTTTTTGAGATCAGATGATTGAAGGCATGTTTGTAATCACAGAGGATCCTTGAAAAGAGGTTCTCCTCCTTAAAATGCCACATTTTGGGCTCTCTCTGGATAATCCATTTTACTCTTGTATCTGAGATCTAATATAGTGGCTAACAAATAGTTCTCTCGACACAAATCCTCTGGTCCTTGCACTTGCATTTGGGCAGAAAAGATCCTATTTGCCACAAATTGCCTGTGGCAGAGGACAACATTGTATTCAAAACTCCTGGAGGTTGAGAGGGGTGAAACATCTCCCTTAAAGTCTACCCCATTTCTACTCCTCTTCAGCTCCTCCTTCTTGTTACTGGACCATGTGCCGGTGTCATGTATGCCCTGTTACTGGCAATGGGGTTAAATTACACAGACACATTCAATTCCATATGCTGATGGAGAGCAGGGACAGAATTCTTGGGCAAAATAATGATGACTCAGTAATGCCACTGTGGTGTAGCTCATGGCAAAAGGTTGTGGAAAGTGGCTTATTATAGGAGATGGAATGGGGCTTGCTGCCAAGACAACACTTTTGCCAAGAAGATATTAGGATGTTAAGCACTGGGGTGATTTGGGAATTTTTTTCTTTTACTGCAGTGGCTACAGAAAAAAAACCCTGCCTTATGATGCATGCTGCTTGAGACAGAGGAGTGGGTGTATGAAAATTCTGTAGAGGTTCAAGATTTTGTTTGAGCTTCCTCAGCGTGGCCCCATGACCCTCTTCCCTGCTGGATGTAGCATAGACTGAGCTCCAAAAAGCCTTTGTTTTCAATCACTTGAGGCTGCAAATGTTGCAGCAGATGCAACAGAAGAGTTTTTTGCGGATAGGGGAAGTTGTGAAAAGTAAGGAATGCCAATCTGTCTCATTGAGGTACTGCTCCACCTAAGCTTTGTGGTGCACAGCCATGTATTTCCTCATGCATTTTGTACCTAAATGGCTGATATTTTACTGCAGCTAATACACAGCAAGCATAGTGGTGCTGTCAGTAGCAGATAAATTAAAATGTGTTACTTTGGTGAACACAACCTTTACCAGAGAAGTACAATAATGTGCTGTAAAAACGCAGCAACATTGTCTGTGTCAATAACAAGTGTATGCTGCAGCATCCAAAATAAAAAGGGCAAAGCAAAATAAAATAAAATACACCCCTAAAATAAATAAATAAATGAATAAACCCTGAATGTATAAGCCCCAACTCAATTATTTTTAACCTAACTAACAAAAATAAAAACAGACGTTGCTGACACACACAAAAAGGTAGTAATAAAATGAATGTTGGGTCACAGTGGGGGAACAAAGAACTTGTAGCCCACCACACATAAATCCACAGTAATTTAGCTCAGTAAGGCATAATACTGTATAGAAACTAACTCTCCCTACACGGGCTGTCAACTCTCCCTAAACTATTTCAATACACATTGAAATGTCTACTGGAAACTACAACACGGGAGCTGGCACATAACAAAGACCCCATTATTGCCCTTTTATGCCAGCAGACCTAAGTTAAAAGGCCAGGCAGTTCATTATAATGAAAATAATTTGGCCTTGCAAATTTTGGCATTCATTTGGGAGGACTGAAAATTTTGAACAAGCCGTATCTGCCGCAAAACCCAAACCTCATCTTTAATGGGAACAAATAAATGAAGACAGAAAGGAGTCAGAACAAACATACTCATATCTGTAAGCACATGACACATTGGGATCCTTTTTCATTTTGTGGACTTTCAAGTTTACATACACTATGTGGTTAAACATTTGTGTGCACCTGACCCTGACACTTAAATGAGCTTGGACATCCTATTCCAAAACCACAATAATATAGAGTTAACCCAACCCTCCCACTTTTGCAGCCCTAACAGCCTTCATTTTGAAAAGTATTTTCACAAAACTTGTAAGCATGTCTGGGGGAATTTGTTCTTATTCAGCCAAAACAGGAATTGTTAGGTCAGGTACCCATGTTTGACAAGAAGATCCAGCACAAGGGCACATTGATTCTGGTACAGATAACGGGCTTTTCCAACTGTTGCCAGAAGACTGGAAGCACATAATTGTCTCAAATAATTGGCTGTGCTGTAGCATTAACAGTAACCTTTAATGGAAACATTTAAACTCAATGGAGATGCACATACCTTTGGCTATATAGTATAAATAATACGGTATAAGACCAATTATGTAGTGTAAGCCTACAAAAAAATCAACCTAAATTCTTTGCTCATTCATGGCTATCATACATTGCTCATCAATTATTACAAACGATCCATGAAATGGCCATTCTAATGCCGTGTACACATGACCGGACTTTTTGACGGACTAGGTCCGACAGTCTTCCCGATGGACTTTCGGTGGAGGTCCAACGGACTTTCTGAACGTTTTGAACGTGATGACGTAAATAGGACAAAACAAGGACGTTTAATCGCCAGTAGCCAATAGCTGCCCTTGTGTTATATTTGGTCCGTCGGACTAGCACTCAGACAAACGGTTTTCCTGATTTTTAGTCCCTCAGACTTGAGTCCATCGGAAAGATTTGAAACATTTTCTATTTCTAGGTACGTCAGATTTGTTTTATAAAAAAATGGTCGGACTAGCCCACACACGATCGGAATGTCCAACGGACTGATCCCGTCGGACCTAGTCTGCCAGAAAGTCCGGTCGTGTGTACCACCAAACACCTATAACCACTATTCTACTTCCTACTGACACGAGTCTCCTATTTGTTTAAATAGTATTGTAAATTAAAACAAAAGCTCAGCATACCAAGAGATCTTTCAAGTTGTATGTTATTTTGTTCATAACCATCTCTGTTCCATCATTGGTATATGTATACTGGAGCCCACACAGGTTTGAACTACCATACATATGCATGATTTGGCTGAAGTGAGTGCATGATCTAGTGGTGCAACTGAAGTCAGTAATCGCTGCTGTCACTAGGCAGTTTAGATGATAGACTAACCTCAGGAATCATGTGTAATGGTCCCAGAGGCTTGTGATCATTGTGATGCCTTGTCACATTGATCACGATAAAAGTTGAAAACTAAAAGAGATCTTTACACAATGCATAAAACCCACTCTCATGACTGTGTGTAAGAGCGAAGCTTGCTTCTGCATTTAATCCCCATATTAACCCCACGTCTTTTTTCACTGACTGGTCTATTTTATACTTTTATGGTCTTTTTCCTTTTTTTGTTGTCAATTGTGTACATTTATAGGACTATATACAACAAAGTTGTAACCTGAATAGGGGGCACAACCTCTTGCATTGTTGGGTTTCTGATATCATTTACTGAGCATTTCCCTGTGTATTTATTAAGCCATGATCTACAGCCTGACAAACACGTACACCACAAAAGCAGTTTTCACAGGTTGAGAATGAAGCTGGTAATTTCTGTAGCTAGTTGAGAAAAAAATGGCAAACAGAAAAATAAACACAACTTGGAAGATGGAGAGTATTGTATTTCAGGTACCTTTGCAAACCATTGTTTTAGTAGGATAGTGGAATTAAAGCGGGAGTGCACCTAAAAAAAATATTAAAAGCCAGAAGCTACAAATACTGCAGCTGCTGACTTTTAATAAATGGACACTTACCTTTCCTGGAGTCCAGCGATGTCAGCAGCCAAAGCCGATCAATCGTCTGGCTCTTGGCTGCTGCCACCGCCATTCTCAGTGAGGAAATTAGGAAGTGAAGCGTAACGGCTTCACTTCCCGGTTCCCTACTGCGCATGCGCAAGTCACACTGCGCGTAGTAAATGGTCCCCGCCATCTCCTGGGACCTGTGTGTTTCCCAGGAGACAGTGGGGGTGACACGAAGGGGCATGACTCCTGCGGGAGTCTATTCCCAGAAGTGGGTGCAGACACCTGTATTTTACAGGTATCTGCACCTCCTCCCCCCTGAAAGGTGCCAATTGTGGCACCGGAGGGGGGGGGGGGACAGATGAGAGGAAGTTCCACTTTTGGGCAGAACTACGCTTTAACAATAGAGAACTGCAAAACTGTGCCTCCTTAACATGCTAGGTGGATCGCTGAACTGGAACAAGCATGCAGCTAGTGAAGTCAAAGGAGAATCTGGACCAGTTCTAGACCAGTAACCCAGAAAGTAATGGAAAAATTAGAAGGCTAATGCAGCAGTATAACAGCCAATTAACAAGCATTATCCAAAGGAGAGCTCAGTAACTGCTATCTATGTATTGTGCCAAACTAAACTAAACCTTTGAACAAACTTTTCTAAATGGGTCAAAGTGTTTTAAATTAAAAATAGCAAAAAAATAATGTAGCGCTCAGTTATGCAGTTTGAGAATTTTGTTGTGTACCCAACAAGCAAAAAAATACATAGAAGTGGTGCTACCAAGCAGGTAGACATGTGCAGAAATGAAAAATTAGCTTTGTTTCGTATAAATTTGTTATATTACTGATTTTGTTTTTCGTGGACTCGTTTGTTTAGTTTTGTTTAGTTTCATTAGTTTATTCATTTTCTAAAGAATTCTAAATTTTCTGAATGATTAATTAACTAATTTTTCGTCCGATCTGAATTCTGTGTGAAGAATAGCTGGTTGTTATGGGGTGGAATGGGAAGCTGGCCGCTGTGTCTATAACAACTGATGACTCATAAGCTGTCAGCAGGTTTCCCCACTGAAAGCTGAATGTAAACAAAAGAATGCTGGCAATGAAAAATTAAGAAACAAACAGTGTGGGGTCATTCTCTATATCCATACCAGGCTCCTTGGGTCTTGTATGGATTGTAAGGGGAACCCCATGCCAAAATAAAAAAAAAAGGTGTGGGATCTTCCCCAAGATCCATACTAGACCCTTATCAGAGCATGCAGTCTGGTAGGTCAGGAAAAGGGCTAAGATGAGTGAGCGCCCCTCCCCCTCCTGAACCATACCAGACCACATGCCCTCAACATGGGGGAGTGCTTTGGGGTATGCTGATGTAGACAAGGGCCTCTTCCCCACAACCCTGGCTGGTGGTTGTGGGGGTCTGCAGGAGGGGGGCTTATCAGAATCTGGAAGCCTCTTTAAACAAGGGGCCCACAGATCCCTCTCCTTAATGTGAATGAGTAGGAGTACGTTGTAGCCCTACTCATTCACCAAAAAAGTGTCAAAAATAAATAAAAACACAGAGACAGTTTTTGACAATTTCTTTCTGAAAAAAAACAAAAAAACAATGTCCCAAAGTAAATCCAACATCAATCACGTTGGGCGTTGCTGCCGCCGCTGACTCGAAGAAATAGAAATATAGTTCTGCATCCGATGAAGGCTCCTTCCCTCTGACAGCTCAGCCATCTGACCATTCTTAAATAACTAAGGGTTGGGGCCAGCCGACAATGTCCCCCATCCCCTTTGTGAAGTCATTGACTGGGGCATGCTGGAATTATGACATCAGAAGGAGCCAGGGGTCATCCAGTGACATCATCGGATTGCCCCACCCCTTAGTTATTTAACTGTCAGACGGCTGGAGCCTTTGTCAGGTACAGACTTCATTGTGATTGGTGCTAAATTTACTTGGGGGGATTGTTTTTTTTTTTTTTAAATAAAGGAATTGTCAAAAACTGTTTGTGTTTTTATACTCATATGCATACTCATTCACATGGGTGGGAGTGGGATGTTGGGGCCCCCTTGTTAAAGGGGCTACCAGATTCTGATAAGCCCCTGGCCCGCAGATCCCCACAACCACATGTCTCTATGTTGTCCTTATCAACATGGAGACAAAGGGGTTTATTTACTAAAGGCAAATCCATTTTGCACTACAAGTGCACTCGGAAGTGCAGTTGCTGTAGATCTGATGGGGACATGCAAGGAAAATAAAAAAACAGCATTTTTGCTTGTACATGATTGGATAATAAAATCAGCAGAGCTTCCCCTGATTTCAGATCTTCCCCTCAGATTTACAACGACTGCACTTCCAAGTGCACTTTCAAGTGCAGAATGGATTTGCCTTTAGTAAATCAACTCCATAGTGCTTTGGAGTTAAGCCCCCTTACCCCAAGACTCCCTCTCTATGTTGATGGCATGTAGCCTGGTATGGTGTAGGAGGGGGGGTGCTCGCTTGTCCCCCTTTCCTGACCTTCTGGGTTGCATGCTCGGATAAGGGTCTGGTATAGATTTTGGTGGGGAATCCACGCCATTTAAAAAAAAAAATAGCATGGGGTTCCCCCTAAAATGCATACCAGACCCCAAGGACATTGTAGGGATAGGGAGGGGCATGTATTTTTTTTTTCATTGCTGCCATTCTTTTGTTTATATTGTGCTTTCCCCACTGACAGCTGATGAGTCATTGGTTGTTAAGGACACAACGGCCGAATTCCTGGCCTGCTCCTTAACAACCAGCTATTCTTCACACAGAATTTGGATCAGTCAATCAATTTAAAATTGGAATCAAACACACCCCTCAGCTTTGTCAGATCTACAGTGCTTTAACCCTTGAAATTTTCCACATTTTGTCATGTTACAATCAAAAATGTTAATGTATTTTATTGGGATCTTATGTGATAGACCAACATAAAGTGGCACATAATTGTGAAATGGAAAAAAAATGATAAATGGTTTAAAAATTTTTTTACAAATAAATATCTGAAAAGTATGGCATGTATTTGTATTCAGCCCCCCTGAGTCAATACTTTGTAGAGCCACCTTTCACTGCAATTACAGCTGCAAGTCTATTTGGGGATGTCTCTACCAGGTTTGCGCATCTAAAGAGTGAATTTTTTCCCATTCTTCTTTGCAAAATAGCTCAAGCTCTGTCAGATTGAATGGAGAGCATCTGTGAACAGCAATTTTCAAGTCTTGCCACAGATTCTCAATAGGTCTAGACTTTGACTGGGCCATTCTAACACATGAATATGCTTTGATCTAAACCATTCCATTGTAGCTCTGGCTGTATGTTTAGGGCCATTGCCCTGCTGAAAGGTGAACCTCAGTTTCAAGTCTTTTGGAGACTTTAAGATTGCCCTGTATTTGGCTCCATACCATCAACTCTGAACAGCTTCCCTGTCCCTGCTGAAGAAAAGCATCCACACAACATGATGCTGCCATCGCCATGTTTCATGGCGGGGATGGTGTGTTCAGAGTGATGTGCCATCTTAGTTTTTTGCCGCACATAGCTTTTTGCTTTTAGGCCAAAAGTTTAATTTTGGTCTCATCTGACCAGAGCATCTTGTTCCATGTTTGCTGTGTCCCCCACATGGCTTCTCGCAAACTGCAAACGGGACTTCTTATGGCTTTCTTTCAACAATGGTTTTCTTCTTGCCACTCTTCTGTAAAGGCCAGATTTGTGGAGTGCACGACTAATAGTTGTCCTGTGGACAGATTGTCCCACCTGAGCTGTGGATCTCTGCAGCTCCTCCAGAGTTACAATGGGCCTCTTGGCTGCTTCTCTAATTAATGCTCTCCTTGCCCGACCTGTCAGTTTAGGTGGAAAGCCATGTCTTTGTAGGTTTTCAGCTGTCCCATACTCTTTTAATTTTCTGATGATGGATTGAACAGTGCTCTGTGAGATGTTCAAAGCTTTGGATATTTTTTATAGCCTAATCCTGCTTTAAACGTCCCCACAACTTTATCCCTGACCTGTTTGGTGTGCTGCTTGGGCTTTGTGATGCTGTTTGTTCACTAAGGTTCTCTAACAAACCTATGAGGGCTTCACAGAACAGCTGTATTTATACTGAGATTAAATTACACACGGGTGAATTCTATTTACTAATTAGGTGATTTGTGAAGCTAATTGGTTCCACTAGATTTTAGTTAGGGGTATCAGAGTAGAAGGGCTGAATACAAATACATTCTACACTTTTCAGATATTTATTTGTAAAAAAAAATTTAAATCGTTTATCATTTTCCTTCCACTTCACAAGTATGTGCCACTTTGTATTGGTCTATCACATAAAATATGTTAACATTTTTGGTTGTAACATGACAAAATGGGAAAACGTTCAAGGGGTATGAATACTTTTTCAATACACTGTATCGCTATTCAATCAGCAGGGAGCATGATATTTGCTGATAGTATGCTAGCAGATTATACGTTTTTCTACTCTGTGGCTGCTTTCCAAATAAAATAAACTGCAAGGTCTCAGTTACATGGGAAGCTGCCAACATAAAAAAAATATATAGGCATTTTGGCTACAACACAAAAATGATACCCTATGTTGCCTCTGGTGCACAGTACCACCACCAAAGGTGAATGGGGCTGTGCTGCAACAATGATTCAAATGCTTATCTCACGCTCGTAACATAGTATTTACATATAACAACTATAAAGAAAATATGGCAGCCACTGCTCTACCACCCTACTGAAAAGTGATATGCCATTACTCACTTTTCAGAGGGGAAGTAGATGGCCGCAGGTGTGAACAAATCCTAAGACTTTGCACACCTTTTGTTTTCTTTCACCTGGAATGCATTTAGCATATTTAAACTGTTCTGTTATGCCGTGTACACACGATCAGACATTCTGACAACAAAATCCATGGGATTTTTTCCAACGGATTTTGGGCCAAACTTGTCTTACATACACACCGTCATACAATGTTGTCGGAAATTCTGAATGTCGAGAACGGGGTGACATACAGCGAGGCAAAAAAATTGAAGTTCAATAGCCAGTGCGGCTCTTCTGCTTGATTCCGGGCATTCTTAGAACTTTGTGCTTCGGAATTGTGTACACACAATCGGCATTTCCAACAACGGATTTTGTTGTTGACAAAAAGCTCCCATCGAACATTTTACATTAGAAAATCCAACTGTGTGTATGGGTTGTATGGGACCGTGTGTACCATGTGCATTAGGCTTTAAATACACACGTATGTTTGGGCTCAGGTATTATTTTGGGTGTTATTAGCGCTTTAGGATTATATATTCATTTTTTTTTTTTACTTTCACAAATCGCATCATCTATCAAAGTGATAGTAATGACAACCAAAAGAAACTGATTTTTATATAACATCCTGATACAAAAATGTCTCCTTAGTGGGTATACTTGTCTGTTATTTAAATGCTAATTATAATTACATTTTTTAAGTCAGTTTATAATAATGTTGGCACCCGGCCTGCACTTAATATATATCGCTCCATGGGTGAAATTGTTTCAGCAAAAGACAATTCCATTTCAAATTAACATATTGTTTATCTGTGTGAATCCTCACAGCAGAAACACAGCAAAGAAGAGGTTCCCTTCAGAATATACCAAGCTTTAATTAAATTTATGTGTGCCTTTTTTTGGGACCTTGTTATAAGCTATATTAAGCAAGTTGAACTTCTCAGCTTGCAAACATGCCTTATTACAAATAATAAAAAAATACAAATATAATACTACTACTACCACTACCACTACTACTACTACTACTACTAATAATAATAATAATAATAATAATAACCATTGTCATCAATAGAATAATAATAATGTTGTCATACTACTTACTACTTTCTCTAGCACCTTAAATAAATTTATATTATTCAAATTCAAACTCATCCATACCTGTTGTAATTTTTTTTTACATTAACCAAAGAAATGACAGCTAGAATATGACTGGTTGCTATGGGTGACAATTCTATTTTCTTTGTTCTTTTTGAACACATGAGCTCTATAGTTCAAAGGGTAGTAATGTGCAGAAACTCACAGCAGTTAATCAGATGTCAGCTTTCATTAGTCTCATGACACTGTGCTGTGAAAATGAAGGGTCTATACGACACAAATGAAAATGGGGGGCTTGATGCATATACCTGCAGCTCACTGATTGCTTCCCAATGGTCAGTGTAAAAATGTGATTTAAGTCAGCTGCTGCACATAAATGCATCAGCTTTGCTTTGGACTACTCATATGTATAACTGTTATAGACTATACCACCTAAAGGAATGATTGCTGCAATCTCTGGGTTTCATAGAAAGAAAGCTTGGCAGAATTTGCTGAGTGCTCCACAGCACCAGGTCTACAAAAGGTGTATTCATCCATGTAGTTCATACTGGCATGTCTTCGCACCTGGAAGAGTGCTAAATGTAGCCCATTGATGGCATATGTGGCATAGCTGGGTATTACTTTGCTATATACAGCTAAAATACAGGCTAGATGCTAAATGTAGGAGTAGAGATTAACAGGCACAGAGATTATTTTGTTAGGCAGAGGTTCACAATCCACATATTTTATGTTCACTTGACCCCAAACACATCTCTCAACAGTATCCAATGGGAATCTTTCTTTTTTGCAGGATCAGCGAGTTTAGGTGCTTGTGAAGTGGGATTCCTCGCCCACTGTGATGTCATTTAGTTCTTTATCAGGGGCTTCCCTAATAATGAGGTACAGTATTTTCTAAAGAAAACATGTATTACATTACAGAGAGTGCGGAAGTCCACGGTAAAATCCCCAGCACCAGAGTGTGATTCCCAATGAAAACTACCCCTTCTTATTTTGGGAGTCTGTAAATGATACATGGAAAAAATAAAGTGTACGTGAGATTTTCCTAATCCACAGAGTGGATTGTATTTCATGTGGTATCGACCTATGGTGCTACAAATTTTAGGCAGCTGAAACCTATTCTATTTTTGCTTGTTTAGGCAGATGATGCCTATTCTACTAGTTATTGAATATAAACCTTAAATGAGGGTCACAGCTTTCGTTCTAAACAATAAAATTTGACCTTGTACTTACATGTTATGAAGCACGCACCAACCACAATGTGGGTCCCCAGAGCCAAGGCAATCACTGCATGTGGTATATTGGCCACAGGACTCTACTGGCACTCGAGTAAGCTGTAAATGAAACAAGAAGAAATCATCTTAATGATATATGTGTAACATTTAACTAAAGATTACCTTATATTATTCTTTCACTAGCATCAGCACATGAATATACAGAACAAAGGAAAATACATATACATTTAAGAACCAGCAGGAACCAATGAAGGATCAGACTGTAAATTAATATCTTAAGTCATTAATGGCATAAAAGTAGCATGTTCTGAACACTGCATAAATGTCCAGATATACATAAACAGATATCAAGCTTTATCCAACACATTTTAAATATAATAGTACACACATGTATTTTTAATCAGAAAGCTCAGCATACTTGGTTTTATATGGCCATTAATAAATAGTTTTGAACATACTCCGCATAGTACAAATCTGATAACTGAGTAGCATAAGCACAACTGAGCAAGATGGCCATATATCTTTTATAATATATCTCACCAACCCCCTCCTTTATTGAAAACTAAATAATAGATATGAATTTTTAAAGTCAAATGGGAATGTATTTTGTGGGTCTACCTCATGCTGAAAGCAGAAAGCAAGCCTTACCCACTGTTTTATTATTTGTCTGCTCTCATTTTCCCAGCCTGTGTCTGTCTGTCTGTATTGATTAGATTCCCCTTGGCTGAAGGCCTGGATAGAACATGGGAGCCTAAGCTCATCCCTTGAGCTTCGTGGGTAGCAATGTTCTGAACTCACGTTCCGAAATATCTCATCAAAATGTAATCTATAAAGAATGTCTCTTTAATCAGTGGAAACATTGCCCTCTTTCACTGCCTTCTCTGCTTCATGACTTCTGCACCACCTGTTGGGCCCTGCTTTTATTATAATAAGGTTAGATCTCGTGTGTCTAACATATAGAATGACTTTGTTTAACAGCTGTATGGTTGTCTGCATTAAATTGCGCCCATGGCATTGAACTTTATGTTACTGAAGCACAAATATCAAACAGCGTTCAATATTGTAACTGCTGGACTTAACTATCAAACATTTTATTAAACTTGGATCAGCTGCCTTATGATATGTATTTAAATATCTACAGCATGAACACACACAGTCATATTTCAAATTTATGTTCATAAAATATAAAAAGAGGATTCATCAAGTAATAAACATCAGATGGCAGTCAGTCATTCATTCACCACTTCTATATTTTACACCTTCTCCATAAACTGTACATGCTTTAAAAAGCCACGCTTTGTTGGTTTTGCCTTTTTCTTAAAAATGAAAACTGAGAGCAGGGAAATAAAGGAAAAATGGCACCCTGTTCAATAAACAATTAATCTGACTTTAAAGTCCCAAGATTTGTTGCCATTGTGCTTATCCAAGACAAAAAACAGGTATTGCCCAAATGTACTGAAATTGCATGACCAAGTGATGTATCGTTGCTTTCGTCTTGAGAAAAGTAAATTAATTTTATTGTGTATTTATTAAAAATTCCTTTATTGTATGAGCACTGCACAGACATCATTAAGTGGACAGTACAATTCCAAACCCAGATTAGATATAAAATGTAGTATTCATGCATTAAAACATATTCCTTAAAGTTGCTACACCAATCATGTGATCAAGAAAATGTGACAAATCAGAGAGGTATGTCTGACCAGCATATAAGTTTGCCACACATTAACAGAGCTCAGCTCTGCACAGCCTAGGCAGACCAGGGGGTCTTCCTCCAACTTACACCACTCGACTGTCAGTGCTTACTGGAGATATGCCAAAAAAGAAGCTTAAGGACTTCTTCCCACCCTTAATGGGGAAGAATCCACAGCATGGCACCATCTCTTCCATGTGCTTCACGCTGCACAATCACCAGCAGCATCAGGATCCCTCTGCTCCCAATACACCCTGAAAATGGTGAGTCCTCTTCCCCTGACTCTCTCACTCCCCATAGCTCCACAAAAATCAAGCGCAGCAAAGGGAATAGAACATTGACAGCCCTCAATAGCTGGTCCTCCGGTACTCTAGACTGATCAACCCTCCCTAGGTGGATACTCCTCCACTTTGCAACCTTGTGTTAGTGTCAGATATGAGGCACATGCTGTTATCTCTTAGAAGTACATTGCAACATGACATTTATGCGATGCTGGCAAAAACCAACATTTCTATGCAAGACCGTAGTGACAGAGTGCCTCATATTGATATCAAGATGGGATAATTTTCATCATCTTCTAAAGATCTAGTTGACTTTAATAATAATAATGACAATGAACTACAATTGGGCAAAACAAAACTCAGTTGCATCTTCGAGATTTTAACAACTCCTAATGGTGCTAGTGGTAAAAGTCAAGGATTCTGAGCTGAATGTTGTCAGAGATTATTATATCCTTAAACTGACCTTTATATCTGAGAATCTTCCAAGAGATGTCCTTGTTGGGATCCATTTTTTTACATTAAATGCTATGGCAGCAGCCAGGAGGAATAGAACTATTTCTTCTAAATATACAGGAATTCACTTGTATTCTGATTTATTCCAAGTCATTTTTCAAAGTGGACATGAACTTGCAAAGATCACTAAAGCCCACATAGACTATTAAATCCCATACAAGCGGGGCCATCCCACCAAATTATTGACTTCCAATCAGGGCAAAGCTTATGCCCTTCTTTACACCAAAAGCAGGACCCTAGTTACTAAAAGACTGGAAAATTTGAACGGCCAATTTCTTTATCCCAAAAAAAATTCACTCCAACAAAACTGCAAGCTGAATAGACATAATCAGAATAGACTGGAATATGGACCCACTAGAGGGAGCTCTAACTTTTTCTACACATTTTTAGGTATGTGTACATATTAGGAATTGGTGCATATTGCTACTAGTGCAAATTTATGAACCAATACACATACTATTGCAGCAAATGGTAATGTCTTGAAAAGTTTACCTAATGTTTATTATCACCTTATATTTTTCAATAAAAACAATAAATTGTAGGACTCTCCCATCAGGACAGTAGGTTCTATGCCTAAGACATAGGGCAGAATAGATATTAACTGTTTTGAATAGCAGGAAATTTCAGTGAGATAATAACAGAACCTACACAGTCACACTTCCTTTTTAGTGATCGTCTTTTCCCCTATCTTTAGAGCCAGAACAGTAACTGGGCTAAGTGTTTCAGTGAGACAAGCACATCAGAACTCATCTGTCTTTGGCAATCAGATAAAGACTTTCTTCTCTTTCATGTACATTCCTTTTTCTGTGCTGGAACTCATGCAATCATTCTTCTCTGAAGCCTAGACCATTGTAACCACACAAAGTGCTACAACAATTGGGATCCTCATTATTTCTGAATACAGAATAAATAAAATTTGTAGTTGACTGACATTTAACACTCTCCAGAGTATGATGCTTTTAATTATATTTTCAGATGCTTTCCAATGGGATCTGTCTAAGTTTGTCAAACTTACAAAAAAAGAGTCACACCAAGTAATTACAAATTGCTTTTTGCATTGTTGAAGCTGCATGAAAGATGCTGACACAGAACAAATCGAAATGGCAATTTTATCATTTAAAATACATATTAAGCTATACTTTATGATGAGGGATGAACATATTCTAGGGCACTGGATGGTGGAAATATAATATTTTCACAGAAATTATTTATTTTATTTTTTTTCTTTATATAGCACTAGTGACTTCTGTCGCTTAATAAGAAACAACATAAATGAACTCAAAACACAATCATCTCATAATTGTAGATATCCTAAAGTGATCGTAGAGTCTCACAAACATAGAATACTTACCTGCTCTATGCAGTGGATTTGCACAGAGTAGCCCAGATCCTCCTCTTCTCGGGGTCCCTCTTCTGTGATCCTGGCCCCTTTCTCCTGTTGAGTGCCCCCACAGTTAGCAGCTTGCTATGGGGGCACCCAAGCCGAGCTGCAGCTCTGTGAGTGTATTCAGACATGGAGTTGTGGTTCAGCTCCGCCCCCTCTCTCTCCTTATTGGCTAACTGACTTTGATTGACAGTAGCGGGAGCCAATGACATCATTGCTGTGTCTCAGAAAATCAGGAGGGAGAGCCCCAGACAGCAGAGACACTCATGGACATTGCTGGACAGAGATGGGGCTTAGGTAACTAATACGGGGGCTGAAGGGGGCTGCTGCACACAAAAGGTGTTTTAACTTAATGCATAGAATGCATTAAGATAAAAAACCTTCTGACTTTACAGCCCCTTTAAAGACCAACTTTGGCAAGCTTTTCTTACCATTTGGATAGAGTAGGAGAGGTTAAGAACTTGCGTAGGGTTTCTCTTTTCTTCACTGTTGTCCTTCTCTCATGACAACAAAGCTAGTAATAGAACCCTAATGTCCCGTACACACAACCGGTTTTCTCGTCGGAATAAACTCTGAAGGTTTTTCTGATGGAGTTTAGATGGAATTCCACTGAAACTGTCTTGCATACACACGTTTACACCAAAGTACGACCGTCAAGAACTCGGTGACGTAGAACATATACAACGGGACCAGAAAAAGGAAGTTCAATACCCAGTAGCCAATAGCTTTTTGGTCCCTCGGAACAGCATACGGACAAGTGGTTTTCCCGATAGGAATTGGTTCCATTGGTCTGTCAGAATTTTCGAAATAAAAAGTCCAATGGGACATACACAGGATCGGAATATATGATGAAAATCTCCCATCTGACTTTTTCTGTTGGACATTCCGCTCGTGTGTGTGCGGCATAACAGATATACTACCCTTGCTAGCCCTATCCTACAAACAAGTTTTGTCAAGGGTTGAGAACGAAACGCCACACATGGGATTTCCCGGACTAATCACCAAGAATCAGCACTATCACAAGTCATATTCTTCTACATACCAAGAAGAATGTGCAAAGGAAACTATCATTGTGTGCTGCAAAGGAGGGCGAAGCACATACCTATTTTAACATTCACTTTTGTTTTTGGTTCACATAGAATGCTGAAGCTATATATTTATATGTGTGTGTATGTTTGCATGTTATTTGCAAATTTTTATATACACTCGCACACAGCAATCTGTACTTCAAGCTTGAAGGCCCTCTAAATTTACAGTGCTACAAACAAGATGCATAACATTTTTTATTAGCAAAATTTAATAGGAAGACATTCAAGCACGCTAAGTTATGAATTGAAATAGCTTTCATGTAATCACTTCTTTTCAGTACAACATATTGGGCAGTTTGAAAAGTATTTCATGCAGACATACTCTGCTCAAGGGTTATCGGTAAACGACATACACAAAAGTTTGCTGATGTAAAAAAAAAAAATAACTCTACTGGGTTCGGCTGAACAAAGTGTTTTTCTGTTGAGTTATACAGTACTCCCACTCCACTCTCTGCTTACCAATGTGTCTCTCACTCCTGGAGTTATGTTAAACTAAACAGCAGGTCTTTTAGCTGGGGAAAAGCAGGGAGAACAGCTGCAATTTTCTTTTCAAAACTCCTACAAAGCTCATTTTTTTCCTGCTGAAAAAGCTCATGAGAATTTCGAGAGTACATAAAATACCCCTAAGATATTATGCTCTACAATTGAAAGAATAATAATGCACTTCATGGTACCGAGACACATTGTTTGTCCTATTTTAATAATCAGTTTAATTATTATGGCTGTCAGGCTTCATATCTGAAAACACTGTGTAAAATGCAATCTAACAAGTTCTTTACAGAACTCCTGGGTGAATGGAGATAGATGTATTGTTAAAGCCCATCTTTGGGCATGTTTTTTTCCTACCTTGTGGGTTGTAAGAACTCTGCTGTCCTGGTCCCTAGCAGGAGTTGTATCCAGGTGCGGGAACACTTATCCAGCACTGCAAATGTATCTGACAGTGAGAGTGTGATTCTACCTTAATATTATTCCACTAGTATACACTACCCTAAAGTTGTGTACCTATGCAGTGCATGTTGGGAGCTAATTATTTTCAAGATTTTGACTCAGCTTTCCCTGCTGCCTTCTCCCATGGTGGCCTCCACTGGACTCCCTCACCTAGACCCAGTGGATGGAAAAGAAGATGGTGGATTCCTTCTATCCCCACAGAACACCTTCCAAGTCCTTCCTACCCTCCCTCTCCATTCCTCTCTTCTTTCAAGATGCACTGTATTCCTTTGTTTTCTCCAATTTCTCTGAGGATTGTAGCAATTTATCGGCCTCGTGGACCAGTATTGTTCTTTTTTGATGACTTCGCTGCCTAGCTACCCTACTTTCTCTCCTCTGAAATACCAAATCATTCCTATACATTCCCCCCCTCCCCTTATTATCTCTCGCATTGCCTATTGCAACTCTCTTCTCATAGCCCTACCTTGCTATAGGCTATCCCCTCTTCAGTCTACCATGAATGCTGCTGCCAGACTTATTTACCTTACCAATTGCTCAGTGTCTGTGATTCCTCTCTGCCACTCCCTACACTGGCTTCCAATAACACCCAGCAAATTAAATTCAAAATACTAACAACATACAAAGCCATTCGCAACTCTGCCCTGAGCTACATCATCAATCGTGTCTCCAAATATCACCCAAACCATCCTCTCTGCTCCTCCCAAGACCTCCTGCTCTCAAGCTCCCTTGTCTTCTCCGCCCATGCTTGTCTCCAGGACTTCTCCAGAGCATCTCCCATCCTATAGCACTCTCTACCCTAATCTTTCCAGCTATCTCCTACTCTGGCTGTCTTTAGATGATCCCTGAAATCTCATCTCTTCATAGAAACCTTTCATGCCTCCAACAAATCTTTTATCACTTCCATCAGCTCATCCCCCACAGTCATAACCTTCTGTACCACTTGCCCCACTCTATTAGTTTGTAAGCTCTTATGAGCAGGGCCTTCTTAACCCTCTTGTATTTTATTGCATTGTAACTGTACTGTTGTGGTAGGTAAACCTAGTTAGTTCTAATAGATAACCATCAAAATAAATATACATTTAACGTGTCTTTAGTACACAAACCAATTTAACGTTACTGGGTATAACCTCAAGGCTAAAAGCAATCACTCTGTGATGCCCCTAGTCATCCAGCGATTGCCACACTCTTCCCACTGTGTTAAATCAGCAGCAATAGAAAATAGGTGTATAAACATGCAATATAAATAATGATACAAAACATGTAATAAAAGTGATCCTAGTGCATAAATAATAACTTGTGTCTCAAGGCTGCACACCTAACACACAAATCTAAACAACAATATAATGGTGCATATCCATCAATACAAGTCCTTATATAAAAAGTGCTTTTTGTGAGGTAGTGCACAATATCCCTACACCCTTAGTGGTGATTATTTATAATATAGGTGACAATCTTGCTCCCACATGACCTCCATGCTCTATAACCTCTCACCTCAGGTAAGTATTAAATCAGCATAGCCTATGGCTCATTGGACGGTGTACTGGCGTGTAGTCTCCTCTTGGGGTCCTCTATAGTTGTTTCCGATGATCTGCTCTCACATATGTTGTGTCTCTGTTTTCTCCTAGGGGGGTTCCCGCTAATGTCCTCTCAAAGGGGTATATATAAAGAAAGAAGAGCACTCTCGTAACGTAGTAATAATAAACACATTTCGCTTGTCCCCCACTATCCACTGATGAAGTCACGTGACCGTGATGTAACATGTAGTGTGTGAGAAGAGGCATACCAGAAGTGACACAATTGTGGAACGAGCTCGGAGCTCGTGGATATACGCCGTTGCTCGGCTTTTTAATGTGAGTGCACTGTATGATGTTATGATTTTTATAAATTCATTCTAAGTTACTACACTAGGTGAACAATCTTCTCCCTTTATATATACCCCTTTGAGAGGACATTAGAGGGAACTTCTTGGGAGAAAACAGAGACACGACTATAAAGGACCCCAAGAGGTGAATACACGCCATTACACCGTCCAAGGAACCATAGGCGATGTTGATTTAATACTTACCTGAGATGAGAGGCTGAAGAGCAAAGAGATGATGTGAGAGCAAGATTGTCACCTATATTATAAATAATCACCACTAAGGGTGTAGGGATATTGTGCACTACCTCACAAAAAGGACTTTTTATGTAAGGACTTGGATCGGTAAACATGCACCATTATATTGTTGTTTAGATTTGTGTATTAGATGTCCAGCCTTGAGACACAAGTTATTATTTATGCACTAGAATCACTTTTATTTCATATTTTGGATCATTATTTATATTGCATGTTTATACACCTATTTTCTATTGCTGCTGATTTAACACAGTGGGAAGAGTGTGGCGATCGCTGGATGACTAAGGGCATCACAGAGTGATTGCTTTTAGCCTTGAGGTTACACCCAGTAACGTTCAATTGGTTTATGCACTGAAGTCACTTTATATTTATAGTTATTTTGATGGCTATTTATTAGGAGTGATTAACTAGGTTTGCCTACCGCAAGAGTTCACGTCACATATTGGTTAGATTGAGTTAACTGTCAGCACCTCACTACTCTCTAACAATTTATTTTATGAATAGTTAAGGATAAACTATTTAAGTAAAGGTGGCAGGCTTGCTGTACATTTTTTTACCCCACACACAGAGTGGTAGCGCAAGAGTAACATAACAAACATTGCAACTGTACTGTCTCCCTTTTATAATGTAAAAAGCTGCATAACTTGTTGGCACTATATAAATCCTGTATAATAATATTAATAAAAATAATTACACAATATTTAGCATCTACTATTTGAATATCCCATTTCAGAGTGATTTGACAATTCTTTGCTTTGCTTAAAACACTTCCATTAGCACGTTGTACTACTGTAGAAATAAAAAGGCAGATTGCCTTTCTGTGACAGGAGAAGACAGAGATTCTGTGTTTCTGCTAAGCAGGAAAACGGATCTCTGTCTTCTTAGGCCGCGTACACACGGGCGGACTGTTCGCCCAACCTTGTCCGCTGAACAGTGTTTGGGCGGACAGTCCGCTCGTGTGTGGGCTTTCAGCGGACAGTTTCAGCGGACAGTTGGACGGACAAAGTCTTTCGGAAATTCTGAAAAACTGTCCGCTGAAACTGTGTTTGAGCGAACAGTCCGCCCGTGTGTGGGCCTGTCCGCTGTACTTTCGAAATGAGCGGACTGTTCCCGCTCGGAAAGTCCGCCCATTTCGAGCGCGTGTACAGTTGGCGGGGCCCGCGAAGGAGACGTCGCGGGCTCCGCCGCCTGGAATGGGCTTAAAGGGGAACCCCAACGCCGAAAAAAATCGGCGTGGGGGTTCCCCCAAAGTCCACACCAGACCCTTGTCCGAGCACGCTACCCGGCCGGCCAGGAAAGGGGGCCGGCCGGAATGCCAGGGACACGCTCCGCTGCCACTTATATAGTGACAATGGGGCGGTGTCACATGGTATATGTCACATGGGTTGGTCACATGGTGACCCCGCCCCCTTACGATGTCATAGTCCCCATGTGACATCAACCCATGTGACCAACCCATGTGACATATACCATGTGACCCCGCCCCATTGTCACTATATAAGTGACCGCACAGCGCGGCTCTGGCATTCCGGCCGGAGAGAGCGACGTGTCAACATCGCCTGGAGAAGAAGAAGAAGAACAAGAAGAAGAACAAGAACGGAAGGCGGCGACACGACAGCGGCGACAGAAGACCGGGCCACCGCCTGTAAAAGAGCTACAAGAAGGCGCGGTGGCCCGGCAGAAGAACCGAAGAGGGGGACAAGACCCCCGAAGTCGGGAGAAGAGGCCGGCGGCGGGGAGGAAGAAAGCCGGACTCCTCCGCTAGTAAAAGAGCTACACACACATAGCGGAGGAGTCCGGCGAGAAGACCCCCGAAGACGGAAGACCCCCGGAGCTGTGCAATAAAATATTTTTTCCCCTGTGTTGTGTTTTTTTTTGTACTTTATTTCACAGGTGAATGGGTAGGGGTACATTGTACCCCATACTCATTCACATAGGGTGGGGGGCCGGTATCCGGGGGCCCCCTTCTTAAAGGGGGCTCCCGGATTCCGATAAGCCCCCCGCCCGCAGACCCCGACAACCAACGGCCAGGGTTGTCGGGAAGAGGCCCTTGTCCTCATCAACATGGGGACAAGGTGCTTTGGGGTGGGGGGGCCGCGCGGCCCCCCCTTCCCCAAGGCACCCCCCATGTTGAGGGCACGCGGCCTGGTACGGCTCAGGAGGGGGGGCGCGCTCGCTCGCCCCCCTTTCCTGGCCGGCCGGGTAGCGTGCTCGGACAAGGGTCTGGTGTGGACTTTGGGGGAACCCCCACGCCGATTTTTTTCGGCGTTGGGGTTCCCCTTTAAGCCCATTCCAGGCAGCGGAGCCCGCGACGTCTCCTTCGCGGGCCCCGCCTACCTGTACACGCGCTCGAAATGAGCGGATTTGCCTCCGCCTTACGTGGGCGAGTCCGTTCATTTCAAAATTTGAGCGGACTGTTTGGCAAACAGTTCGTTGAAACAGTCCGCTCGTGTGTGGGCAAGTCCGCTCATGCAAATTTTGAGCGGACTGTTTGCCGAAACTGTTTGACGAACAAGGTTGGGCAAACAGTCCGCGCGTGTGTACGCGGCCTTACAGTTAAAGCCACAGTTAGAAAGCACTCCCTAGGGGCACATTTAACCCTTTGATTGCCCCTGATGTTAACCCCTTCCCTGCCACTGTCATTAGTACAATGACTGTGCCTATTTTTTTAGTACTGATTACTGTATTCGTTTCACTGGTCCCCAAAAATGTGTTAAAAGTGTCACTTAGAGTCCGATTTGTCCGCTGCAGTGTTGCAGTCCCGCTATAAGTTGCTGATTGCCGCCATTACTAGCAAGTAAAAAAAAATGCCATAAAAATATCCCATAGTTTGTAGACATTATAACTTTTGCGCAAACCAATCAATATATGCTTATTGGGATTTTTTGACGAAAAAACATGTAGCATAATACATATTGGCCTAAATTGAATGAAGACATTAGATTTTTTTGATTTTTTATTGGGTATGTTTTATAGCAGAAAAAAAAATATTTTTTTTTTTCTGTCTTTGTTTATTTATAGCGCAAAAAAAAAAAAAAAAGATCAAATTACACCAAAAGAAAGCTCTATTTTTGGGACATACATTTTATTTAGATACAGCATCGCACGTCTGTACATATGCCAGTTAAAGTAATGCAGTGCCAAATTGCAAAAAATGACCTGGTCATGAAGGAGGTAAAAGTGGTTAAAAAATGATAAACATATATCTTAAAATAAAACCAAACTGTTTTAGTTTTGTTTTAGATAGAGAATTAAATATTAAAGTATAAGCCCCTGAAAACAGTACGATCCATTCCCTGGGTCAGTTTCTTTCTGAATTTAACTTTACGTGGAAAAGTAGAGTTTAAGCATTCATGATATATAACGGTTTATTTAGGATTTTTCTTTCAATGGTCTTATCTGCTGAGAGATTACATGTAAATAGAATATTCACAATAGGTACACAATGTAAGCTGTGAAGTAATTGCAGCTCTGTCAAGTAATGGCTTACAAGGTTGATGTGATAAGACCAACTATAGTGCATTATATTTAAAATACACTCATATAAAAACAACATAACCTTCGATTTGCGGTTTATGAAAAGGCTGGAGATATTTGTAGCTATGTATTTGTTATCTCTGATTTAAAAAAAAAATGGAAAGCACATTAAATAAAAAGGTTCACACAGAGAAGGTGGAATAGACTGGAGTGAAACAGATAGTGGTTTAGAGTTACCAGGGTGAAAATCGTTTGGAAATTCATAGGCCGGGATCCAGCTACAACTAATTAGCTTGGCTACAGAAGGGCAGCAATGGAGCCAGTGAGAGAATTGCTACTCCCATATATGACAAACAAGCTTTAGACCTTCAGTCTAAATTCTTCCACACAGAGAAGTAAAAAAGAACAGTGACAGAGAGATGGGCTCATTACAAATCACACATGTCATTTTATCCAAACATTCTATAAAATAAAACAAAAAAGAATTCAAAGACAACAAGCTTCTTTCACATTGGGTTAATCTTCATTCCCTTCTTCGATGAGTGATTTCAGCCAGCTTCATTAAAGTTTCATAGTGTTAACATATAAGAATAATTGCTTTTTCTCCAAAGCATATATTGGCAATGCTTCCCAAGAAAAATAGTGTATATAATATCTCTGCTAGGTTTAAAATGATTCTTCTTACTACAGATTGTAATTTAAAATTGTGGGCAGCTGAGCCCTGATAGGAGAGAGTTGACTTATACATGCTGAATGTCAGCTTGAGATGCTACTGAATACTCTGCCAGCTAGAAAATAATGGAATGAATGTCTTAGCAGTTAAATTATATCCAAACCCAAGAACAAAAAAGATATTATATTGCAGCATGCAAGTTCTTAGAAGTGATGGCAGATTTTTTTTTTTCCAAGTCCAAGAATATTTTTTGAAAGTACAGAAAAAAAACCTGTTGATCCCGTCAGAAATATTATGTCATTGAAACATCCTGCGGATTGAATTGAAATCTCAAATAATGTTATCAGCTTTTTTTTTTGTGTAGCTCTTGGTTATCTACTGTGAACTTCTCAGTTCTTCTGTAAATAAAAAAGCAACACCCCTCTACGTAATGGATATGAGGAGAGGGCCAGGTGTTTGAAGTCCAAATAAGAAGGGCAACTTAGGGCCGGTTCACACTGCGGGCGATGCGAGGCGACACCGACTTGCCTCGCCGCGACCTGCCGCGACCTCAGCGGCGATTTGCAAATGACTTCTGTATAGAAGTCAATGCAAGTCGCCCCGAGGTCGCCCAGAAGTAGTACAGGAACCTTTTTTCTGAGTCGGAGCGACTCGAGTCGCTCCTCTCAGAACGGTTCCATTGTACAGAACGGGGGCGACTTGTCAGATTGCGGCGAGGCAAGTCGTGTCGCCTCGCATCGCCCGCAGTGTGAACCGGCCCTTAGGGTGATAATGCTGCTCCTCCACAGACACAGGACAAGTCATCATAGTACATTAAATGTGTTATTAGTTGATTCACAAAGTATATATAAAGTAAAATAAGCCTGGAAAAAAGAAAACAAATGAAGTAAAAACTGAGGTCCGGTTCACACTGAGGCAGCACGACTTACTGCGCGAATGCCTCAGGCGACCTGGATGCAACCACTGCGGCGACTTGCAAAACGACTTCTGTATAGAAGTCAATGCAAGTCACTTCAAGTCGCCCCAAAAGTCGTACAGGAACCTTTTTATAAGTCGGAGCTACTTGAGTCGCTCCGATTAGAACGGTTCCATTGCACAGAGCGGGACGCGACTTGTCAGGCGGCTAAGTCACCTGACGAGTCGCCCCTGTGTGGCAGTGTATCAAATTTATGTTTTTTTGTTGAAGTAGACTTTAGATTCATAAAATGGATGCACCGAAAACTACTGGGAAATCTGACCTGGGGTTTGAGCATGTTCCCAGCTCTCTGAATGATCTCATCCTTCCAACAACAGCATTGTTGCACAGGAGAACTATTGCTTAGATATGATTCCTAAAGTATAAACAGTTGTGCGTATGTTAAAGCTCAACTCCAATGCCTCCCCCTCCACCACCCTAAAAATAGACGTTGGTTTAAAAAAAATCGGAATGTCCATTTTGCTTAACTGACATCATGGTCACACAATGATCCTTCTATTTTCTTCTGTTTGTTTCCTAAGGTCCTACTTTGGGTGTCACTGCCCGCATAATGTGGAAACTTACTATTGATGGAGGCAAAATTCTCAGTGGCCAGGTTCTTACTCATAAGTTCCACTGGCAGGAGAACTCACAAAGAGATTTCCTTAATTTGCAGGGATTTCCTCTCACTCTCTGTTTGGCTATGGGACAGGAAGTGAAGATAAATCTCCCCAATGGGACACAATTGGCAAAAAAAGAAAAAAATTACAGGGTTCTGACCCTCCCTTACAAGCCGAACTGTCAGATAAACTGTCTAATCAGGAACAAAGTGAAACACCTATCTGGCAGGGCGGTGTGTTAAATGTTCCCAGAGAAATGTGCACCAAGAAGTTATAAACATTATTATCTATATCACCCAAGCAAGTCACATGAAGAAGCTTTGCAGCACTGAAAAAGTAGCATTGATTCCTATTAGGTGGCAATTTATGATAGGTTTACTTTAAGGTCATCAAACATTAGTGCATTTTTATAGCAGATGATGTCGTGGAGGCATATGATGATTACAGTCATTAACACTATACATATTTCAGTAAACACTACTCTATGCTATGTTATATAGGTTAAAAACAACATAAGTTACTGAATATTTGGGTTGTTTTTTTTCATGTATAATAGAAAAAAATAAAACTATTTTCTTACAATGAAAGCCAAACTCAAAAAATAAATAAATAACCTTCACATCGTCAGTAGAGCTGTACTATGGAAGCATAAATATATGTATTTGGATTGATAAAGTGTCACTGTTGATTTAAAGTAGGCTTTGGTCTATGAAAATGTCAAAGGAATTACATTGATGTTTTGCACAAATAGGAAGAACACCTGCAGCTTAATCTGGAATACAAAAGTGAAGACAGAAGTCACGGAGCTTAAATTCAGAATGTAGCAAACTAATTCAAGGCACAGGATTGCAAGGGGTGAAAATGCATCCACACTACATTACTCTAGAGGACAACATAAGCAGCATATACACTCCCTGTAGATACAAAGGTTGCTTTGAAGGTTCTTTTAATCTTTATTGTGGCAAAAGATACATTTTCAATGCAATAGCTATGCTAAATTACAATTTGTATAGTGAAGTGGGAATGTTTCACAGTAAAAGAAACCAAAAACACTGTAAAAAGTTTCCTTTATCAAATACACACACATACACATTCTTCTTTGAGAAGCATATGATCTTAGTGTTGGATGATTGATCCTTCAACCAAATTACATATCCACTTATCTGCACAATACGCAACCTCCACATACCGGTAATCAGGAGTTCCATTAAATTCCCCTTTATCAGCATCAGTTAGCAGGAGCAGAAAACTGAAAAAAATCACCTTTTTTGACCCCTAGTAATGACAAATTTGGTCTTTCAAAGTCCTCTGATGCTTTATTTGTAAGAAGTTTACATGCTTTTTGGCACTGTTGTATTTAGAATATACGTCAAACCAATTACTAAAATGCCCTATAAACCTAAACCTGAGAACCCTGCATTCACTATATCTTGTCTCCAGCAGTATGCAATTATTTTGCTAAACAAAAACTGCTAAATACCTTTTATCATCAGAAGTATATAGCAGTCTTGTGACTTTTATCAGTGTCCGGTTAAAACTTGTAGGAGGAGTTCTCTTTCGACTCTGACTGTTTTATGAGGCTGCATGATCCTCTGATCTGATCCTCTGTCTGGACAGTGCTAATTGGCTCTGTGTTTATCACATGCACCCCCAAGAGAAACAAAAACTCTCTAGCAAAACACACCAAACTGAGCATGTGCAGAGTGACTCCAAAGGCTCTGTCTTATCAGTAGATGGGTTGGGGACAGTAAAAGTAGGGGAGGATGAGAGAAGACATGATCAATCAGCCTTTTTACACAATGTGGATGATTAATCCCTTAGGTGCCCCAGTGAGTCTAACAAGCATGCTTTACTGTACATACAGACTGTTGTGGGTTTAGTAACAAACTTAAGTATGTTAAAGTCATTTCAAAAGCGACTTTTAAAATCTGCAGCTTTCGTTGGAATAAAACCTGGTGATCCTGCCATGAAGGATCACCTTTTATATGGTGACCCTCCATTCTCCCTGTTTCTCCATTGTTCCTTTGCTGTCATCCTGCTACATGCTCTCCCAAAAGGCCACTACAAGCAGTTATGCCAACAAATGTTACAAATCAGGAAAACATCCAGTATAGAAACCCTGTGAAATGGCTATTAATGCAACACTAAACAATATCCTTATTGTTAAAAAAATAACCCATACATATTCACAACTTAATGGCCCTGTAATCTATTTTTCATGAATTTCTTTCCTACTGTGTTTTTCTGCCTCTTTGTAATATTGTTCATAAGCTACACTGCACTTCCCATAGTTCATAGTCCCTGGTCCATCCAGGAGTGAGCAAAAGAGGATGGCTACGGTCCTACATGCAATGAGACCATAGAGTGCGAATGTAGGCTCCATCTAACAGGGACTTAGATCTCAGCAGTTAAAAGCAGTGGGGGCTGAGAGCAATAGAAGGTATTTTTTTTTTTAGTTAAGAAACATACTTGAATAGGATATATTTTTTATAACCATAGACTGGTGTCCTTGCCTTTGCATATTTCCTTTTGCACTGCTTGGAAATCTACAAAGATTGTCCTTTCTGTCGTGGTTAGCACTGTGCCTGCTTAAAGAGGAACTGCACTTTGCTCACATAATGTTGTAATAAAAACATCTTTGCCATTCTGAAGCTTCCCTTCAACCACTTTGCATATTACTTTATATATATATACTGTGATTCTGTACTTGCCAAATTTGCTGCAGAAATCTCCCTCCACTAAGTCTGGCTGCAGCCATTTTAACTGTGGGCAGCTGAAGCTGCTGCCTGTTCACTTCCTGGATTTACACAGACACACAGAGGCACACCTCCAGCTCTGCAGCCCTGCAGCTTTCATTGACCCTCTTATGAGTGATCCTCCCTCCCTTCCTGGAAAACTCTCATGAGAGTGAGAGAGAGCTGTGCATGATGTCATAGGTCAAGGCTAATGACTAGAAAAGAAACAGGAAGTAGGCTGTATAAGGTATTTACTAGCAGAAAAAAAAATGTTTTACTATCCAAAGTTAAAACAAGTGCAGAAGATTTAATAGATTGAAAGTTTAAAAAACAATGGTCCATTTTAACCAAGTTGGTGGTTCTTTGGATACTTGTACATCTGTGACTGTCCATTGGGTATTAATGGCCTTAATGGTCACAGGAGTATAGTGCCAGGGACAAAATAAAACTAGAGCTAATTAAGTCACATAGAAGTTAACCTGGAAGCACAAATTTGATTAATCTGAGGAAATAAGAGCATCTGAATACCTAAAAAAACATACTTTTGTTTGGGGAAGTAGGGCCTTGGTAGGAACTGAAACCAGGATGGCAGCACTGCAAAACTAGATTGCTAGAAACTAAAGCTCTGGGCTACCTGTACCTGGAGAGTTGATATAATCTGTTTCTAGTATACATTTCTTAAAGTCATAAGGGGCTGTCAACAAAAGAGTCTCAAACACATCCTACAAAGCTCTCCTTTGTTCATTAACAACACAGAACAACATAGGCATAGCATGCATTTATCTAAATATGAAAGAACACAACTGTTGGCAAAAAATATGAAGTGCACTCCATAAAATACTTCAGCAGCACCAGTGCTATAGAAAAGAATCTTGATGATTATCATAAAAATGGAAATGTGCAATCAATGTCGCCATATAACTAACTGGGCTGTTTAATAAGGATGAGCTTCTTATTATTTATCGGTAACATTATTAAATGTTGCATTTTTATGACTCACTCAGTCCCCAACCTTGCCATAAGATCTGCCTCTAGCTGCGAGGTTATGTAGAGTTCAACCTGTTTTGTGACACCTTTAAGAACCCCATTTAGGGCGCAATTGGCAGATTTACACCTCAGCAGATCTCCTTCATGGTCTATAAACTACTTTCAACGAGCACCATGTTATTTAGCTTGCAGATTACATACCTTCTATAACTGGTCTTCATAATTAAATAAAACTGGTCATCACATAAGAAAATATCGTCTCTATTTTATAGGCCTATGTGAATTCTTTTATAATTGGGCTTCTTAGTTGTCCCTCCCTCTGTGTCAGTCTCTGTTAGCAGTTCTTCAAATTCTATTCCTTCTAGGCAGCTAAGTCATTTTCAGCAAACGCAATCACCTGCCTCTCTCTCCCTGGCTGCTACATGTAAGTCTACTTACAGGAGCTTATAGCTCTACATCTCCCACGGCTCCCCTCCTCTCTGTAATGTCTTGATAATAAATCAATGCCAAGCAAATTAATATACTCCCAGGTGGGACCCAGAGATTGGGGAGTTCCATTCTCTGACAGAGAAACTACATAGAGCATAAATCATGCTTTTTTTTATGAGTGACAGGGATATCAAGAACAATCATGGTAATTATGTGATATGTGAGATTATCTACACCCCGTTGTGTTTAACAGTATGCCCAGTGCACTCGAACTCTAGGTTAATCAAGACTCAACATACCTGAGAATTACAATAGAAACCATGAGCAGACATCTTGCTGTTTATAATTAAATTCTTATAATAGTACATATTTTGCTGGTATATGTAAAAAAAAGTGTGTAATATGAAATTCTGTTAACACATGGGGAACATTAACATAAAGAATAGTTACCCATTAGGAAACACTAGATTAACAAAAGCTGGACTAAATTAATGTTATAAGATTTAGGTTAAATGAGCTACAACTTGAATGGGATTATTTCAATGAGGCAGTGCACAAGCAGGGCTGATTTGAAGGAACCCAATCAGATCTCAAATCATTGAAAGATGCATACAGGTTGGTTGCTGTGCAGTACTGTACTTTGCACATTGCTTTCTATCTTCTGAGAAAGGCTGCATTAAAAAAAGAAAAAAACGAACACCTATTTAATACCAATGCCTTGTAGGTAGAATAAGGAGGTGTAATCACACCTTTAGGCTCAGTTCACACTACTGCTATGCATTTTTGATGATATTTTCGTTGCGATTATGTAATTCAACTCTGATGCAACTTTGGATGTGGTTAGCATATTCTATAGAGTCAGATTGCACTGAAATTGCACCAAAGTTGCATTTATGTGAAAGGGCAATTAATAGATACAAAGATAATAGGGCTGATTTACAAAAACTGCTCAGTAAAAAAATCTGATGCATGCACAAACACATGGGGGAGATTTACTAAAACTGAAGCACTCAGAATCTGGAGAAGTTGTGCAAAGTAGCCAATTAGCTTCTAACTTCAGCTTGTTCAATTAAAACGAAACTCCACCTTTGTTGAGAAAAAAACATCCCCCCCCCCCCCCCACGGGTGATCTATGTACATTGCAAGGATTATAACAAACTTTGTTGCAGATTATTAATTTGTTATGCTTAAGAAATCCATGCGTGTTTGCCCTTGTACACACGGTCAGAGATTCCGACAACCAAATCCGTCAGATTTTGTCGACGGATCTTGTCCGAAACTGTTGCATACACACGATTGGACAAAGTTGTCGGAAAATCCGATCGTTCGGAACGTGATGACGTAATTTCGTTACGATGGGACTATGTTCAGGCTAGTAGCCAATAGCTTTGATGTAGGAATTTGATCTGAGCATGCGTGGCACTTTGTCCGATTGGAATTCTCTGCACATGATCGGAGTATGTCCGATCGGAGCATTTTGTCGGAAAATATTTCCGGCAAGTTGGAAAATTTGCTCCGACGGATATTCCGACGGAAACAGTCCGATGCAGACCACACACAGTCAGAATATCCAACAAAACTCTCCAATCGGACACATTCTGTCGGAATCTTTGATCGTGTGTACAAGGGCTTAGTCTGTGCCACTGTTCTGAGTGGGTCTAATGGGAGTAATTTCAGAATTAACTGTCAGGTTAATTTTCCGGCAAGTTGGAAAATTTGCTCCGACGGATATTCCGACGGAAACAGTCCGATGCAGACCACACACAGTCAGAATATCCAACAAAACGCTCCAATCGGACACATTCTGTCGGAATCTCCGATCGTATGTACAAGGGCTTAGTCTGTGCCACTGTTCTGAGTGGGTCTAATGGGAGTAATTTCAGAATTAACTGTCAGGTGTGCAGCTGCAGGGCACTAATGAGGAAGATGCTGGGCCTGCAACCCTTTAGACATGTTCCTATTGTAAAATGATTTTTTTGTTGCAGGGGATGCCTGAAATCTGACTTGTATCATAGGCAATTTGTGAGCTAATCACGCAAGCAGGAAATTATGTTTCTTGGGAGTGGTCAGTTTACACTCTGTGTACAGAACAACTCAATGTAGCCCCATTGCAATTCATCTATAGAAATTTCACAGAGACTGCAGATTGAAAAGGAAAGGTACTTTTTTATAACACAATATGACTTGTATGGCAATTGTGCATGCTATATTATTTATTCTTTATTTGCCATTTTTGTCCCCACGAAAGTGGAGTTACACTTTAAGCTTTGACCAAAAAACAAACAAACTGTAAGCTCATTGGTTTCTGTGCAGAGCTGCACTGGATTTTTGAACTCTCCCATTTTCGTAAATCAGCTACATAGTTTAGCCAAAAAACGGATACATGGTAAATTTTAGTCACAGGGCGTTGCCTTGCACATTTCTAAATTTACAATGCTATATAAGTGGGTGTACATTAGACCTGTAGCAAAATATATTCATGGACTGCCCTCTATTAGTAAATAGTAAATCTCCAACAGCAACACAGAAGTAAAAACACTTTTGTTAGAAGACCAGAGGAAGGTTAGCAAGCTTGCCATTTTTTTGCTGCTGTTTGTTACAAATTTTTGCTTGCTTCCTGTCTAGTAAAACAGGAAAATGTCCTCTCTGGACAACTGTCCCTGGAACAAGTGTACATATTGGAGACACAGCCAATAAAAAACCTCAATCCCCCCAAAAAAAAAAGTTTTGCCCACAGCAGAACATCAATCCACTTGCTTATGTGACATTGTTATTATTATGGTGCATGAGCAGAATCCCCCTTGGGTCTTCAGCGTATCTGTTCACGCGCCACAAAAATATCACCCACGCACAAAAGACAAGGAAGCTTTTCTATCTTCCCTATTAGTGGTCTTTGTGTGTGTGCAGCAAAACCTGTGTATGTGTTCTGGCACATGCATGGATGTGTCACAGCGAAACTAGGGATCTGAGCCCTGCAGCACATCTGCGCATGTGCTGGTGGTGGTGAAGAGGTCTCATCTAGGCAAGCAGAGTGGAAGAGCAGAACAAATAAAATCCTTTGGGAAAAAAAGGAATGAGAGAGATGGGTGAGGAGACAGATGAGGACAACTTAACAGTTAGGCTGAAGGTCCACTTTAAGATAAACTTAAAGATTATGTTATCAATGAATCTAAACTACAAGGTGTAGAATGAGAATGAATGCTTACGTACACCAAAACCCACACTTAAGTTTAGTTTACACATTTTTACTACTCCCCAACCACCCTCCCTTTCTTAAGCTGCCCGAATGGGGTTGCATACTAAGTGTGCATACTAAGTGTGATGCCTTGCTTTGTGGTATGGCAAGAATTTTACCCTGTCACACAGGGTATGGGGCAATGCACATGGTTGTGGTGGTGTGGGCTTCAGGCAACATATTGCCTCCTCGTAATCTGTCAAACGCACTCTGAAATGTGATCCACCATGAATTGCCTAGGGCAATGCTAGGGTAAATGTGCCCTTTTAGAGGCTAACAAGAAGGCACAAAAGAAATGACAAAAATGAACAAACACAAACAGCAACAGGTGGAAGCAGGCCAGCTCAAATGGGCCACCTGACAAGGTTCAGAATGCATAAATAGCACTTGCCTGAAAAAAATTTGAATAATAAAAAAAAAACATGACCTGTAATCATATTTTGCTGTATATAATGTTCCTAATAAATATGAGTTATATAGAAAGTAAGATATTAAATCATTCCTTATACGCAAATAAAACATGTATGCCTCTTTATGAAGAAAACTGTGTTTTTATTGCAACAATTTCTTGATACTAATTGCCAAGAAATCTCCCACCAGCACAGTCTGTACAAGGTCCCCTGCAGGGAAAGCCACATGTGGTCTAATAGGCAAGACTAGAAGGTAGAATAATACATACTGATGTCTTTTCACGTGCTGAGATTTATCACCTTGTAACTGCCCTAGAAGCTCCTGATCTCAAGTCCAGCCTAAAAATACTTTCAAGATAAACGGTTGCAGATTGATATTTAAAATGCTGTCCTGTCTGCTAGCTGTGATTTATTCCTTTAACCATTCTAATAAAAGGAAGGTTTCTTCAAGGCGCTATTGATATCACAAATCATTACATAAGACAGATATATTGTTTTCAGATGATTGCAGGATTGCTAAACTGATTTTAGCCATGAATATGTATCAACTTGCCTTCCCCAGCATCCCCAGATTGAATTTACCATAGAATTGTATACAATATTTGGTTTTAATTCAAAGTGCTCAAAGTTTCAGAACTGTCAATGTGGGTAGATGATATTTGCTTGAAATCTACAAACTACTGTAACAACCAATTAGATGATGGCTATCTTTCTGTAAAGTAGAGTAAATGACACCTGAAGTTTAAATGTTTGTTGGTGGTGACTTTAGCCTCTGTCCTAGCCTGTAAAGGGCACCAAGTAGAGTGTCCCTCTCAATCTTCAATTAATCTGATACCATAAGAAGCAAGACCTGTTCTTCTTTAAAATAGGCAGAAAATGACTAGGGGTGTAACATGAATCCCCTTCACCACAGAAACCTCATCTAGCCAGCATGGTGGATTGGGACCTCTCTTTCATCAAACTCCACTCTAGAGCACATAGCTTCAGGGTCTCTGTGGTTAGTGAATGGCATATTAAAAGAAAAAAGAAGTCAACAAGCTACTTAATCTGTAGAGGTGGTAGCCATTGACATCGTTAAACAGGAACAGCTGTGAATTGGCAGGAGTTACGGAAAAAATGCCTATTTCTACTGCAATGACTTTAGACCACTATAAATCCTGTTCATAGACCACTGACAATTACTTATAAAGGATAAACACAAACATGACAAAAATAAGACAGAGTTCATAAGACACTCCCAAAAAGTCTGTAACTATGTATGTCAATTTACCCAATGGATACACAGGGGTTGGTTTACTAAAGGCAAATAGGCTGTTCATTTTGCAAGGGGATGTTCCCTTAGCTTAGTGAAGCTTAGTGAATATGGACACAATTCACTTTGCAGGGAATAGCCTATTACATGTATAGAAAACAAATGCATTTTTGCTAGCCCATGATTGAATAATGAACACCAGCAGAGGAAAAAATCCCCGTGCAAATTGAACAACCTAATCTAATTCCCTTCAGTAAATCAACCATTATCTTGATCCTAGACAGACCTCAACCGGCTCAATGCAAGTCAAAGGGGACCCTGAGTCATATATGGAAAGTGCTGAACGTGTGCTCAAATATTTTATAGTGCATTCTAAAGAGAACAAAATATATTACCAGTCTGTGATGTCAATATAGAAAGTACTCTGACTGAGCTCCATTTCTTCAGCACCAAACACAACTCATCATAAACAGATCATAGGCACAAAGAACTATTGTTGGCAGTACACTTGGCAATATTGTTGGCAGGCTTGGAGCTTTAATTTACTTTTGTCCACAGCAATCTGACAACCATGCATTTATATTTTAGCCTAATTCCAAAAAGAAAAACTGAGATGGAATCCATTTGAAGTCAGCTAAATGGAAATTTGATCAGTTTGCGTGATGTAATTACTTACTTGGTCACTTGAAACAAAAGAAACATTTAAACAGTGGGTAGCAGATTGCAGTGGTTCAATGCTGATTGAAAGCTTACTGTTGGATCCTTTTTTATTGTTGTGTATTATCTATAGCTTTTCAACCTAAAAATAAAGCTCCAACCAACCAAACAACAGCAAAACAACAGCAAAATCTTACAAAATGACATGATATGATATATATAAAAAAAAAGAGAAAGACATTTTATAGCATAGGTATAGGATTCTACCTCCTTGAGATAAGATATTAGCTACATAGCATATTGTTTTCAATCAAATGATAAGGAACAGTACAACACAACCATTATGTAGCACTGCAAAGCAGAAAACAGAGCCTGTGAATGGTATGAACAATTATGGCATTTAACAATTATGTAGAGAACAAATTCGATCTCTTCTTCATGAAAATTTAAAAATTATTGAAAAGACTCTATGTTCCATTTTATATACCTTCAACATTCTTCTTCAGTAATACACATGAGTGACCATCCAAGGCTTCACAGAACTATAGCCAAAAAAAAATCTCTCACATTTATCATCCCTGGAAAAAGGATTTTCACTAGCAACGTGTTTAAGGGGTTAAAATACAAAACATATTCTCATCCATTGGCAATAAAATGAAAATCCCCACTTTCCTAAAGCTTTTCCTTTATTGCTTTCTTAGCTATGTGCGCTACGGCTGGCTTTCTAAACACCCTGTAACTTTAAGTAGAGAAAGGACACCATTCATCATTTCTTTTCTCCGGCTCTTGCTTGTAACCGGCAGATAATCAAAAAATCAATAAAGGACAGTTCAAGATTTTATTGATTTCAAGGTTTTATTCCGGGCTGCAATATTTTCACCGCAAGTGGTCAATTTCTAGGTTTTCATCAGTTCTGTCACTGTTAGAAACATATTACAGCCTCAGTCTAGTCAAATTATCAAACCAAAAGGAATGAAACATAAAACTGAAGTACTCCTCCAATTCTGGAGCAGTCTTCAAGGCTTTAATGAGTTTTAAGGGTCTCCTAAGTGAAAACAATGACATGAAAAAATTTGGCCATGAGCAGTAACAGACTGAATTCAGTTTCACATGCTTTAAAACCTTTTACATATTTACTTATCTTGCTTTCTGCCTGTTATTGGAAAATCGGAAAAGGGAACCATTTTTTATTATTTTTTTTGTGCAAGAGGTAATGTAAAATATAAAGTTTATGTTGCGTTACCCAAGCAGCATAAACATATGAATGCATTAAAGTGGAACCCACTTGTGGCCAATACTAGTGGCCTACAGAAGACCCCTTCGATTGTACCATCTTTAATGGCATTTTAGTGATGCCTATCACTATCATATGTATTGTATATGTTGATATGTAAAGATATGTTGGATGTTTTCTTGGAAGTGAAACGTTATTCAAAAATGTACTTGCTTTGGACTGAGTAGTGAAAGGTTCGAACCTTACCTAGTAAGTCTTACGTGAGGTTCTAATAATTATGTGAGCTGAAATCTTTGCCTGTTCTACAGATATTGGTGCTCTGGGTTCCTTGCAGTCATGAGACCAAATCGTATTCCCTGAAGGAAAGGAGAACTCCTCAAACCAAACAGATCTTCCCTTCTGCATAATCACATGACTAATGGCTACATTTTAGATCTATAACCTGGAATGAGCCTGTAGCACTGGCACTGGCACAACAGTAATTTCACTTTTTCTATTGCACGCCTGGATAGCAGCAAAATGAGAATTTCTAGGTGTGCATTGGTCTGATTTAAGTTTACAAAAAACTAAGCAATGCAAATAACTATAATAAACCAAAGCTTATATGCAGAGAATAAATATTTTACAAAACATGTACATTTCATTTTTAAAATGGAGACTTTCCGGAGAATTGGAGGGAGTTGGCATTCACGAAAAATGTAACCCTCGGCCACTCTTTTCTGCTCATATCTCTGTAGCATCAGGAAATCCCAATGTCCTATGTAGCACACTGTACAATATATCCCACTTCTTCTACAGCTGTCAATAGAGAGGCTTTGAGTGTTTTGTCCAGACAATTGTTCACTACCTTCACATATGTGTCCAGTTTAAAGGGAATAAAATCCAGTAGTAAAGGAGCAAGTGACTATATTTGAGTGAGGATAAACTGTCTGTGATTACATGTACTATGTTCAACAGTTTTCTTTAGTTGAGGTTTTGTAAATCTACCTCCAGTTATTGAATATAGGCACAGTAATAATGCACACGACAACATGGACATAATTATTATTGTTATACAGAATTTATATAGCGTATAAATGTGTGATTATATTCTCTTAGTGTCCAATTCTTTTCTTTGGAGTGATATTCACTATGGCGCACTGCAATGATTGTTAGTATATGGGCTTATGAAGTACAGATCCTGATAGTTATTAGGATTTATATAGCATTAACAGTTTATGCAGTGCTTTACAACAAGACACTGAACTGTGACCTGATGCCAATTTGGCAAAGGTCTTCTCCCAATGTGCATTAGAAGCTGAAAGCCAAATAGAGTCTGCCTTATTTCCAGGCTGGAGGTAATCCAACATCATCTAGCTCTCTCCTCCCCAGCCTTTCGTTCTTTGGATTTCACTTCCTTCAATCGTGGAGACTTAGCATAATATGCTGGCATTATCTAGAGAAGTTTGCGTGCAAACACAGTTTGCCTAGAAATGCTCACAGCTGAAAATGTACATCCATCCATCAAGGCATTTTGGTATTTGCATAGCTCCTCCCAAAAAACTTCATTCGTGTATTTATAGGAAAGGGAGGAAGAATCAGGGAAGGAAAAATATCAACAGATTAAACTCCAAAAATGTAACTTCAAAAATGTTTAAAATGTGCACTTGCTAAATACTCGTTCTTATAATTATTCTTAATATTACTTTAATGACAGCCGCTCAGTTCTAAACCGTCTTCTATTACCCATACATAAAAAGGCAAATAGAACTTAAAGTGGTTGTAAACAATCACCTTGTAAAACAACTCATTCCATTTAAAATAGAAATTAAGTGCAAAACATTTTTGTATAGCTCTATATAAAAAAAAAAAAAATATATATATATATATATATATATATATATATATATATATATATATATGTATATATAAATACCTTTTTTTATAACTGATCACGTTCCCTCTGTTCCCAGCTGCATAAGAGCTGGGGAGGATAAGCAGCAGCACACTGAGCTTGTCAGGGAATGGCTGTGCAGTGGGGGTTTGTCAGGACAATTTTGATCATTGGAGGAAAGCACACTGAGTTCCCACCATAGCTAAAGAAATGACCATGGAATGCTCTCCTGCCTAGAGTCGTTCGTTTTTAATTGGAAAGCAGACAAACTAGAAGGAACACCAGGGATTTCACATAAAGGAATCAGTACAAAGGGAACACAATACTTTCTCATACAAGTACATGGTGCTGTAGCCACATATCAGGAATATGAAATGTTGGGGTAACAAACGCTTTAATTATTGTAAAAGTGTTTTGGCCACTGTATATATGTTGATCTAGAAGCCAAGCGTAGAAAAAGGAAACTTACAATATTCTGAAGCTTTGCAAATTAGTATCTTTAGCAAGAGCATTTATCTGTGCTGCCTTTAAATGCTTTCGAGTGGGGATTTTGTAGAAATTGGAATCACTTACTGTGATATAGCCACTAAAATACACCTGAGATGTTTTATTGGCTCTAGTGTGGGATGGAAATACTAAATGTATAAAATTAAAATAAAAGCACTCAAATGTATAAAATTAAAATAAGTGCACTACTACTTACTGAGGTTGGCCGAATTGGCTGTATATAAAAGCAAGAAATGAAAGCATAATGCTTTCAGGAAATTTAGTGGGTTGTTTTATTAGATTCTACCTAAATAGTCAAGTTCATACAAATAGTTTTCCCTTCGAGCAGATCATTTTAAAGGAACATTTAAACTTTGAAAAAAGGAATGACCAAATAACTTACTAGCATGTATAAATGCCTTTGAAATCAGTTATTATATCTACTGTTAAGTGTTTGTAGAACAGTAGACTCAATAGGGGCAGAACATCCCACATTACAAGGATTATAACTACAGTGAACATAAAGATCAGCCAGTCAGTTTCCCTCTCTTTGGTTCCATTGCAAAGCAGAACAAATGTATTGAATGAGTGAATTTGATGTTACTAAATGCAAACTTAAAGGGATCTGTTAGGTGAGAAACCTAACAGCTGCTATTTTTCTAAACTTCTGAAAATGTTACTTGAACCACAGACCTGGAACTGCCTGCATGAATTAAGTCAAAGTCCCAAATCTGCATCCCCCAGACAGTTCATCAATGCCAACCTTTAAATATCTCTGATGCCTGTTGCCGTCTGTGCCCCCATTTGGAATAGTCTCTCTCATTGTTTGCAATGGTGTCATCTAATTTGGGCACAACTGTCTAAGGTGGGGGATTCCCTCGTTTTGGAGTGATTTGGTACAACTTTAAACACATTTCCCCTAATGTAAGCATTTAATGTTTTATGTAACAATTGTTTCATTCTTCATAATACCACCCATTCAAAGTGATCAGTATGACTGCCTGAAAGCTACACAAAAACTAGAATAAGGTCAATAAAGCTGCTAGTAAATACAGTAATAATTATAAATAATCACCTATTTCTTTCACAATTCTTTTCTTCAACAATCTACTTTGGCAAAATTGTCTCCAATTGTAAATGTTAATATAGTATATATACAGTATCTCACAAAAGCGAGTACATCCTTCACATTTTTGTAAATATTTTATTACACTGTATATCTTTTCATGTGACAATACTGAAAAAATTACACTTTGCTACAATGTAAATGTACACATTAATGGATGTGTGTTGAGTTATTTTGACGAGACAGCAAATTTACACTGTTATACAAGCTGTACACTCACTACTTTACATTGTAGCAAAGTGTAGTTTCTTCAGGTTGTCACATGAAAAGATAAAGTAATATTCACAAAAAATGTGAGGGGTGTGCTCACTTTTGTGAGATACTGTATATATATATATATATATATATATATATATATATTGTGAGGGGTTAGCTCGGTAGCGGGTGTGTGTGACCCCCTGGATGGGTTCACAACACAAAGTCAGGCACAGCAGACAGCGGTGTAGGTTCAAAAAACAAAAGATCCGGTTTATTTCTGCTACATGCAGTGATACATAAACAGCCAAACAAAATAAAACAAGAAAATAAATCCTGGTCAGCTTGACCTCTAACTACACACGTAGACTCCCTGTCTAACAACTGGGTGCAGCCTTGTGCTGCCCCAGTCCCTGTCTCTATTGTAGGGGTTTGCCACACAGGCGTTAACTCACCGCACAGAACAGATCTCAGACTCCCCAGTCTATACACACAAAACTGGTTCCAGGATGGAGCATCTCCCTATGCATGCTGGGGTTTTTTGTAGAGGTCTTAATGAGCCCACTTACTACAGCTGGGCTCATTAACTCTTCCCCTCTAATTGTAAAAGTCTGCATACAGCCTGAATCTAGGACACACATATTTCCCATCCTGAATACAACCAGGTGATTTTACCTGCGTGCTGCCACATACCCCCCCTCTTGTTTCAACCTTGGGGTTGTAACACAAGTAGCCAGACACGCATGTATCCGAGACAAAGCATCCACATTCCCCATTTTAACACCAGGGCGATGCTTAACTGTAGAGTTAAATTCCTGTAGGGCCAGGAACCACCTATTTACCCTTCTATTGGTCTCCTTGTTTTGAGCCATCCACTTTAAAGGAGCGTGATCAGTCACCAGGTCAAAGTGCCTACCTAGCAGATAGTACCGAAGGGAATCTAGAGCCCACTTCACTGCTAAACATTCCTTCTCAATCGTGGAGTAATTTACCTCATGGGACTTCAACTTCCTGCTGAGGTAAATGACTGGGTGTTCTTCCCCGTTCCAGACCTGGGATAACACTGCTCCTAACCCAACGTCTGATGCATCAGTTTGTACAACAAAGTCCTTAGAGAAGTCTGGTGAGTACAACACTGGCTGGCTACATAAGGCTGTTTTTAAGGACTGAAATGCTTCCTCAGCCTCTGGGGACCATTTAACCATAACCGACTCTTTCCCTTTTGTCAGGTTGGTGAGGGGCACAGCCTGAGAAGCAAAATGGGGAATGATTTGTCGATAATAGCCAGCGATTCCCAGAAAGGCTCGTACCTGTTTCTTGCTGTTGGGACGTGGCCAACTCTGTATGGCCTCGACTTTATTGACTTGGGGTTTTATCACCCCCCTCCCAATAGTGTACCCAAGATATTTGGCCTCCTCCTGTCCAATGGTACACTTCTTTGGATTGGCCGTAAACCTAGCTTCCCGGATAGAGTCTAGGACTGCTTGTACTTTTGGCAAATGTGAGACCCAGTCTGTGCTATGGATAATCACATCATCCAGGTAAGCTGCAGCATATTTCTGATGGGGCCTCAGAATCTTATCCATTTTCCGCTGGAATGTTGCCGGTGCATTCTGTAACCCAAACGGCATTCTCTTATATTGGAATGCCCCATCTGGGGTTACAAACGCAGTTTTCTCCTTGGCCGACTCGGCCAGGGGAATTTGCCAATACCCTTTGGTGAGATCAAGAGTTGTCATATATCGGGCTGTTCCCAGCCGGTCAATCAACTCATCTATACGTGGCATGGGGTAGGTGTCAAATTTTGTAACTTTATTTAATTGTCTAAAATCGTTACAAAACCGCCAGCTCCCATCAGGTTTGGGCACTAGTACAATAGGACTGGACCAGTCACTCTGGGACTCCTCTATCACACCCAATTCCAGCATCCTTTGAACCTCCCCACGTATTGCCTCCCGTCGGGCCTCTGGTATTCTATAAGGTTTTAGTTTTACCCTTTCTCCTGGCGGGGTGATAATGTCATGCTCTACGCCAGATGTTTGTCCCGGAAGCTCAGAGAAAATCTCTTTGTTACGAAGTACAAACTCTTTAACCTCCTGTTGTTGGGGTTTCGATAAGGTGTCTGCTATTCCAACCTCAGGAACTAAGCAATCAGGCTGTACTTGTGACAAAGTCTCTGCGACTAGGGATTCCCTATCCCTCCAGGCTTTCAGCAGATTGACGTGATAGATCTGCTCCGGCTTTCGCCTTCCTGGCTGTCTAACCCTGTAGTTCACCTCACTAATTTTTTCAATTACTTCATATGGACCTTGCCATTTGGCCAGAAATTTGCTTTCAACCGTAGGGACTAGCACCAAGACCCTATCCCCCGGGGAAAAAGTATGGGTCTTGGCCCCACGGTTGTACACTCTCTGCTGTGCTAACTGCGCTTGGGTCAAATGTTCCTTTACAATTGGCATTACCTGTGCAATTCTATCTTGCATCAGGGCGACGTGCTCAATCACACTCCTGTGAGGAGAACTCTCATTTTCCCAAGTTTCCTTGGCAATATCCAGCAGCCCTCTTGGGTGTCTCCCATAGAGCAACTCGAAGGGTGAGAAACCCGTAGAGGATTGGGGTACCTCCCTAATGGCAAACATCAGATAGGGTATTAGACAATCCCAATTCTTTCCATCTCTATCCACCACCTTCTTTAACATTTGTTTTAGGGTTTTGTTGAATCTTTCAACCAACCCATCTGTTTGGGGGTGATACACAGATGTACGCAATTGCTTCACTTTGTACAACTTGCATAATTCTTTCATAACCCGGGACATAAAGGGTGTACCTTGGTCCGTAAGCAGTTCCTTACAAATACCCACGCGGCTAAAAACAAGGGATAGCTCTTTGGCTATGGTTTTGGCCGAGGTATTTCGGAGAGGAATTGCTTCCGGATAACGGGTGGCATAGTCCAATATAACCAAAATGTACTGATGCCCCCTAGCAGACTTCATTATCGGACCTACCAAATCCATTGCAATCCTCTCAAAGGGGACCTCAATGATAGGAAGAGGTACCAGTGGGTTACGGAAATGTGGCATAGGTGCCGACTTCTGACACACAGGGCAGGAGGAACAATACTTTTCTATTTCCTTCATGACCCCAGGCCAATAGAATCTCTGCAATACCCTCTCTCTGGTTTTCTCTGTCCCCAGATGACCTCCCAGAATGTGTCCATGAGCCAATTCTAACACCAACTCCCTGTAAGGTTTGGGCACCACAAGTTGCTCAATGGTTTCTTCTGCCCTTTGAGCCACTCGATACAGCAGGTCCCTTTCCACAGTGAAGTACGGGTAAGTGCAAGTCTTATCTGGGTTCACTAACTCGCCATATATTTTCACCACATTTTCCCGAGCCTTTATTAGGGTGGGGTCTTTTAACTGTTCTGTGGCAAAATTTTCCCTGTGAACCTCAAGATCCGAAAACTCCACAGACGGCATTTTTTCAACTGAGGATGTTGGCTCCTCCCCAGTTTCTCGAGTTTCCCCCGCCAATACCGACAAGGGAAATTCAGGAGAGTCCTCACCACCCCCAGAGGAATTCTGGTCATCTTCCTGGTCTATAGGGGCACCAGTGGGGGGCTCAGGACAATCCCAGAGTTCCCAGAATTTTGGAAAATCCCTTCCCACAATAGCATCATGTGGTAAGTGAGACACTAACCCCACCTGATGAGAGAGGTTACCTTTGGGGGTCTCAAAAAACACTGAAGTTACAGGATACTCTCGGGTGTCCCCATGCACACAAATAACAGCCACCCTGTTCTTCCCAGAGACCTCTGTAGTAACTAATTCAGCTTTTATCAATGTTACCAGGCTACCTGAATCTAGCAACACATCAACATGTCTACCATTAATACACATTTTACATAAATGTCTCTCAGGTCCCCGAATGGCAGTGCATGCAACTGTCGCAAACAGCGACTGACGTCTCTCCCTTATAAAGTCACATTGCATAGGCTCATCCACAACTGGGCAATTGGCTGCAATATGTCCCTCTTGCCGGCAGCGGTAGCAAATAATTTTTTTCGCTGCCTCTTGCAGCATGGGCTTCCTGGGCTGCGCCAGACCTTAGGTAGAACTCCCACCCTCTCACTCTCTCCACCCTCACCCCTTGGAGTCATCTTACCCGCCACTGGGGATGATCTGGTCTTAGGGGGGAAAGTCCGTGAGTCCCTGGAAGAGGTGGTCAAGTTCTCTGTAGCCAAGTACCTCTCAACCAGATCCACAAGTTTATCTGCATTTTCTGGGTCTCCATGGCTTACCCATTTTTGGATGGCAGTAGGAAGAGCTCTCAGGAAACGATCCATAACCACACGTTCCACAATGTTTGGTGCGGTCAAAATCTCTGGCTGCAGCCACTTCCTGCTCAGGTGAATGAGATCATACATTTGAGACCTGGGAGGTTTTCCAACCTGAAAAGTCCAGTTATGCACACGCTGAGCCCGGACTGCCAGGGTGACACCCAGCCGTGCCAATATTTCTGCTTTTAGCACCACATAGTCTTTTGCTTGGTCAGGCTCTAGGTCATAATAAGCTTTCTGCGATTCCCCAGTTAACAGAGGGGCCACCAGTCCAGCCCATTGCTCCTTAGGCCACTTTTCCCTTTCCGCAGTCCTTTCAAATGTGGTCAAAAACACCTCCGGATCATCCTCTCCAGTCATTTTTGTCAGTAAATGGCTCACACCAAAGGATGCGGTATTATTGTTCCCACTTGCTTCATTGGTCTGCGGACGTTGCTGTATCAATGTCTCTATTTGCTGTTGAAAATTCTGCTCTTGCTTCTGCAACAGGTCTATGAAGCGGGCTTCAGATCGCTGCTGGGCTTGTTGCTGAGCTTCCAAACTCTGCTGCAAAGTTGCATTTGTCTGCTGCTGGGCTTGTTGTTGAGCTGCAAGGCTCTTTTGTAAAGCTGCATTTGTTTGCTGCTGGTTTGCATTTGCTAGAGCCAGCTGTCTCAGTATCTCCTCCATGCTGGCCTTTAAAAAAAATTGAAAAAAAAAAAAAAACTTGCCCGCATTCTCCACCAACTGTGAGGGGTTAGCTCGGTAGCGGGTGTGTGTGACCCCCTGGATGGGTTCACAACACAAAGTCAGGCACAGCAGACAGTGGTGTAGGTTCAAAAAACAAAAGATCCCGTTTATTTCTGCTACATGCAGTGATACATAAACAGCCAAACAAAATAAAACAAGAAAATAAATCCTGGTCAGCTTGACCTCTAACTACACACGTAGACTCCCTGTCTAACAACTGGGTGCAGCCTTGTGGTGCCCCAGTCCCTGTCTCTATTGTAGGGGTTTGCCACACAGGCGTTAACTCACCGCACAGAACAGATCTCAGACTCCCCAGTCTATACACACAAAACTGGTTCCAGGATGGAGCATCTCCCTATGCATGCTGGGGTTTTTTGTAGAGGTCTTAATGAGCCCACTTACTACAGCTGGGCTCATTAACTCTTCCCCTCTAATTGTAAAAGTCTGCATACAGCCTGAATCTAGGACACACATATTTCCCATCCTGAATACAACCAGGTGATTTTACCTGCGTGCTGCCACAATATATATATATATATATATATATATATATATATATATATATATATATATATATATATATATAAATAAATCTGTCCATTTGGATAACAGAATTGAAAAGAAGAAACTTACATTGTTGTTTGTTACTGTGTTTATATCAGCTAAATACTATGTCTACCTTATTTATGTTACAAACCTTTTATTATATGTTTGGTATTTCATTATAATTATTAGATATTAAAACACATTTTTCTCTCCCTATAGCACACCACATCTGTCCTTAAAGTGGATGTAAACCCCATTCATGAAATCTGACCAGGGTGCATATATCTGTAGTGTTTACTTATCTCTCTCCTAAGCCCTAAGTCTTGTCTCTTTCTGCTGCTCCATTCCTCTGTTATCAGAATGATAACTTCTGACAGGCTCTCCGACACAGGAGATAAAAGCAGCTAGAAATTTTTGCCGGGACGGTAACTTAGAGACAGATAAGCAGAGCTCTGCAAGTTTCTTCATTCCTCTGCCTGTGGAGGGGGGTATGCCTTTCCTCCAATCGGCTCACACACAGTGTATTCCCAGACACTCCTCCCACTGCTGAAACTGTAAGAACATTTTCTAACACGATGCACACTTTCTAAAAAAAAAAAAAAAAAAAAAAGAAGCATGCAAACCTTATGTAGGGAGATTTGTTTCATCTCTGTGCATCATCTGAGGCTGTTCACTTCACTGGGTACATGTAAGGGTTTACATCCACTTTAACAGACTGCTATTTTGGTTCCACAATCACTCATGCAAACAGTGGGTTCAAACAGAACAAGCTCTTTCCTCTACAGGAACAGACTATTTCCTCTTCTCATCCCCACATGCCACCTTCTCATCCACTGGGACAGAGTACTCCCTAAAATCTGGCTCCTATGGCTCCTTTCTTTGGAAACTCAGCACCCCCCCAGCCCTGATTCTATCCCAAATCAAATCTGAAACAAAGCCACTGTTAACTACCCCATGTTAACTACAATGGCTAGCATTTCAGCAGTTTTTTTGCTTCTTATCCTCACTGTCAGATAAAGAGAACTTCTCCCCATCAACTCCTTTCAAGATCCCTCTCCTACAGGACTTTCACCTGATACAATCTACCCACAACCCTCCTCTTTTGGATCCATCATTCTCCTGTCCGCTTTACGGATAAATAATCAAGTGAACTCTTCAATGCAAAACTTCTCTCTCTCTTCCAAAGACTTGGAAAAAGCCTTGATCTTGATGCACTGACTCTCCTTGGCAAGCAAAGCTCAGGAAACCCATTCCAAAATCCTTATTAACTGGTACTATTACCGTACAGTGCTTCATGCAGTGTATCCCTCAGTCTGAGACCAATGTTGGAGATGGCACACCTATGTCCCAAATGTGGTGGGCTTGCCTTGCCCTCCCATCAAGAAATTCTGGGATACAACTTTTGCACCAGACACCTAGACTGTAGTATCCACTGTCCCTAACTTTCCTCATGTTGTTTAACTCTCAATATTACCATTAGTCCATTAAACAAGCCAAGGTGGATATTCTCCAACATTTCCTCATTGCTGCACATACTGTGATTTTACACCACTGTTTCTCTCCTCAAACACCCACCCTTTCAGTGTAGGTATAGAATTAGACTTCATCTCCCACATGAAACTTCATCTAGCTCAGGAAAATGATAAACAGGTCAGTAGGACTATATTCCAAAATTTACAGGAATTCCTTGTGATCCTCCTAAGTGTATACTTTCTCAAACTTAGTATGGCAATGGCAGCAAGAAAACACCCCTATATACTCCTCGCCCTGACATTACCTCTACTTCCCCCACCCTAGACTACCCTCTTCTTACTAAAACTACAATTTTTTTGCTCTCATGCCTTTCCTTTCATGCTTTCTCTCCCTCATGTCCTCAGCCTTGCCTATGTGTTGTACGTGTGATTATATAGACATGAGTACAAAAGCCCCTAAACATTTAAACATTGGTGTCTCTATACACATACTTGATAAATTCCTTTTCCCTTATTCTAGTATAAGTATATATATATATATATATATATATATATATATATATATATATATATATATATATATATATATATATATTCATGTAAAACGTATTATACAAACTGAAAAGTATGGACATGTTGGTACTATAACGAAAAAACATGTCCTGTTATGATCCTGAACTCCATGTCTATGTTATATATTATATATATATATATATATATATATATATATATATATATATATATATATATATATATATATATATATATATATATATAATGCCTATAGCATTAGGGTATGCACCCCAAAGCGCAAACACACATGCCTATGCATGACGCAGCCTCAGCTGCTCTGTGCAGTGAATGAATGGGAAGTGCTCTGTGCTTAGCAGCTTCCTAATCCTTCACAAACTGAAGCCTAGTAAACACAGTTTACTAGGCTTCAGTTATGATTGAACACAGTGAGTGAGTGTGTTCACTGTGTCCATTTAGAAAAGGATGCCTATGCTGTTGACAAACAGTACTATACCTCTGTACTCTCTTACATATTTTTATACATTCTGTATCCTCTATCTTTAACAAATATTAACCACATGAATACTGGACACCTAAACCCCCTTCCTGCCCAGACTAATTTTCAGCTTTTAGCTCTGTCACTCTTTGAACGACAATTGCGGGGTCATACAGCACTGTACCCAAATTCAATTTTGATAATTTTTCCCCCCACAAATAGAGCTTTCTTTTGTTGGTATTTGATCACCTCTGGGTTTTTTATTTTTTGTTAAGAATAAAAAAAAAAAAAAAAAAAAATAAAAAAAAATACAAAACCGTTTTATATTTTGTTAATACATTTTCTAAACAGGTAATTTTTCTCCTTCATTGATGTACACTGATGAGGCTGCACTGATGGGCACTAATAGGCTGCACTGATGGGCACTGATAGGATGCATTGATGGGCAATGATAAGGCGACACTGATGGGCACTAATAGGCAGCACTGGTGGGCACCGATGAGGTGGCACTGGTGGGCACTGATAGGTGGAATTGTGGGCATTGATAAGTGGCACTGATGGGCAGCACTGAAGGGCATTGATAGGTGGCACTGAAGGGCACTAATAGGTGACATTGATAGGTGGCACTGATAGCTGGCACTGAAGGGCACTGATAGGTGGCAGTGATGGGCACTGATGGGTGACAGTCATGGGCACTGATCGACACTGATAGGTGACACTGGTAGGCAGCACTGATAGGTGACACTGATTAGCACCACTGGTGGGCATTGATAGGTGGCACTCGTAGGCATTGATAGGTTGCACTGTTATGCACTGGTGGGCACTGATTCGTGGCACTGTGGTCTCTGGCAGGTGACATTGGCAGGCGGTACTGGTTGGCACAGATGAGGCGGCTTCACCTCTTCCTCTTCGGGACTGATGTCCCTTGCACAGAAGAAGGTGATCGGCTTTTTTTTCTCTTCATGCTGTCAGAGTGAGCAGAAAAAAATGATTACCGATCTTCTGTTTACATCACATGATCAGCTGTCACTTGCTGACAGCTGATCACGTATTAAGGTGGCTGTATTGACCCTGTCACAAACCTGGTGGAGAGCAAGCTGTAGAGGGGGCTTCTCTTGCACCTCCTGTCCAACACTCCTGGTAGTGATGACATGGAGTGGAGGACACAGAGTGGCAAGTGGGCTGATGTAGCAGGTGGCTCAGGCTGGGTCTTGGCAGGAACCAGGCAGCTGAAGAGGGCTGGGCCAGAACTGAGAACAGGAGCTCTATGTCGCTGAATCAGCAGCTGGAAGCGTAGTTGGGACATAAGCCAGAGGCTCACCAACAGCCGGACAGAGCTGAGATGTGAGCTAGACGCAGAGATGAGACACAGGCCTGGTTCGGTACACAGTCGGGCAATGAAGAACAGGAACATCAGGAAGAAAAGAAGTCAAGTACAAGCCCAGGTGACAAGTAAGCAGGCAGAGGTCAAAGGGAAGGTTCAGACAATCTGGGTCGGGATACAGGAAAATGGTACAGATCAGGTAAACAGGCACTAACTGAAAAGACCACTCAGCAAAGTGTACATGTCACTGGCAGATTTAAATAGGCGGACTGGTGGCAATGCGCACACGTATGCGGGTGCGTGCACGAATGTGCCCAAGTGTGCGCGTGCCGGCCTGCATCAGCACGCACACTCACGCATTCACCAGTACATGTCCTTTCTTGTTCACCTCTTGGAATGTCCACGCCTGCGCACCACTGTGCGCTTGTTACCCGGGTTTCTCTTACAGACCCCTTACTCCAATCTGTGATTACCCGAGTCTCATTGACTCAGTGATCACAGCGTGCGCCGGCAAAGTAGGTCCACGCTGTAGCCATCATTCGACTATAGTGCGGATCTGAAGGGGTTAAAAATAATTTAAAAAAATGTTTTACAAAAAATAAAGCAGTAAATAAGACTAAGAGATATGAATATGAAGACAGGTTCTGTAAGTAGTAAGGAACTGTATATTCTTATATAAATATTCAGATATCTTTTTTCTAATTTGATTAAATCAAAGAGTCAGTTAAGTAATAAATATTACATCTTCAGAGTTAATGCAACAAGCTACACTAAGCAGTCATGTTTCCAAGCAACTTTATGACACGCCAGTTAACATTTGTTAACTGTATTAATATACATGGAAATAAATGCTATCTATATATAGCAGAACCTGTACTTTTTCTATGTTTTATTATCCCATACAAAGAGCTGCTAAGAAAACCTAAAATGTATGCTAGCTGAAAGGGCACAAAGCTGCTAAAGAATTGTATTTCAATGGAGAAGTATTTGACTGTGCATCAAAGTCTACATGACATTTTATCTGCTACTCATTCACTTCCTGACTTAGGCAACTAACGCTAACTTGCAAAAGTCACTATTCCTTTTCTTATTACCTATCTCATGATGAAATGCAGTATCTCTTTCCTTCAAAAGCAGACACAGCAGGGCACAAAACAAGAATGGTAACAAAACTGAAGAACCATATGACCCGCTTGACCTTTTTTTGCAATTAAATAAATGTAGTCTGTATCTGATCTGAATCTTTTAGTTATATTCACTTGAACCCACAGCTGTCTAAAATCCTTTTGTGAACTATCAAGTACAGGGAATGTCTTTATAGCATGTGTTACTGGGAGCACACGTGTCTATAAAGATTGTCAGTTTAGAATTAGGATTTTGCAATTGCATAAGTGCATGTTATATTTGTAGATAGACAAGTATATATATAAAAAACAGTGAAATAAAATGCACCATAGAAAAAAAAAATATGTATTTGCTCCATTCTGTACAGGAACGTAATAGTAAACACAAAAAATATGGCTATTACATGAATCTCCACACCTATGCATCTAATATTTATGCACCTCTGTATGGCTAGTACTTTGTAGTGTTTATATGAGTAAAAATTGCATTGTTGGCCAAAGGTATTGTCAGGCAGGTTAAGCTGAGCCAATCTTCAACTAACGATCAGAAAAAAATAATAATCAGAAACGTTCTTGTTTATTTAAATGGAAGTGGAAGTCACTTCTAATATTTCTTGTCTAAAATGACATAGAGGTATATTGCTTTGTGGACCTTGACTAGAGATATTTAGGAGCAACCTCCAAAAAGTAATCACCTATTTGCTGATTTTAGTGACTACTTTTATAAAATGTGAATTCTAGCCTTAGCTTCAGCATTGTACCATTGTACAGTCTTCTGCCCTCTACGGAAACCAAATACTATGATTTCACTCCACACTATGAGCTGCTCACTATGTGCATTAAAAGCTACAAGGTCATCTAGCTCATTTGCTTCCAAGAATTACTGTCCCTGGCTTGCCCCCTTTTCTTCTTTGGATTTCAGCCTTTTCAATGGCGGAGGCACAGCACCAAATGTAGGTGTTATCTAAGGCTGTCTGCATGCAAATACAATCTACCTAGGAACTCTCACTTCTCCAAAATGACCTCCATTCATCAAGTCATTTTTACATATGCATAACTGCTCCCAACAGCCAGGTCACTCTTGCATTAGGATCAAAGGTTCCTCAGAGGATTACTGAGGCTGTGTGATGTGACATTTTCAGGAAGCTCTGTACAGCACCGTGCCAGCCCCGCCCACCAGCCATGATCTTCCTGCCTTGATGACATCACCGATTTTACAATATGGTTATTTTTTTAGTTATTTTGATAAATGGGCAGAGGAGACCTAGGGAAAATAAACTTTTGACCAATAGACATTGCTGCATATGCTGTATATTGAGTAAAATACAGTTTTGGACAAATTTCAGTATACAGAACCCAGTGTGCCATCCTCTGTTCTACTGTGAATAAAAAAACTCAGCAACCTGCGTGCTATAAACAGTACGCTAACTAGCAATCTTTTATAAATGTGTCACAAAGTTCAGGTGAAATTGGATCATTAAATGACTAACAGGGCTATAACTTATCCTATCTTTATAAAAAAAAAAAAAAAAAAAACATTCAGTAGAACCTGCTGTAGCCCCCCATCCCCTCTAGTAAAATGTAACAAAATAGAACAAAGCCAGAAACAGATCAACCTTATAGTCTTGAGCTAGCTGATTGTTCTAATAATGCCAGTCTTGAAATGTGTATACCGTTTCGCTTATTACTTTCTCCATGTGTATACACGCATGAATCACCTTTCTGAAAGTGTATTTAAATAGACAACAAACTAAATTGTTGCCAGTGTTATTGCAGCCTCTCTGAATATAGTGCATGGCCATGCATAACAAAAGGACAAAGAATTACTCTATCAAATAACTGTACAATGCCAGCGTGCCATTGTGTTGATGTAACAATAGCATACGGGGCAACAAATGATATCTCTCCCCAGAGAATGTGTCTTATTTTTCAAAACAAAAAGCTATGTCTTTGTATTTTGCGGCTTCTCTTGCATTAAATAATGTTAAGTGAAAATCAATAAAAATCATACACACAGTATTGGGTTTCCTGTGCCTTAGTCATTTACAAGGTTACATTACTAATCAATAAAAACATACAATTTATCAGCACTTGTGGTGGTTGGGACTTGGACTGGGTTGGTTTTCTAGAAAAATGGAATTGCATATTAGAGCATTATACATTTTTCCTGCAAGAAAAAAATATAAAAAAATCCAAAACAAAGCAGATTCATACATCGATTATATTATTATAATCGTAGGGCTGTAAAGGCAGGCAAATCAAATAGCTATCAGCTGAATGTGTGGAATATTCTGAACAGTGGCAGCTGGTGCTCTATTTTTTGGAGAGGCGGCAAACAACCCCCCACCACCGGGTCCACAGTTACCCCATCCATGATCACACCTTCCACTACTTCTCAGCCACTGTGAAGTCAGCAGATGAACGAAGAGCAGCCAGTAGGGCAGAGTCAGGCTGTGGCATGCTCAGATGACAGAAATCACAGTCTTTCTTCTCCCAGCTCAGGCAGCACAGCAACTCATCACCACCGGAGACTGCATGCACATTGGTTGCCGCCAACTTCCCCCACCTCTTCCTCCGCTCCACTCCAACCACCACAGCACACATCACACAAGTGAATGGGCTCGGGAGCGCAGTGCTCTGAGCCCCAAGCCCACCCTTTTTTTGAAGCCTCAGGCTCTAATCATGTGCTTCTTAAAAAAAAAACATTGAAATCCAGGTGTATGGAGCCCTGCATGTAGATTAAGGGCCCAATGAATGAGTCGGGGTGATTGCACCCCTAATGGACAGTCCGCCACTGGCTCTGACCATAAGGCTTCATGTACACTAGCAGTTGCAAAGCTTGAGTTTAGGAGATTCTCCATAAAAAAACTCCATAAAAGCCTATGTGTCCATGTACACGTAGGGGGTTATTTAATAAAGGTTAATGCACTTTGCACTGGAAGTGCACTTGAAAGTAAAATCGCTGTAGATCTGAGGGGGATGCATGCAAGGAAATTAAAAAACAGCATTTTAGCTTGCACGTAATTGGATGATTGAATCAGCAGAGCTTCCGCTCATTTCAGATCTACCCCTTAGATTTAGAGCGACTGCACTTTCAAGTGCACTTGCAGTGCAAAGTGGATTTACCTTTCGTAAATAACTCCCATAGGCTTTTAGCAGAGTTTAGGAGCTGACACATTTAGGTGAGCTTCAACCTTCATCTCTTGAACATGGAAGAATCGAGTTCAGAATAGGATCTTTTTTGACGCCTGGCCGCGGGAAAATGCAAAGCATGGCAAAAATGCAGCGCAATTTTGGCACGGGTTGCGTTTTCCCACAGCTGCGGTAAATGTAGGCAAGGTGCACATAAAGCCTAATCCATTTTACCTTAAAGAACAGAATAACTAATTTGGGATAGTTTAAAGCTGAACTCCACACAGATACACAACAAGAAAAATGAACACATCATTCAAAGTAATTTAAAATTCAAGCAATATTAAAAGAGAAGTGCAAATTAAAAAAATAAAAATAAACATTCATACTCATCTATGCGGGTTCAGCATCGATCCAATGCTGCATCTGTCCCCTTCACCTCTACATGAGAACCGAGTTAGAAAAGACCATTAATCACTCAGTTATTTGTACTCAGTGAGCAGAGAGCAGTGTCTGTCAGTCACGGGCTCTCTGCTCTGCCCCTTCAGTGCTCAATGGAGAGCTGGACTGTGGAGGGGGGCAGATTGGCTGGCTCAGTTTCTCAGTGGCACAATGAGGGCCGAGACAGCTGCTGGTCACGCATCTAGGCAAATCCTGGCATTGGCGGGATCCCTACAGAGATTGGACTGGATCTGTGAAGTCAACCGACAGTGAGCTTTAGCTCACTGATGGCTGATTGGACCAGATCTGTGAAGTTAACTGATACTGAGCTTTAGCTCACTGATGGCTGATCTGGATCACAGGAGTACACTTCGTTCTGCACTCCGCTCCATACTTTTCCTTTAGGATCTAAATTTGACTTGGTATCAGGCTTGGGGAATGAAAAAAAGCAGGGAGTTAACCAGTTGTGCTGTAGTTGGAGCATGCTGAGAGAAGGAGAGAGGCGATTGACAGAGAGGTAAACTCATCAGTCTGCCGCTTTTCTTTTCACTGTCCAGTCACAGGGTGGGGGGGACTCCGTATGTATTACTGACCTTCAGCAAAGAAATATCAACGCCCCTTCCCTGACAGACAGGGATCTATAGTGTGGAAAAATACTGAAGTACCAAATTAAACTCATTTGGCAGGTAAACCAGCTCATATATGTATCTTATCTGTGTATTTAATTGTTAAACTAGAGTCAAGCTTTAATACAGGAGAAAAGAACTTAAAGCCCAACTCCAGGAATTAGAAAAACCTTAGCAGTGCAGGACCCCACCAGGGGTGCTAGTATAAGGAGATATACTTATCTTATTCAACACTCTATTAGGTTCCCTTCAGCGGTGCAATCAGACCCCCTCAGCCTCCTCTCCAAGGAGCTCCCACCCACAGTTGCATGCTTGGTCCCACCACCTACAATATAGGTTTAATAACCCCTGAATTGTACAGGATGACATGAGGGAATACCCACAGTTCAGAGCTTTTAGAGAAGAATGTAGCGCTGGAGTTGGCTGAAGTGGAGGATAGGTTAAGTAACCCTGCCTGTTTCTGTAACCCTTAGACATAATGAGCATTTAACCCTGTGCGAAAGTGGGGTGAGGGTAAGGCAACCCTGCAAGGGTCAATTTTTGTCTAATGCCTGGACTTGGGCTTTAATACAGTGAATGATCCCTTAGCTTAGTGAACAAGGAGATGTTGGAATTCCCATTCATGTGCAATGGGAATAAAAAAAAAAAAAAGTTTGCTGTAGCTTAATGAAGTGAACACGCCTTCACCTCATTCATGAAGCAAGCCAAACATTCAAACATTCACAAAACCAAATGAATTATTCCTTTATTAAGTAAACCCCACGGACTGAAAATTTGCCCAAAGGATCTTTCTAGCCAACTCCATGGTAGGTGTTGACTATTCCATGTAGCATCAAATAAGTGACAGTTTCTCAGATGTAAAATACAAATGGAAAGTAATTTTCATCCTTAGAAAAAAAAGAAAAAAAATCAGAAAGACATACTATCAGATCAACTAATATCAAACATACAGCAAGCGCTGTCAGATACTATTCATCAAAACATCCAGATAGCTTTTGCAACAAAGGTTACAGCATAGAGGAAAATGATTTCCTGAAATCATAACTAAACTATCATGTGTATTAAAGTCATACAGTCATCTTTGGCTTATCTAAGCTATCTAAAACACTTTATATTTTAATTAACAATGTTTCCTTATATGGCAACCACTGCTATTTACACACAAATGCCATTCTACTGTTTGTAAATGCTGATCTTTCCACAGAGCACACGCAGGAGCTGTCCATAGGCGGAGGTGCTGAAATGAACTGAACAGACAGCACTGCTGCAGTTTAGTTAATCAACCCACAGAAGAAAAAATGCCAAAGCATGCACAAATCGAAACCTCCATGTAGAGTTGATCCAGAGGAAGGAAAAACAACAAACAAACAATAAAGCATTTCAGTAAGAAAAAATCAAAATGGACCAACAGCAATTTTGACCATACAGATGTGTTGGTTAGAATAGATTCCCTCTGAATTAGCTCATTAAGATGATTCAAAAAGTCCAGGGATAGATGAACTTAACACTGATTTATGTAATGTTTTTAAACTGAATAAAGACTAACAATGTGCATTGACCTGAAGCAGTCAGTCAGAATAAGTTTTATTAGGCCTCTTGAAGCTGTAAAAAGTTTGCTATACTGTATTATTATATGAACCAATATATACTACTAAGATTGGCATCAAAATACTTGAACTTTGCCATGTTAACCAATTTTAAAAGTGAAAGGAATTACTTTAAGGGAAAGTCAGCTTTTGTTAAAATTACTAGGACATACCATATACAATATATAATATATCCATGCATGCCATGTTATTGTTTTTAATGTTCTGTCATTAAAGCGGAGTTCCACCCAAAAGAGGAAGCTCCGCTTATCTGCTTTCTCCCCCTTCCAGTGCCATATTTGGCACCTTTTGGGGGGAGGGGGAACGGGGACCTGTTTTACCACTGTGAGATCACACTGAAGTTGGGTCCCCCCATCCTCTCTCCCCCACTGCCGAGCCATTCAGAAAGCACAACGAGTACGGCAAAGGCGTTATGCCTCAATCGGAAATCTTTGCTCAATCTCAATCATTGTACTGTTGTCTTTTCTCCTAAAATAAATAACCATATTTAAAAAAAAAAAAAATTCCCTTAACATGAACAGTAGCGGAATGGAATGGAAACATTGGCCTTGGATGCCAACATCGACACTGGATACTAATGTTTTAATATTAAAAGCCACCGGCTACAGTACGTGTAGTTGCTGACTTTCAATTTTTTGCTGGGGGGGGGGGGGGTGGAACTGCTTTAAAAATTACCTTTCCATTTCAACCACCAACCAGACATATTTTTTTTTTAATCTGTAGGTATTCTGTACTTCATTTTCATTCACAAAGTTAACAGAAACCTAATTTCCTGATGGATTAGTTCACTACTTTTTCCAGAAGCTTGACATAAACATAAGATGAACTTTTAAAGCATTACCTATTCCATTTTTAGGATTATTATAGTGAACATATCTCATAGTTGATTTTTCTGGTCAAGCATCTTATTACAACACTGGAACTGAGCAAACAATTATTGAAAGCAGGCCTCCCACTCAGCACCTGAAGAAGTTGGTTGAGTAACCAACCATCTCAGCAACTCAGCAAATTTGCAATTGATTTGACTAATACACTTGTAATGCATATAATATTCTTGAAGAGCATTGATTAATTCTCAACAAAAGTGGAGTTTTGCTTTAAATAAGCCACATAAAGGCACTTAAACACTTAACACAAATACATCACCAGTTATGTCTTTATCCTTTTGTATTCTGGATATCTTTGAAAAGATTAACCTTTGATAAAATTGAAAGGTAGAAAGGGCAATTAATAACACCTATTAATTCAGTAGATCCAGTAATAGTGTTATAAGTAGCAAGCTATTCCAAAAGTGACTTCATCTGTGCCTGCTTTAACCCACAACCATTGTCCTAGCTATTTCATAAAGAAGCTTTTCCCATCAATTAAAATTCCATATCCTCGACTTGCAGCGTGCTAATAAAATGAAAAGCCCCGTCTGCAATCAATACACATTAGCATATTTCTCTGAATTGGATTGAAACTCTGTAGCTTAATTATTAGATTTTGGCTCTACAAGATTAATCAGGCATAGCTTATCACACCATGACTATCCAGTATGATAAATCAAACCTGCAGGGCCCCTTATGATGGCTCTCTAAGGGCAAATAAAAAGGTGAAGAGGGGAATTTTCTGCTGAGAATCAGGATTATCTCATTCTAAAATATGTGCAAAGATAATTGTCTGCTGGGAAAAAATATATATACATGAAGGAAATGGAAGTTTATGTGACAGTTGTTGATGTCACATTGAAGACAAGTAATTGTTACGTCTATTAAGACATTCCCTATTGTAGATCATGGCTACGGTGTTGTACCATCTGTTTCTATAAAGATTGTTGGTCTTTTTTTAATAAACCACATCTTGGAACAAAAAGAGACATTACTATTTTTACACAATATGCAACCATACTCTGACCCTGGAAACAGCTCCATATAATGATTTTTGAATCGTCATTTTATTACTAATAGCACAGTACACAGCCTTCCATCTCTAGCTGAATGGATGAAGGTAGAAAGCATTTTCCAAATAAGAACCCAATCAGAATGAAAATTATTGGGTTCTAAGTCTTTGCTGTTTCTTTCCCTGTATGTGACCTGCAGCAGCACCTGTGATGAATAATAAAAATCTATTCACAGCAGGTAAAAGCAGTTTCAGCTCAAAAGGAAGTGGACATAGTAGGATTTAGCATTAAATCAGAATGCATTTAGACCAATGGCTACCATTTTGTCTGGACTCACTGAAAGGTATAATCTTATGCTGGAGTACAAAAAGTTTTGGGACCAAAAAAAAAAAAAGAAAAAAGGAGGGCCTGCCACCTTTTTTCAGATATGAAACATATACGGTAACTATTTTTTATTGGCTAATTATGTGCTACAGAATAACATTTGGTTCCAAACAAACAATACATTAACAAACTTGAATGTAAAGCAACAGAGAGAAAAAAAAAAACATATTGCTCTATGAGTTCAATTGAGTATTTGAACTAATTTACAATAATTGGGCATAATACACACACTAGCAGTCCACAATAGACCATCTAATTTCAGTCTTCATTGTTTCTACATCCGTGTGCACTATTTGGGGACAGGGTGGTAAACTTTTAATGCATGTGTTGTATGCAAGTACAAATAACCATATGACAATGCAGCATTGTAAACTTTTTCAGCCTATAGTGTATCCGCTTGCAGCAGCTAAATGCAGCCAGAATAATGAAAGCTATTTTAGATTGACTGCTATGACTTTTGACACAATGTTGCAAACCATACTGTGGCTAACTAAATCCTTTTTGAAAAAAAAAAAAAAGAAACAAAAACATTTCTTCTGTGCTTTTAATGCCCATGCTTGTAGAAGGATGAACTCTTCACAAATTTTACAATGGGATATGATAAAAATGGGTCAATTTACTAAAACTAAAGCATACAAAATCTGGTGCAGCTCTGCATGGAAACCAATCAGTTTCCACATTTTATTGTCAAAGCTTAATTGAACAAGCTGAGGTTAGAAACTGCTTGGCTACAATGCACAAATGTACCAGATTTTTCCCTCTCCAGGTTTAGTAAATCAACCCCAAAGTTACTCTCTGTGAACAACTCTATTCACTTCAGAGAACCCCTGCATTGAGCAGTAATGAAAAGCACTCTAATGCCGCGTACATACGATCGGACATTCTGACAACAAAATACATGGGATTTTTTTCCGACGGATGTTGGCTCAAACTTGGTCTGCATACACACGGTCACACAATGTTGTCGGAAATTCTGAACGTCAAAAACACAGTGACGTACGACGAGCCGAGAAATTTGAAGTTCAATAGCCAGTGCAGCTCTACTGCTTGATTTCAAACATGTGTAGAACTTTGTGCTTCGGAATTGTGTACACACGATTGGAATTTCTGACAACGGATTTTGTTGTCGGAAAATTTGAGATTCAGATGTCAAATTTTGTGTGTTGGAAATTTCCGACAATAAGCTCCCATCGAACATTTTTTGTTGGAAAATCTGACCGTGTGTACGCGACATTAGGCTACGTTCACCTCTAAGTGGTTCACAGTAGTGTGGCGTGTTCAACACAGAGAAACCACAGTAAGCATGGAATTAAAAGAAATCAAACAAGCCTATGTATATGTACTGCAGTACTGTGGAAGTACTATGCACTATGGAAGATAAATCCTGAATTAAATTGGCACTTCAGCCAAGATAGTTTTTCTGGTTCAGAAATTTTACTGAGGAAAGAAACAAAGTTTACATGGCAATGAGATAAAAAGGGAGTCATCCCCTAGAAACAGGGCATGGGACAAAGTATGTAACAATTTGGCACAGTGTCTGGGACGCAGCCCACATTAGCAAAACATAAACATAATAGGTACATAAATAAGGATTGGAGGGTAGCGCAGTATGCACATTAGCAAAGTGACACAAATGTTGAATGGTATGGCATGGCAGAATGGTAATTTAGGTTTTGTGCCAGTAGACACTGTCTGACGGTGGGATACCCCAGGTGGTGCTGTTCTGGGACAGCGCAGAAACTTGAATGTTTAAAGGACCTGGTCGTGGGAGGAAATGGGGCCAAGACAGTTCTATTTCTAGTTTTCTTAGCAAGTGTACCCATTATGGATAATGTCACAAAAGTTACAGGAAGCGAAAGAAACCCCTCCGCCTCAATTTTTCCAATTGTTTTCTGATTAAAGGTCCCTGTTAGCCCTTGGTCACACTGGTGCACCTTGTATGAAATTTTATAGTTTCAAATCGCATGACAAGTTGCACCCTATTGTCCGCAATGGAAGCAGTCAAGATATATCGGAGTCGCACAGATTTTGAATGTTCTTCTTGAGCTACTTTTTGCAAGTTGAGGTACGTATGCATTTTGTTTTGCTGATTACATTTTTTGTTAATTATCCTTAGTTATGCAGCATGAATGGGAACACATAACAAACATATAGTATAGTAAATGTGAAGATACACTTTAAAAATTTATAAAATATGAATGAAAATGATTACAACAAAAATGCACATTTTCGCATGTGCAAAAATTAATCAAATGGTGGCATTTTACAACATGCATTTGTGCGTTTTACAATGTAAAAAGAGATACTGTACTAAAATTATTTCAACGACATTCAAAATAACATAAACAAGTTTTGTCAGTGTTTTTTCCCAGTATAACTTTTTCTAAAATATTTTAAAAACACTTTGAAAAGGAATCCGAGCAGGGTGTATCTGTAAAGGAATACATTCATTATAAAGCATGTTGGACTTTAAATTCCCACAGCTGCTCTTCCCTGAGGTTTAACAGTAAATTTTCACAACATCCCTCTCTCTATATATATTTTTTTCTTTTTAAGACTATCTGGAACATCAAGTAATCCTGAAGGCAGTACAAACAATGTCAATGCTGATTAGTTTCTAGAATTCTATCGGGGAAATGCCTACTTATCTTGGACACTTATCTGTGATGTGAACCCATAACATAACAGGGGAAGAATAGAAATGACAATTCGCACTGTGTGGCTTGGAATGTGTTTCCTGACAGCACAATTCTCAGTTGAGCAGATACAGCTCAACAAATAGTTATGATCTTCTATTGAATTTCTTCTCCCCACAAAAAAATGGCAAGCAAAGATCTATTAAAACATAGCCATTGAGAAAAAGCCATTGCTGGAGACATCTATGGATAATGGAGTAGAGGAAAATAGGTCAATTTAAGAAAAATGGGATATAGCTGCACTAGAAAATGTAATAGATTCAGAGTTACCAATATCCCATACAATTTTTGTTAAAACCACTGGGGTGTAGGTTGAGTGAGCCTTATGCGTGATATAAAATGGGTAAACTATATTATAACAATGTTAATTTCTTTAATTTAATTGTATTTTTTTAATTACATAAGCTAATTAAAGTTGCAATCTGGGAATTCTAATACAGTCATGAGGCTGAAGTACTTAGATGGGCTTACAAGAAGAGAAAAGTCAAGTGGGCTCCCAACCATTAAAATATTTTCTAGTTTTCCACAAAGAATGCAACATTGTTGCCAACTGGGTGGATCACAAGAATCTTTTGAATGCTTTATAAATCTCTAGGCAGGTAATGTGATTCCTACATGGATGCTGCAACTGTGCATTTTATTGTGATATCCATTGTATATTGAAAACAAGTATTGCTTGTATAGGATAGGATCAGCCACTGCCCTCTTCATTTTAATACAGCAGTGAAACTAAACTGAAGTAGTGCACTGCCTATGCCAGGGATGGGTAACCTTGGCACTCCAACTGTTGTGGAACTACAAGTCCCATGAGGCATTGCAATAATCTGACAGCCACCAGCATAAGCCCTTGTACACACGGTCAGACATTCTGACCACAAAATCCTTCGGATTTTTTCAGACGGATTTTGTCTGAAAATGGTGTTGCATACACACGGTTGGACAAAGTTATCGGAAAATCCTATCGTTCGGAACGTGATGACATTCATTTGTTACAACAGGACTGCGTCCAGGCTAGTAGCCAATAGCTTTGGTCTTGTAATTTGATCTGAGCATGCGTGGCACTTTGTCCAATTGGAATTCTCTACAAACGATCAGACAAAGTCCGATCAGATCATGTTGTCGGAAAATTTTATATCCAGCTCTCAAACTTTGTTGGTCGGACATTCCGACGGAAAAAGTTCAGATGGAGCCCACACATGGCTGGCTCATCCAACAACACGGTCCGATCGGACATTTTCCATCGGAATGTCCAACCGTGTGTACAAGGGCTTACTCCCAGAGGCAGAGGCTTGATGGCATTTGTAGCTTCACCATGGCAGGAGTGTTTCCCATCTCTGGCCTATGCTAACATATTCTATGTAGGACAAACCTACAGAAAATATGCCAAGCCGTCTTAGGACTGGACTATCAGTTTGCAAATTTTGGTGGAATGGTGGCTATTCCAAATCAATCAATCAATCAACCTTGTTTTAAATAAGAAACAACGCTCCCTGTAACTTATATATACATTCAGCAGGATAAATGTAAAGAGTGGTAACCCAACAAACTGCACTTTGAACCTCATCAATACTCTCTGCAAAGTACTTTCTAATCTAACCAAACCCTTAGTCTAACCAAACCCTAACATTTAAGCAGCTGAATACTCTAGGCCAAAATATCAAATACTTGCAAATAGACATAATATACAACAGTGCAACGCTGGAACATATAAAAAATAGATAACATAAAATGAATAGTAAAAGTTCATATAGAGCAAGACACTGGGATTTCTCTTGGATCTTATGTGTCTTGCTCTATATGAACTTTTATTATTCATTTACATTTGCAATTTTTATATTCTGTATTCTTTTTATGTTCTAGCACTGCACTATTGTATATTAGTACATCCCTCACTTTTTTGTAAATATTGTATTCTATCTAAAGTAGTGAGTGTACAACTTGTATAACAGTGTAAATTTGCTGTCCCCTCAAAATAACTCAACACGCAGCCATTAATGTCTAAACCGCTGACAACAAAAGTGAGTACACCCCTAAGTGAAAATGTCAAAATTGGGCCCAATTAGCCATTTTCCCTCCCCAGTGTCATGTGACTCGTTAGTGTTACAAGGTCTCAGGTGTGAATGAGGAGCTGGTTTGTTAAATTTGGTTTAATCGCTCTCACTCTTTTCTGCAAGTTCAACATGGCACCTCATGGCAAAGAACTCTCTGAGGATCTGAAAAAAAAAGAATTATTGCTCTACATAAAGAAGGCCTAGGCTATAAGAAGACTGCCAAGACCCTGAACCTGAGCTTCGGCATGGTGGCCAAGACCATACAGTGGTTTAACAGGACAGGTTCCACTCAGAACAGGCCTCACCATGGTTGACCAAGAAGTTGAGTGCTCATGCTCAGTGTCATATCCAGAGATTGTCTTTGGGAAATAGACGTATGAGTGCTGCCAGCATTGCTGCAGAAGTTGAAGGGTGGGGGGTCAGCCTGGTAGGACTATACACTGCATCAAATTGGTCTGCATGGCTGTTGTCTCAGAAGGAAGCCTCTTCTACAGATGATGTAGAAGAAAGCCCACGGATTGCTGAAGACAAGAAGACTAAGAACATGGATTACTGGAACCATGTCCTGTGGTCTGATGAGACCAAGATAAACATATTTGGTTCAGATGGTGTCAAGCATGTATGGTGGCAACCAGGAGGAGTACAAAGACAAGTGTGTCTTGCCTATAGTCAAGTATGGTGGTGGGAGTGTCATGGTCTGGGAGTGCATGAGTGCTGCCGGCACTGGGGAGCTACAGTTCATTGAGGGAACCATGAATGCCAACTTGTACTGTGACATACTGAAGCAGAGCATGATCCCCTCCCTTCAGAGACTTGGCCACAGGGCAGTATTCTAACATGATAACGACCCCAAACACACCTCCAAGACGACCACTGCCTTACTAAAGAAGCTGAGGGTAAAGGTAATGGACTGGCCAAGTATGTCTCCAGACCTAAACCTTATTGAGCATCTGTGGGGAACCCTCAAATGGAAGGTGGAGAATCACAGGGTCTCTAATATCCACCAGCTCCGTGATGTCATAATGGAGGAGTGGAAGAGGACTCTAGTGGCAACCTGTGAAGCTCTTGTGAGATACTATATATATATATATATATATACAGTTAGACAGAATACACCACTTAGATCTCTATAAAACTTTCAGCCCATGAATATTAAAGTTTTTCTCTCTGATAAATTGCTTATTTAGTTTGTAAATTCACTGTTGCTTTAGTTTAATTAACATACTGTCAAATAATCCTATAATATATCTTCACACGCATAACTTATAGCTTCTGAGAAAGCCATTTTTATTAGCAGGTAAAATAGCCTTCATTTTCTGAATACCACTGCAAAAATTCTAAAACGTTTGGAAAAGAATTATAAAGTTTGCTTCTCGTAAAGCTAAACAGAAAACAGTCAAATCCCTTAAATGCCTTTAGCCATCAGGAACCACGAAATTAATTTTCCTAGAGTCAATGCTGTTTGCAAATGACTAGACTTTTTTTTTTTTTTTATGGTTCTATGAGAAAAGGGCTCACAGTGAGAATCAATGCTTTGTATATCACAGGTAGGAAGAGTCCCTTCATTATTAATTATCAAGAGAAAAAGAAACATGAGCTAGAATACAGAGCTGCAATTATTCCACTCTGAGGTCCTCATTAATTTGAAAACTTCTGTGGTTACAACACACTCTGTTACATTTCCCTACTGTTCACACCACTGTGTCCTTCCCATTCTTGACACCTCATCGTTCCTTTCACCAGAATGCCTGTAGTAACCATGGCAATGCCTGAAGAGTCGTTACTCTCATAGGAGAATCACACTACATCGTGATATGGAAAATAGCCTATTGAACATATGCTCTGAACATCTCATTAGCAACTGTGTCCAGAAATATTCCCCATCTTGCCTTTCTAATATGGAACCTGTCTTTAGCGATAGGTCACACCTCTCCTACCCATCAACTTTCATCAAGGGCAACTCTTTTGGTGCAAAGAGATCGGCTGTCATGTCTGTTGAAGTTTTAAGCAGATGAAGAGAGCAAAAGCATGTGTTTATGTCGAGGTACAGAAAGCAGGACTGGAGTCTTGCCAGCTTTAGCCTCTCCCAAGCACATGGTGTTATGTTTTGTATAGCCACAGGCATCTGGCAAAGGACAAAACAAATACAAAAGCAAAACAAAGAAAGCACCAAAGTAGAACACAGAGGTCAACTCTCTGTAATTGTTCACCAGTAATCATGTTACTAGAACAGAGTTTTGTACACCAAGATATTTTTCACTTTAATACCAAAAGCAGGCATCATTTACCATGTGATTTTTTTCATTTTCTAGTGATACTTTAAAAAAGTAAAAATTAATAATAGTTGTACATCATGAGCAATTTATAAATTATGGATAACACCAGCATGCATGTCCCATCTTGCCCTATGTCCAATAAACAAACAGGGCTTCATTCAACAGCGTCTAAACCAAAATTGTCCTTGTTATCCAGGGCAACCAAACTGTAACTGCAATGTGCAAAGTGTAGAGTTAAATGAAAAGTCTGGCTATTTCGGACATTTCAAAAACATCTACAAATTTCTGATTTATTATACAGTAAAACCTTGGTTTGCAAGCATAATTCATTCCAAAAGCATGCTTGTAATCCAAAGCACTCTTATATCAAAGCACATTTTGCCATAAGAGATAATGGAAACTCAGATAATTTGTTCCACAACCATTTATTCATATAAAAATTATCAAAATATGATCAAAAGCTCATATTAATACTGTACAGTACTGTAGTAGGAATACTGTACTGTACCTCTGTTTTGAAAAAAAAAAAAAGATTCGCAGTTTTAATGTAAAAAAAAAAGAATTCCACTCACAATGTTAAGGAGTCTGGAGCTCATACATGTAAAGCTGCTGTGTATATGTAAGGTAAAGCCTCTGGTGTACAATATACAGCGCTATATGTGGCCAAAGGTTCGGGGGGCGATGGTGGCACCCGGCTCTTCCTGGAGAAGTCAGAGACACTCCGGAGCTGTTGACATCACTTCTGGGTACACGTTACCCCCGCCCCACCCAGCTGGGAGTGTCTCTGGGTGTCTCTGACAGCTTTACTGTACATATACACAGTGGCTTTACATGGACGAACACCAGACTCCTTAACATTGTGAGTGCAATTCTTTTGTTTTTACAGTAAAACTACTGCTCGTATATAAAGACATCGCTCGTATATCAAGACAAAATTAAAAAAAAAATTTGCTTGTCTTCCAAAATGCTCATATTCCTCATTATTTGTAAACCAAGGTTTTACTGTACTAGGCAAACTCATATCGTTTTAGCCCATTTGCCTGAATGTAAATGATCTTTCAAATAAACCACATAGTGGAAAATGCAAAACTCACCTGCTTCTCAGACATGACAAAGAGCTGTTCTTCATTCTTAGTAAATGCCATATCCCGCAAGATAGGGCCGGAATCCACCACTTGTATGGTTTCATATTGGAAAGCTCCAGTGATAGGGCCATCAACACGTATCTGAAACAGATAACAAAATATGTAATGCAGGTATATTTCAGAGACAAACAAAGCTGTGAGAAAAAAAAATTATTTATAAAATCCATGTACACCATACTTGTGAGGATGCATTGAATGTAGCACATGTTGCTGTTGTAGAAAGTAAGGACAAAGTTATAGACATGCTGACACAGCAGATGGATGATAATGGAACAGTCTCCAGCATAGGGAGATATCCTAGTAATTTATTACATTTGAGCTGAAGCAAAAAAGAGAGAGCACCACAGCGAAAGCAACAAAAAAAATCTACAACTGAACAAAATATTTAAACCATATGTTGCTGCCATGTGATTGTATGGTCTTATGTTTGGGTCTTCGTGAACAGCTAGTAGAGACAGAGCCTAGTCTAAAAGCCTTTATAACCTTTTTTTAAAATAGTCAGGTTTTATATAATATATACAGTATAAATAAGGTAAAAAATGTGTATCTATAAACAACTACACAATATGTATGACAATAATCACAGTAGATGACCTCTAGACATCAAAGTCAAATAAAGGGAATAGGTAGCCTATGTCAGTGGTGCTCAACCTTGTCCCCAGGCCATGTTTTGGGAATTTCTCTTAGATAAGCTAGCTGCCCAAAATACCAAGCCATTGACTCTGATTTAAAGCACCTGTGCAAAATAAAGGAAGACCTGCAAACATGGCCTGTTGGGGGTACTTGAGGACAGGGTTGTGACCCACTGGCCTATGTCACATTATTTTCCATAAGACTTTTTCATTATAGGAGCTCCAATGACGTGCACTAAATCAGAGCTGGATTTTGTAGCTTGCAGACCCCAGGTTGCTCCTGTTTGCAGCCACTGCCAATCCTCCAGAACTCCATATTTATTTATTTTTACAGATAAGGTAACTGTCACACTTACTAGTTAGTACTGCAGAGGATTTAGTAATAAATATAATTAGTTCACATGCGCATCATTTGTTGGCATGCCCTACTCTCTACAAGAGAAAGAGACTGGTATATCTGACGTAAGTTTTGGTGGTTGGATGTAAAAGGAAGTGGACTTAGATGCTACAGGCTTGAGGTGGCCTATGCACTTGGTGCTGGGGCACAAACATCAGGCATGGTGGTAATGTATCCTCCTAGGATGAATCTTGTGAGTTGTCTTTAGCTGTAGATAAAAAGATTTTCTGCCTTCCTCCTCTTTTCTTAACATATAAAAGCAGCCAGTAAAAAAAAAAAAAAAAAAAAAAGCTGAGATTTAAAGGCAAGCCTTTTTTTTAAAAGGTCCTGTCTGGTAGGTCCTGGGCAGCATTCACTTAATGTGAAATGTGTCTCTCCTTTAGTATTTGAAGTACTTGGCAATTTCTAAATAGAGTAGTGGAAACTATTCTGTATTTCCAAATATCTACTATAAGGTTTGTGCTGTAATAAAGGAGACTGCTAGCAGAAAGGTTGATATACAAAAACCCTATGGAACCATAAAGATAATCACCTGTACTCTGTGCGATTGTGTGGAGTAGCAATTGATTATCTTTACTTTGTATTTCCTGTCTTCTCTACACACTGCAATTGTACAAGTTATGTAAAGAAAGCTTGCAAAGAACTTCCATTGTCACCTCAAAGTACATTAACAACTACAGACTGCACTAGGTGAATTACTAGGAAACTTACAGTTCCAAAATGTTAAATAGCTTAATTTCACTGCATTGAGCTCCAATTGGCTGTCATTGAGCAAGTAGCTATTATTAATGTTAGTGTTATATTCATATTGGCTCTAAAAGAGTTAGGTAAGTTACTTTTAAAAAAATATATATATTTGTCAGCACTTTTTAAAGCTTGACTTGCCAAAAATGTCTCATAGTCCCTAATCAGTTTATAAGGATGTAAAACTCAAAGTCAGGAATGCATAACTCTGCAGGGAAACCTGCCTGATTGACATTAGGTTAGAAATGGAAATGACCTCTAAAACATTATGTAAAGAAGAAACTGCAGAAGAACAAGAAAAACCATAGATCGATGTTTTAATAAAGATGTCTATGCAAAAATCTGAAATATTTATTCCAAATCAATGCATGTGTTAAACAGTATTTTAGTATTTTATATAATACGTATATATATATATATATATATATATATATATATATATATATATATATATATATATAGATAGATACACACACTGTATATATAGATAGAACATGTAATGGGATTACATAATTCTTCATACTTCAGCAGGTGGAAATGATGTTCTAATTCTCATGTAATTTCAATGTTTGCACATGTAAACTCATTCTAGCCTTGTGATTTATTCTAAGCTCAATTCATTGTATATGATATACTAAATGTATGTCAATAGTCAACATATATTATACTGCAGCTAAGTAGCTTAACAAATTATTATGTAAGCATTTTCTATTGCAGTCAATTTTGTTTAAGTGACATTAAAGTATATGTAAACCCACTAAAACTCATATAAGCTTTAACATGTTAAAGTGGTAGTAAACCCCATTTGGTAATTTTTTCCTACAGGTAAGCCTATAATAAGGCTTACCTGTAGGTAAAATGAATACCTCCTAAACGTGCACTGTTTAAAAGATATTCACTCTGGATGCAGCCAGTTACGTGACCCGCACATGCGCTCTGAAGGTCCGGCATACTTTGCTGGACCGTCAGAGCTTTGTGCTGGAACCAAAGTGCCCCATGCACAGGTGTGATGTCACCATGGCTCCGGCCAATCACATAGCCAGTGTGCAAACCCGGAAGAAAGACAGGGGGAAGATGTCAGCTCTCTCAGCGTTGACAGTACAGTGTTGGAGGGCTTTGCTCCAAGGTGAGTATTTTATAGTGTGCTACTATACAATACTATGCATGCCAATGCCTTGTAGGTGTTTTATTTTTATTTTTTTTACAACAGCCGCGGTTGCAACCGCTATAATGTAATTTCAAAAGTCATTTTCATTCTTTTCACTCTACAGCATTCATTGAAATAATTCATTTGTCCGTGCCCAGTAAAAGGTGACAACTTATTGCCCCTGTCTCCTAATTGTGCTGTTGCATTGCCACCCTTTCATAATAGTTTCTTAAGACTGGGTTCACACTTAGAGCAGACACGGCTCACAGCAGGGATCCCTCCTGTTCTCCATTTTAGGTACGAATCAGGCCTGAATTTTTGCCTGAATTCAGACCTGAAACTGAGCCAAAGACACACAGGACCCCTGTGCAATTCGCTCTACAGCTGCCCCAAAGATGTGTAAACTGGCTCCATTGACAGTCTGGCACACTCTCCTGTCATGCGAATTGGATACAGGGAAACCTGCATCCAATGCGCATAAATGTGAACCCAGGCTTAAAGGCTACAAGTGGCATATATCTCTACACATTGAACAGGCATGGTCTTCTGTTGCCACTATTGGGAAACCTGCTCTAATAAATGGCATGCAGTCATAGTAGCATACAGTGTAGTTCATGCATGCAGGCATGAAATGGCTACAAGGAGGCATCAGGAGACCTACAACACTGACATGCAACAGATGAAGAATGTGAAAATTTGTATTTTATTGAAAAATAGTGGCAATTGTTTATATTGTTTAGCAAGTTAAATGTCAATTAGGATTTACATCTACTTTAATTATGTATAAATCAATTCTTACTGTCTTGGTTATTATGAACATTCTATGTTGCCTATAATAACACCAAAAAAAATATGCCAAAGAAAAAAATGCAGATGTGTAGAATATAACATAAATGTGTATGATGACACAACACATGAAACACAGTAAGCTATGCATGATGAGAAATAAGCAGAGTTTGATCAGAAGAGAAAGTAAGATGCCTATTGAGAGAACATCTGCTTTGCGTCTAGCTTTGTGTTCTCAAGTTGCCTCTAGTGAACCAGACCTGAGTCTCTAACCTGAAAACCGCTTCACTGCTGCCAGTAACTGGCTTTGCTGCTTTGTTTTTACGGATGGTTGAAATGACTGGTGCACAGGACAAAAGTGTTCTTTCAAATGCCTGAGTTAAAATGTCCTTGTGTGTAACAGACCAATAGTGGAGAGCACGAGGGATTTTCTTGGAAAAGCTACATACAAAAATAAGATGCCAAACTGAAAACTCTTACTTCAATAATCTATAACGCTACATGAATGTGTTAATCAATTTTAAAAGCATTACAAGTTATGACTGAGCAGTGTTGCAGAAAACCAAACAAGCCAATCATTTATTCATTTAAAGATCTGGTTATTACAAATTATATGAAGACAATAAATATCCGATTATCTGTTATGATTAAGCGCACAGGCACACAGAACGATTTTTGGTGGAAAAAGTGAAGTTATAAAATGAGTATCTAGACATGCCCTGCCAATATTTCCCATTGAGATTTTTTTTTTATACTCAGACTGGTCCTTCGGTCAGATTTATTTTTCCAGATCAACAGAATTATGTATAGTTGTGTAGTGTAGTGATCTTCTTGACTGGATTGAAGTTAAATTGATTATTTAGACAGGTCCTCACCCTACATTTCTGTTGGCAAAAAGGAGGTACTAATGTGCACAACCTAGCACATTCTAAAATTAAATTGCCAGGAAGCTGCCAACATAAAAAGTGATCTCAGCACAATAAAATGAATAAATGTAAATGGTATGTGGCGCTACCTAACCAAACCACCTAGAAAACACGAACTATTAAATCATACGTTCTGCAATATCCAAATAGATATAAGATATCTTATTTTACAATCACTTTATAGCACGGATTGCACGGGATTATCACATGATTTTTGCACATTATCTTGCATATGTTTGCACATATTACGGCATTTATGCACTGTTTTATTGAATTGTATCATCACATAAGGATTTGTATTGCACTTTATCTTATATCTATTTGGATATTGCAGTATTTATGATTTAATAGTTAGTATTTTCTATGTGGTTTGGTTAGATAGCACCACATACCATTTACATTTATACATTTCTGTTGGCAAATGTTTCCGATCTGACTGTGGCTGCGTGTGTGGTCATTTTAACTCTAATACACTCAAACCATGGAAATTCTCCTTAATTCCATTCTGCTTGGGTTTTATAGACAGCTGGCAAAAAAAAAAAAAGAAGCTGTGTGGTCACATTTACACATGACATTTACCACACAGAACTTTGTAAATGGCAAACAATATATGAAATTCAGGAAATTGATCAGCGTGATCCACAGTATGCAATGAAACTGGCAGCGGTGTATCAGGAGAGTCAGATACATTACAGATCATAATTCACAAAATATGTGTTTACTAGGATTTATTGGATCACATATTCAGTGAAGGCAGTATATTACAACTTATCCAATCTGCCTCCATCTATGGAAAATCCTGGGCCAATTTGTTCATCCTATGTTAGACTCACACCATTATGTATTGAGTGGTTGTCTTTTTCAAAATACTTCAACAAAACCTAAAAGTCTTACAAATTACATCTCTGCCTTGGAATCCGGTTAAAGAGGAGCTCTAGACGCCTTAAGAAAAAATTAAAAGTCAGCAGCTACAAATACTCTAGCTGCTCTCTTTTAATATTAGGACACTTACCTGTCCACAAATCCAGCAGTGTCCTCACCCCAGCCGATTTTTCAGTCAGCTATCGATTGCTGCCACTATTTCTTGTAAGGGAAACTGGCAGCAAAGCCTTGAGACTTCACAACCGATTGTGAATGTGGGAAGCATGCTGTGCTTTCTGAATGGACCGTCGGGGGGACCGAACTTCCTGGCGACTTTGCTGTGGTGAGATCAGCTGGAAATGGGAGTGGGTACCTGTCAAAACCAGGTACCTGCTCCCCCCTGAAAGGTGCCAAATGTATGGGGGAGGAGGCAAACAAGCAGAGCTTCCCCTTTTGGGTGGAACTCTGCTTTAAGTTGTCACAACATTTTACCAATCTTGTTTTTTAGGCTAAATTAAAGTTTATTAGGGAGGACCTAGCATCAGATATATTTTATGATAAATGTAATGTATACAAAAATGTGCCAGTACAAAACCCGATGGACTCTAATTTTGTCATCATCGCTCACTGTGACAATAATAACATGCTCTTTTTTTACTTTTTCAGAATATTTATATTGACTATAGCTGCAAATAAGACTATCAAGTAAAAAAATAAAAATCTGCAAAGTATTCAATCATTAAAAGTTAGTAATTAACAGAGGGATTTAGAAATGGTTTTAACCATTTCATCACCAGACACTGCTGTGCTATCATATGCAAATACAGCACTATGAAAACAGCAGGCAAGCAAAGCATGAATGGATATTTCCACCTCCAATATCACCTGCCTGGGTGGCAGTGCTGTTTTACAGCTATTTCAGAATCAGAGAAAGGTTAAAATGACTGTTAATTAGAATGTGTCATGATGGAAAAGGCCATTCAAAAAGTTAACAGTTCTGTCTCTCTATTTTCTTGTAATTGAACTCTAGAGTCTTTAACCGATAGCAGTGCATTAATGTCAATAATTTCCTCCCTCTTGCTGTTTATGCAGCAAAGCTCACTCCTTATCATGTGTCCTTCACATAAGAGATTACAATATAACGTGACATATACAGAAAACTTTAATTTACCGAAAAATAATAAAGTAGAGCACCAACTTAAAGATTTACCGAGGGCACAGACATTTGCTTGTAGGCCATGTTAAACATTTAAAGCAAATCTGTGTTTTGCACATGTAAGGTGACTCACTAGGTTTGGTTTAAAACACCCTTACCAAGTAGCATATGTATAATCACCTTTCCTGTATTTACCTTCCTCATTGTTCTGTTCTGTTAAGAGCAAAGAAAGCACACTCTGTGTAAGCTTAAAGTTGCTTTCTTCTTGCCCCCCCTGTGCCAATCACCAAGCACCAGTGCTGTCACATGTATGTCACATGATCCTCCATACCTAGAAGCCTCAGACATTTTCTTTATTCGTGGTGGCTAAACGGAGAGGCAGAGCAATGAAGGAAAGCTGAGTATGTACTGCTGGGATGGGGGACATTAAAGTTGTGCTAATGTAAAAACAGTGCCGGGGACTGTGACATTACCTGGTATACCTGGCTATTTGTAGAGAGTACAGCAGCCTAGAATTCAGGCAGGTGAACTGCTCATTTTTTTTGGTGGGTCCATGAATATCAAATAGGCTCGGTTCATCCTGGTATCAAACTGATGCCAAAGACACAATTCCAAAGCCCATCAACACGAACTCTAGAGGTGATTATGGCTAGCAGGAAAAAAATATGAAAAGGAATGTTCAATAGGACTTCATATCTAAAATATATTATGGTGCACTTTCCATACCCACCTATTATTATGTTACAAGTGCACATTCACAAAACACACAAAGCTAGGTCAAACTAAATATTATATATCAGACAAACATAAAAGTTATATTACTAGGTAGAAGTCCTTTGTACATTCCATCACAATAAATAAATCCCAATTCAAGCTTTTCTCCTCTGCGTTGTATTTGTATGTATTGTGTTGTATATGTATTTGTATATTGTATTGTATATGTATTTACTAAGGGCAAAAAGACTGTGTACTTTGTAAGGGCAAAAAGACTGTGTACTTTGCAAAGTGCAGTTGCACTCAGCAAGAGCAGCTGCTTCAGAGCTTAGTAAATGAGCAGAAGTTCTGCGGACATCCTTCATCCAATGTGCAAGCAACATTTTTTATTTTATTTTCCTTGCATGTGATTGGGTATTTTTTTTTTCAAAGTGAAACCTTACCTCATTTACTATGTCCTGGAGAAACTGCACTTGCAGAGTGTAACTGCACTTTGCAAAGTGCATAGTCTATTTGCCTTTAGTAAATCAACCCACCTCCTCTGTGACAACACAGAGGAGAAAAGCTTGAATTGGGATTTATTTAGTAAATCAACCCATAGCGTAGCATAGTGTAGCTTGAACTTCAGTATCCTACACTGAAGCCTTTCTAGACATGCTAGTCAGACATACTTGAGTTAATTACAGTCTTAAAAATATCCATTTCTTTTATAATCTTACTATTGTCTACATACACGTGTATTGGAGCAGGTAAGCTGTAGGACAGGGTACACTAAATTGTATTCTAATCCAATGTCAGAACATTATTATTATGATGATGAATTCATGCTGTTTCATTGATTTCAGTTCCATTTTCTCTGACTATTGATCTGACCATTATGCCCAATTTTCCTTCCACAATATAAGATTGGTATAAAAGTCTGCTAAAAGATTATCTGGCTTAAATGTTCTCATAGTCAAAAACAACTAAACAGCATGGTCTTACATTTTAAAATCTAATTTCTCACTTATCAAAAAAGGCAGCTTTTACTTTTAAGCCATGATGCTCTATATAACTTAGCGCCAGCAGCACTATTTTTTTTATGCAGATGCAACTCTCATCTCATTGGAGTGACTCCATTAGTAAATTCTTCTTCTACACTTCTTATGTTTTTGAAAAATAGAAAACAGCATATGCAAGTGATGCAATAAAATTTCTTAAATTTTAGTCTTCAGATCTCAAACTGTATATAAAGCCAACATTTTCTTTTTTTTTTGAGAGCGGTGAGGGGTTAGAAAAGATTTTTTTGCACTCTGGGTCAAAACTGGGGAGATTAATTCTTTATAATTATTCTGGTGACCATCATCGCTGGCCTAAAAGTAGGGAAAACCCCAAATGAGTGGAAAAAGAAAGTATGATAGGTATTTCAGCTGTTTCCAACTCCATCCAAAATAAAAAAGATTTCCACTTTGGATACACTGTCAAATGTAACTGTACTAAATATAGAAATACTAAAATAACCCATGGCTGCCATCTAACTTTATTTGTTTGAGAAGAACTAAATTCGTTTTGGTCCTAAGTACGGAATATATAAGCCCAAGAGCATGATAATTCTGTCAATTTTGGGACTGCTGTCATTGGGCACTATGTATTTACATAAAATGAGCAATAATCCTAATAACTGTACAACTGTGATACTGCAATTTTGTAGCAGTTTTAACCAATTTAAGGCAGCTTTTAATCACAAAAACTATCAAATGAACCAAAATAATTACCCCTAATCTTATTGGTGGGTTGTATAGGATGTGATGATCCATTCAGTAATTCATGCGGTCAAAATCTTCAACATTATTCGAAAATGTATATATGTATACCTAGTATCACTATTTATACCTACCACTGCCCAAAAGTGTGGCAAGGTTGAAGTTCCAACATGCTCATGAAAAAAAACAAAAAAATGATTTCACCCTACAGTATCACTGCTTATGCCTATAAATTGGTTGTAGTATTATTACCTATGCATTAGCTGCCATACATAACGCAGTTGTGCCTTATTTTAAATGCCTGCTGTATGTCTGTTTCATATGGGATTAAATAACAAAAAAGAGTGCAGCACAACTAAAATCCACATTGCACTCAAAAAGTGCTGAAAAATGAAATATGCTTCTACAATATAATAATATATAACATAATAATGAAACAAATTTCAGCCAGAAAAAAACAATTAGTGTATATAATGAAAAAATATAAAGGCTGATCAATGAGTAGTGCCACCGCAACAATGTCTCCAACACCCTTATAAGTTGGCTGCTCACTTCAAGGTCATGACCCCTGCATTACCAGAATGGTCAAAGCAAGCTGTATTCCCTTCAGGGATAATGACTCTGATGGACACTTGGTATATCCTCACCCCTTTTCCCTCAGGATTGGCCACAATGACCCTCAGAAGCTCAGGAACCCCAGATGCACATGGGAAGCAAAAGGGAAGCACGCAAGATCTAATGCTCTTTGTTTAGAGATTTTATTGTAAAAAGATCTTAAATATTGCACAAGTCAAGCCCTGCCGCCAATGCTAACATAAACAGACATGTCAAACACATATGTTGGCATTCAATTTGGTACTAAGATGGTCGCGGGATGATATCACATCCAAGGCACCGCCCCCCTATACGTGGTGCGTCCAAGGCAGAAACGACTTCAGTAGGAGACTCCTCATTGATTGGATTTTATATTTTTGATTATATACACTACTTTTTTTTTCCTGGCTGCGATTTGTTTCATTATTGTACAACGGATATCGTTATTATTATATTGTAGCAGTATATTTAGTTTTTTTAGAACATTTTTAGTGTAATGTGGATTTTAGTTGCGCTGCACTGTTTTTTGTTATTTAATGTTAGCATTGAGTGCCGTGATTTCACGTATCTAGTGTTAGCTAGAAACTATATTTTGAATATTTAAGCACAGTTAGTATATTTTGAAAGCGCCGATTCATTTTGAAGCACATTTTTTCATGTGGGAACCTCACATGACAACACACACATGTAAGAAGTGATTTTCTCTGAAGTAGTTCCTCTGTACATTCTCGAATAATGAAAAGGTTAAATGTGATCCAGTCCCCAAACACCATATGTACTGAAAAAAAACTGTACAATGTGACCTATTGGTTTCATTAAATATCATCCAATCTTGTAAAAAAAAAAAAAAAAGTATATATCTTTTCCTAACCTTTTCTAATCTGTACTTGGCCTCTGTTAGCAGAGGACTTATCTCTTTAGTACTGTATTTGAGACAAAAAAAGACAGTTGTGCGCCAAGAGACATATCATGGCAAATGTCCTCTACACCCTTTAATGTAAACACTGTAAATGCAGAGAATGTGGTGGATTTCTGCCTGCAGCCTATAGCCAAAGATGACCCCCTTTTTTCCCCAAGTATGTCTGCTTTAGCTCAGCACACATTTCATAATATCACTAACTGAAGTGCTAAAATACTTGTCAGAATACATGCAGTGCTAACCCTTTTTCCATTATACAGATGGTACATCTGAAGCATACAAAATGTATCAAAGGAACAAGTGCACAATTACTTCTGGTCTAAAATATGAACTCTGTACTGTACGAACAATTCTGAGTTATGTCATACATGACATTATACATATGCTTATAAATATTTAACTCACACAACGTTTTTGCATAAACCGCTCAACATGCCTATTATTTATGCACTCTTACAAAAAGATTTGTCAGAAAAAGGAACAGAAATCAAAAGAGCATTTCATACTTAAAAAGCAAATAATTTATTAATTACCTAAACTTTGTATGCCAAGGAACATTATTCCACATGCCTTTTACAATCCCGCGGTATATGAAATATAAGCGGTGATGTGCAACTAATAGCAACCAATCACATGTAAGCTAGCATTAGTTTACAGCAATCAGTCAGCAGTTGTATTTTTATCCTCATACTTACCTGTCAAGCAAATCTAGAGTTGTTCTGCTGTGATTCAGTGCTCTGCTGCCACATACTGGGTTCCAGCACCACCACCTTCTTTCCTTATGCCATCAGAAAGCAGCTGTCTCTTATGTGTTTTTGCAGCCAGACCCCAATGGTTTGGCACAAAGCCCCCCTACCTCCAATGCTGACTAAAAGCTAATGCCTCTTGGGATATCCAACATGGGTATCCCCGGAAGCTTCAGGAGCAGGGTTTCATATTGATTTAGCCTAACTGAGAATGGAGGCAGGGTGTTGGGATGGAATGCAAAAGAATAAAAAATGAAATAAACACATAATGAAGTTGACTTTTTTACATTGTGGAAAGAAAGGAATAGAATAGGCAATTTTTTTTTTTCAGAGTAAAGGTCTGATTTGAATAATTGCTTGCTTATAAAGCTGAGACCAGCCTTTTCCAACCAGGGTGCCTTCAGGATTCTTCAGGGATACTTTGGCAAAATGCCTAAAAATTGCCCAAAAACTGTATACAAGCCAGAAGGTGGATGAAGTCTGCCCTTTAATTACACAAAGCCACAGGTTTTCGTTGTTCACTATTACAACCTTCTCGCTACCAGCGTACTAATCACCAATGACGTCATTAGTATCTAACGAGGACATTGGGTGCCTGCACAGCATCCTTGTTTGCCCCTCCCCTGCCCCTCTCCACCAGCACTGGAGTCACAGCTGTGTGAGAGAGAGAAGTTGAAGGAGAAGATAAACATTGGTATACTAGTCACTACCAGTGTGCAAAGGGGTATTTGCTTTGGAAGTATATATCACCTGTAACATTTGTGTCCTACGTGTGTGGATGTCGATGTGTTATGTAAAAAAATAGTTTATTTTTTTTTACATTTTAGAACAAGTGCCTGGAGATGTGCAGAATTTCAAATGGTGCCTTGACCAAAAAAAGGTTGAAAAACACTGGCCTAGACAATAATTTAATTGAGTTGTCTGATGTAGAGTGTAATGTCCCTTCTTTCTAGGTCGGTCCTGGGAAAGAAGAGACAGCAAGCTACTAAAACATAGTCAATTACTATATCCTTTGAGTGTCTTTTTTTAATATAAGTTTTTTATGCTTGGGATTATTCTCCTTTTTGGATAACACTGGCCATTATTTAATAAATCTACTGAGGATGAATATGGCTGAGAATTGCGCCATGGTTTAATTAATACCATAGGGTTTAATTACAAAATGTCATTTGGCTTTGAAATCGGGACAAACCCTCTAGGCACAATTTCCAGAAGAAATACTAGAGTGGCAAGAATTCAGATTTTAAAAATGTGCTATGGCTTTTCCGTGTCACATATTCCATGAAGCTAAAAATATGTAATCATATAAACATAAGTAGTGTAAAACATGATCACTTTCATATACCGTAGGTACATTTAAAAAGCAGCAGTAGGACCGTACCATGATAAGCTATACAGCTGCAAAATAAAGTAGGAGGAACACAATTTTATTGTTGAGCCAAATTCTTTTTAATGGGGTGGTGGAGATTAGGCACTTCCTAAAATATACATTTGTCTGTGCCGATATGATGATATTCTCATAAAGGCATGAGGACATGACACATTCCATAGATGATTCACAGACAGCTCTGGAAAAAATGAATGCTATGTGTGGTTTTCAGCGGAGGCCTGGATCTGGTTTCAGCTACTCAATCCAAATCACAAAACATAAGACATCTTCAGGGAAGGTCCAATGCACCAGCTTAAAATTTCTCCCTCGTTGCCCTTGTCTCTTGAAATTTATACAAGCAAGAAAACATCATGTTACACGCTAGCTTTGCCTAATTGATGATGCACTAATCTGAAAAGGTAAAAATTAAAAGGATAGGAAATATAGTGAATTATTAATTTTTTTTATATATTATTTTATAATTAATGAACATTCATCTACAAAAGTAATGTTATTTATATTAGCCACAGAGATAATTTTTTAAACAAAAAATAATATATGGCTAACCAAATCTACATAAATGTGTTATACTATTTTAGTTCAATCTTAGTTTATTGGGTTTACAAATACATAAGCACGGTTCAGGAATGTACATTAGACCAAACACATAATGCGGGAGACCCAAAGCAGTAGCAAAGACACATTCAATGGAAAGAGACATAAGAATATGGACCACAGTTCATTGAGAAAAGACACCATAAAACCATGTTAAAACATTGTTACTGGACCAGTAGAAAAGTAACATTTCATGAGATGGACATTTATATACTAATGGCTCAACTAAATCGTTAAGAACACTGGGTCGCACCTTAAAAGTCCTACACACTTTGTACTCCAGGGTTATCCTTGGTTGTGAATTATTAAATGTCAGTAAGGGATGTGGTGGTAAATATTACATTTTACCAGTGACATGACTTACTGACATATAAAAGGAGATCATCTGCAAACAAGGATAATTTTGTATGAAGGGAACCAACAGCGTTGTTTCTGAACTCTACGGGCAGGTGTTCCATCATTAGGATATAGAGACAGGGGGGGCAGGGGGCATTCCTGGCGGGTACCTTTATTAATGTAAAACCTAGAAGAGAGGGAGCCATTCACCCTGACCCCTGTTGATAGGGCAAAGTACAAAGCAAGAATGCTAGAAATCATTTTGGGGTCAAGCCTGATTTGTAGTATAGTATGTATTAAGGATGGCCAGCTCACCCTGTCAAAAGCTTTCTCAGCGTCGACTGACAGGAGACACATGGGGACATGGGATATTTGTTCTTGTTGCATGAGAAGAATGGTTTCATTCAAATTGTCCCGGGCTTCAAGACCGAGAACAAGCTCTACCTTGTCCAGGTGGGCGAGCTTAGAGAGTAAGGGTTGGATTCTGTTAGCTAAAATCTTGGAGTAAATCTTTAGGCCCATGCCAATTAAGGATATGGGCCTATAGTTGGAGCATAACTGTCGTCCTTATTAGGGGTGGGTATTAAAGAAATATGTGCTTTTAAGGACTGAGGGGGGAAATAGCATCTGAATGAAAAAGGGGCGCATATGTCCTTGATCTGGTTATAGAATTTAGGGTTAAAACTCTGGACCGAGTCTCTTCCCAAAAGGGGTGTTCCCTGTGGAGATTAATAGTTCCTCCTCTATGAAGAGTACCTGTAATGCATTTATGTTTTATTTTTTCTAGTAGGCAAAGGGGTTTCAGCTATATACTGTGACGTCCCTTGAGTCAAAGACTCCCTTGCACTGGGGTTTACTAGACCCTAGAGATTATAAAGGTCATGAAAGCATGTGCTAAAAGCCTGGAGAATAGAGAAAGGAGAATGGATGAGATTATTGTTGGGAGTCCTGACCTAAGGGATGTAAGTTACATTAGATATAGGATACAGCATTTTAGCCAGAGGTCTACCGCACTTATTCTCATAATTGCGAACAGCTAGCTTATCAGAAAATGTAACCATGAGTGAACTGAACATGTCATAAAGTTTGGAACTCATGGGAGAGATTTCTAACATAACGGCAGATGAAGAAGTCCTACACATTAAGATGAAGAATCCTACACTTGCTCTCAATAGTCTGTAGATGGTCAAATGTCAATAGTATAGTCACAGACTTTATAATACTGTTTTTATAGTTACATTACCACTGTCATTTGTTAATACTCATATCCCTCTGTTGCTGTCATCTCTCTTAATTTGTAATTTGTAATTGACTGTGGCAGCTTTCCAATAAAGAATATTAGCCATGACAAAGATGTCAGAAAATAGTTGCTATGAGGGCTTATTGCATAGTGAGATTTCATAAACTGTCTTGATCACTAGAGGTAAATTTTTCAATGCTATGACGTGAACCAGAGCCATCAGAGCACAGTATCTCGGTGGTGCCTGCGTGTACTTTTGGTAAAGCAACCTTTGCCTGCTCAGGACAAAGAATCAGCTGCTGGGAATGATGAGAATATCCTTTACCTCTGGGTATGAAGGAGGATTTGGGTTTTGGGATTTTAGTGTTGGGAACATTTAATAGCACTTAGGGCCAGTTCACACTATTGCGATGCGTGAACCCTGCAAATCAACTGCATTGCACCCGACCTGCACGCCAGTTCACACTGCCATATGCGAACTTCTGGGGAGTGTCATTATATGTTAACGACACCCCCATTTCAGCTCGCATATCGCACTGTGAACTGACAGTTTGGATATGAATTGGATCACATATGTGTGAACACATCCTGTATCCTGTGTGTGTTTGCACCATATGCGGTGCAGTATCAGCCATACTATCTGTATGGCTGACATCGCACCTGTGCAGACATCGCATGTAATGTGAACAGCAGTGCGCTGCAAATTACATGCGATTTCTGCCATCACAATAGTGTGAACCGGCCCTTAATACTTTGTTGATATTTTTGGGGAGTATAGGGAGAGGTTGATTTTTATAGAAGAAATGGAATAGCTTACAACAACTTTGGTTATGTAAAGATTGGACTTTATAACAGACAGAGTGTCAACAGAAATGTCAGTAAGACTTCAATACAACTCAAATGAAGATGGTTTCCATAATCTCTTCCTGCACTCTTTATAGGTAATAATAGTGTATAATCCACTGGGGTCCTAGTGGAATTTTATTTATATTTACAATAAAAGTTAAGGTGAAGTCTTAGGTGATTGGTTATACAAGCACATCACCTTTGAGCCTGTATATATATATATATATATATATATATATATATATATATATATATATATATATTTTTTTTTTTTTTTTTTTTTTTTTTGGAGGGACATTCATATTTGCATTAGTATTTGCCCGGAGTTGAGCCTTAAGTACCAAACTTTCCTAAGCACTAAGAGACAAAACATGTCTACAAAAGAATCACACTGAAGTAAAAATATCTACTGAGTGATGTGTATTTTCCATACTGCAGCAACATCATCAACAAGGTATACATTTCTATTTTGTAATGAGTGTATTATGCTGCTAATAGCAATATGACATTTACACACACATCAATTAATACTGCTAGAGAAAGTGTTAAATATCCAGATGCTTTCACCTTATTGAGACTGAGGGATCTGTTACAAAGTAAACTCTGGGCAATGCACAGTAACCCGGTCAGTGTAACTGAAGACAAAGTGGTTTCAACATGAGGTCAGAGACAGACAAGACAAGGTCAGAAGTTCAGAGACAATACAAGTGCCTTTTGTACAAAGACAGAGGGATTGAATACACCTATCATATGCTGCCTATGAGTGAAAAAGATCTTACACTGAATGACTGACTCCTGGAAGAGAATTTCCAAACTATTCCTTGGGTTCTGCTCTTCTTAATATTTTATGCATGGATTACTAGAAGTCAAAATTCTGTTATCTTGCTTGGCTTTCTAACATATTTTGAGAAGGGCACTCATTTTCACAAAACACTTTCCACCAAGCTGGAACTAATAACCTGGCAAGAAAGCAATTCAATGCCCGAAAGGGGTGAGTTGCCATTGAGCATTAGCCTCAGTCCTGAAGTCAGGACACATTCTTGGCTATGCAAGTGACAGGGGGATAGCACTACTGTAACCTTGCTATTTCAAATCTATGCTGAGTCAAAGTGTTTATGAACTTACACATATTGGAAGGGGGGATTAACAAAGGGAAATGTGTCAGTTTTTTCGGTGTAAATATTGGTGTTCTTTTTGTTCAACAAATTAACAATGTTCTATGTGGTGTTTTCAACAGTGTTTAATTACATAGAAATTGCTGTGTGATGGTATCTATTAATGTCCAATAGCATGCTTCAAACAATCAACCACTTATGCCACAGTTCTAAGTTACTATGGGGGTTATTTACTAAAGGAAAATCCACTTTGCACTGCAAGTGCACTTTAACCCCCCCTAGCAGTAATCCCGAGTCTGGCTCGGGTTAGGAATTTACTGATAGGAGCGGTAACCCCGAGCCAGACTCGGGATGGCTTTGCTCGATGCAGGGGAGGACACAGGGAGAGTTACTTACCTTGTCCCCTGGATCCAGCGATGTCTGCTGCGCTGTGTGATCGAGCTGTCCTCCACTCGATTCACAGTGCCGAGTGCCACCAAGCTCCGTTCCCTGCGGCGTTACGGCGCACGGGAGCGGAGAACGGCGACAAATTTAAAAAAGAAAAAACACACAAGACACACACAGCACTGTAATCTTACAGATTACAGTGCTGTATTAAAAAATACACACCCCCTTTGTCCCTAGTGGTCTGTGCAGTGCCCTGCATGCCCTTTTATATTATAAATACTGTTTTTTACTGCCTGGAATTTGGAGATTGTCCATAGCAACCAAAAAGTGTCAATTTTTCAGTGTTTTAGGATTTGATTACATTATTGAATAATTTTTATTATTCTTTATTATATTATAAACTTTATCATACCCGGGATGTCTGCTAGACTCTGGTTTGAACAGATTTAAGAGCGTTATTCCTAAGAATTACAGGACTACAAAATAAAAGCCAGATTTCCATGCAAAATAATTGTACCGCTTTCAGCATCTAATTCCAGACTGAATCATACCGCCAGGGAGGTTAAAGTAAAGTCACTGTAGATCCAATTGGGGCATGCAAGGAAAATAAAAAAACTGCATTTTAGCTTGCACATGATTGGAGGATAAAATCAGCAGAGCTTCCACTCATTCCAGATCTACCCCTTAGATTTACAGCGACTGCACATCCAAGTGCACTTGCAGTGCAAAGTGGGTTTGCCTTTCATAAATAACTCCCTATGTGTTTTAAAATGTACACTGTTGCCACAGTGGCATAAATACTCATACATACTGTTATACTCTTTAGCCAGGAACTGCTAAAGTATATCTGTGTCTGTGTTTTTGAACGTTACTAATATACTATATATACAGTGTGTGTGTGTGTGTATATATATATATATATATCAGGTATCAGATATATATATATATATATATATATATATATATATATATATATATATATATATATATATAAAAAAACTCAGTTAAAGTAAGTATTGAATGCATCACCATTTTTCTAAGTAAATATATTTCTAAAGGTGTCATTGACATGAACTTTTCACCACACGTCACTAACAACCGATGCAATCAATACATACAAAGAAATCAAAACAAATACGTTCAGAATTTAGCTATGTGTACTAAAATGGAATTTCACAGGGAAAACATATTGACCACACTAACTGAAATGTATTGATTGCTTTGCACAAAACCCTTTGTGGGTAATGACAGCTTCAAGACGCCTCCTGTATGGAGAAGCTAGTTGCATGCATTGCTCAGGTGTGATTTAGGCCCATTCTTCCACACAGTCTTCAAATCTTGAAGTTTCTGTGGGCCTCTTCTATGAACTCTAATCTTTAGTTCTTTCTATAGATCTTCTATTGGATTCAAGTCAGGTGATTGGCTGGGCCATTCTAGCAGCTTTATTTTCTTTCTTTGAAACCAATTGAGAGTTTCCTTGGTTTTGTGTTTGGGATCATTGTCTTGCTGAAATCTCCACCCTCGTTTCATCTCCATCATCCTGGCAGATTTTTATCAAGGATGTTTTTGTAAATTTTTCCATTAATTTGTCCTTCAATGACATGAAGTTTGCCAGTACCGTATGCTGATAAAACAGCTCCACACAATTATGTTCTCACCTCCAAACTTCACTGTTGGTATTGGGCTGTTTTTGGGGTGATGTGCAGTGCCACATGTGCTCAATACTTGTTGCCAGTGTCATTACATTTTATTAAGCATAACTTAATTTCTAAACAATTTTTTTTTTGGTTTCTTTGTATGTATGAATTGTTGTTGTTACCGACATGGGGTGACAATTTCATGTCAAAAGCAATTTCATTTCAATAGCATCTTTAGAAAGGTACTTACCTAGAATAATGGTGATGTGTTTAATATTTATTTTACCCGCTGTGTATATAATATATCAAAATCAGTATAAAACATATATTACATAAATAATTATTACTAAATGACTAATTTTATCAATTCATCTTGCAATATGACAAGTTAATCCGCAGTCTACTATGAGACAAAATTGTATGTCTGTGCCCACCTCCTCAACTACATTATACTGACAGCACAGCTTACATGCAGAGCATAGGTGTGATGTGGATTGTGTGGGAGTAAGTGTAGCAGACCCTTCATAGAGAGCAAATGGAGAATCACTGACAAGGTCACTGATATAACTTATGCAAAAGCAGCATGTCAAATATAGGGCTCAGTAGCTGTAATAGTCACCATATGATACCTTTAGTTATTGCTACTTGGAATTCTCACCCGAGAACTATATATCCAGATTCTTGGTGAGATTTATTTAATACACTTTAGTCTGTAGGATGTGAAGAAGTTAGAAATGCTTTGAAGATGAACTCCAGGCAGATATTAAAAGCACAAATTCATGCAGTTTTATATGCATTAATACATTTATTTAGGTAACAGTGTAATCTCATTAATTTGACTTTATATTTGCCTCATGTAGTCCATATGCAGCATCGGAAAAGGAAGAAGAGACCGATCAGTTCATCCTCTGAGAAGTAAAATGCTGATAGGAGGAGAAAGCAAAGTGATGGAGTAATGATCTTATCACTGTTCTGCTTCTTCTTTTACTGTCCAGTCACAGGCTGGGGTATGCCAATTCAACCTGGGCGCAGAGGAAGTGGTTTGAATTATGCTGGATATCAAACTAAGGGCATCTGGTGGCAGAGAATAAGTAATACAGGGGAGATCTCTAGCTATAGAGCTAGGCCATTGTGGGCGGCACAGCAGTGTATTGGGCGGGCACAGTGGTGTAGTGGCTAGCACTCTCACCTAGCAGTAAAAAGGGTCACTGGTTTGAACACCAACCACGACACTACCTGCCTGGAGTGTGCATGTTCTCCCTGTGCCTGCGTGGGTTTCCTCTGGGTACTCTGGTTTCCTCCCACACTCCAAAGACATGCAGGTAGGTAAATTTACTTCTGTCCAAAATTGGCCCTAGTATATGAATGGGGACCTTGGATTGTGGGCTCCTTGAGGGCAGGGACTGATGTGAGTGTGCAATGTATAGGGACAATTGTAGACACTCACTCAGGTTGAACTGGATGGACTGGTGTCTTTATTCAACCTAACTATGTATGTATTACAGTTCATATTTGTGTTGTGGCACTGTTAAACATAGCAATAGAATAGATTGCATATACAGCAAATATTTGACGTAAAAGAGTCAAATAAAAAAAATCAAGAACAATTACATTTCTTCTTTATAGTCTGCCTAAATATTTCTCACATAAGTACAATCTTGGTCATCTCTGTTATTTCAGCGGCATAACTGTGGGTTTAGTCTGGAAACCACATATGTCCTTATTATATACGGCTATACCAGGAAACCATTTAGACTTCCCATTAGGTAACGTATAATGCATTCCACATGAAAGCACTCTCAGCATACCCGGCCATCACAATTACATGCAGTAAGTGTTGGACAAGATGTAAATGGAGAATCAGGATGTTAATGTTTTTATCTGAGCCTTTTTGTCTAGTAGATTTCACTTTGTGCTCTTCACTCATTATCTTTGAGTTTTTATTGGATGCGTTGACAGACTCAGCTTGAAATATTAATATTTGAGGTGTAATTGCACAGGTGGCTTGCAGAGTAGTGCTTGACTCACATATTAAAAACTGTAAATGAATATTTTATAAACTAAAACCAATCCTGCTAGTAAGCACAATAAGGTGCAAGTGTACCTGCAGCCTACCTTAAGCACAGCAAAGACCCCCCTGAAATATCACAATGCAGCACCCGATATCTGAGTGACCTATTGCAGTCACATTACTTTGCACTAGTGTTCCTGCTATGTAGGAAAACTTTTGGTTTACATACATTTTGTTTTATAAGCTTTTAATTTTTTATGTCTAGAGCCGATTCACGCCCCAGTCGCAAAGGAATACACTCCTAGAGTGTGATTCCCTGGCAATTCAGTGCAATGTGATTTTCAGCCTATTCATCTGAATGGGCTAAAATCATGTGGGATTGCATCAACAGTAGTACATACATTACTTTTAAAAACAAACTGCAAACGGATCACATGATACTGTGGTACCATGAGATACCAAGCAGGCAAACGCACTACATTTGTGATCTCAATTTGTGATCTGCATTTGGGTTGTTGTTAGGATGGAATCTATTGACACCTGCAGCAGAACACACACATGTACATGGAACATGGGTTTCCTGCACTACGTTCCAGTGTGAACAAGCTCTTCAACTTACTTTTCAAGATGTCCCAAGCCCATAATTAAAACACTCTGCAAATGTAGCCCCCCCCCCCCCGACCCTCGGCATCAGGGAGGACTGACATTTCACCTCAGGGTTCTGGTTCTTAGGCATGGTGGGTGCGAACGGTTGCAGAAAAGATGGGCACCAGTCACTTTTAGAATGAACAAAAGTGAGTTTATTGCTCACAACAATAAAAGGTAGCGAGAGAAGGTTAGGGCGGAGGACACTCTAGAGCAGTAGATACACAGATCAGCAGACTCCAAAAACAAAAAAGCCAGGTAAACAGCAGTACAGAACAAGGGCTTTAGGCCCACACTCAATGTTCTGTAGCTACATAGCAATAGCTGTCTCTTATCCTATAGCAACCAAAAAAATCACAACACCGTACAGACCTTCCCTTGGATGAGTCCCTGGCTCATTGAAGAGTAACCTCTGGTACTTCATCTCAGAACTTCATCTTTTCCCTTATGCCACCAGGCAGCAAACCGGCTCTTTCTTCTGGCAGAGCCTCGGACATATGACCAGGACATAGACTCCAGGCCTCACCCAATGCAGCTGTTCCTCAAACATCCACTCCAGACTGGAGTCTGTGTGGGAGGACCCCCATCACCTCACTTCCTCCAAATATATACTCTCTCCCAGCATGTTCACTGGCAGAAACTGCTACTGATTGGCTGAAATAGATATGCATATTCATAACTCAATCTCCCTGTAGCTCATCATACTAATGTCAAAGGTAACAGTGCCACCTATTAGCATAAGGAAGTAACAACAGCTAAAGCAGACTTAGGAGAAAACCCAAATGATCACAAAGACTACAAATTAGCCAGGTTAGTTACCACCTAGCACAGCTAAATTTACTAGCAGCCCCTGTTTAAGACAAGGGTGCTACATGAACATAGCACAAGGCATCACATTTACAGATTTTTTTTTAATACAGTGCTTAACTTCTATCAGTAATGCCCCCTGCAAATACAATGCCATAATGGACTCTAAACTGTTTTAAAGAAAAACCCTGTTAAAAAAAAAATTCCCCGCACTGTATTTGTTAACTGCTTATTTTGTCCAGAGGCACACAGAAAGGCTATACTTACCCAACGATCCTCTGGAAAACAGCACTCCCTCACATGATGATGTCAGGAACGACCCATGCACAAGGCCACTAGCATGGGGGGGGGGCAAGTGCAGCAAGGATGTATGGATTAGGTAAGTATATCCCCACTCTCCTCTCCCCTGGACAAAAATGCAGTTAACCCATACAGTGCGGGCACAGACCCACTGCATGGGAAAAAGAAAAAAAATATTATTTATAGCTTGAAAAAAAAAACATGCATAGATAATGACTGGCTTAGATGAACAAAGCTATAGTAAACATACCTACACATCATAAGGACAAACAATAAAGTAAAGTAAAGCTGGCCATACACTATATGTTTTCAAATGAACATTTGCACAATATTCTCATTACACTTGGTGATTTGAAGAATGTAATTCAAAAGTACATCAAAATTGTGTTTGCTTTTACCATTCAATTTTGGAACAAAATAAACTTTACTGAATGAAAACCACTGTTTGTTTGATTAAGAAGGAATTTCCATCCTGCTCCTTCAAATGTTCTCATCAAAAATGAATGTAGAATGAATGTAGATTTGACCCCACTAATGATTAGAAAATTGAGCAAATTTTCTTAGAATGAAATTCCTATATTGTATGGCCAGCATAACAACACTTTAAACATTTATTTAAAGAAGGTGATTGGGAATTAAAAATAAGAATTGCTGAATCAGCCACTTCTAAGCCAAATTATAGCAAACTGTGAATTTCCACTGCAGCTGCTGAAACCTGGAATACACCATGTTTCCAGAAGCAGCCCCTTAGGGACAAAATAATAGGGTACAGGAGTCACAGATGAAATCATTAGTGACGTTCTTATACAACTACCTGGAAGTGCAGACAATATAACTGTGTGGTGGTTCTCTAGGGACTGGATCTCAGAAACACTGTCCAATAGGAATTCTCCAATAGGAATTCTGTTATAGTAATAGGCTAATATTCATTTAGGCATTTCAGATTCCCTATGCATATCCTTTATTTAGTGTACGGAAAATGGTAAAATATGATCAGAAATAAAATGAACATCCAGTACACTTTATAATGATGTGCTATGTAAACACACCTATATAAGTATGTATAAAATGCTACAGTCACTTAAACATTTGTTACGGCTCTGTGCCCGGCCAGAGAGAGTACGTCACACCAACAAATATACTGGGAGGTGTTGAACAGTTTGATACTTTATGAAAAAGGTTCATATGATAATTATTGAAAAGTCTTTTTGAAATAAAATAAAAAGATCAATATACAATTGAATGTCTTTTCTCTGTCTTGTATGGTAGTAAAACAACAGTCTGTGTAGTTTAGTTGCAGCTCAACTTCAATTTTCAGTTTGTTCTTTGTGTTTTGTTTTTCCACTAACTGACCACTAGAGGTCTCACCAATGCCAGATGTCCATCTGAAGTGTTCAGACGAGAGCTGTCTACATAGAATGTATAAAACCGACGAGTCTTGCTTTATACGCATTTTCTGCAAAGGGAAACTATGCAATAGTAAGCCACTGACATAGGTGGCCCACAGACAAGGAAACTAGGACATCTAATTTAGCTAGTTGAAACCTAGAATGACAACTGACCTAAAACTAGAGTAAAAAATACATGTTGCTCCCACACTCAGTTTAATGTTTTAACAAAATATGACTACTGAATGGCTGAGATGCACAATCCAGAATATTTCATTATGGAAGAGGTCAATAGCACGGCTGCTTCTGGGTCCATTATGCCAGGATGCCCAACTGTGATTTATTTTCAAGTTATTAACCAGTTGCATTTTAATTAACTTTGTGTTTTTCTTCATATCTGCTGTTTAAGCCTCCTTTACCCGGTTTTCCTAGAATGCAGCCAATAGCAGTTGAGATAAGTGGCAGTCAGCAGGATGTGTCCCTGATTCCTCTACCAGTAGTAAAAATCCTCCTCCATCTTGTCTGCCCTACCCACCTCAGTTACTGTAATCTTACAGTATGGTGGAGGTTAATAGAACTAAAGTGTCTTCATTGGATAGATTGATAGCAGCGGGAGCCATTGGTTCCCACTGCTGTCAATCAAATCCAGTGACATGGGGGGCGGGGCCGAGTCCTGCTGTCTGTGTGAATGGACGCAGAGGCAGGACTCAGGACTGCGCCAGCACGAGTGCCCCCATGGAATGCGGCTCTCTGTGTGGGCACTTAATGCAGGGAGGAGCCAAGAGTGCCGCTGGAGGACCCCAGAAATTTAGGTTGGGGTCACTTGATCAGGGCCACACTTGTTATTTTAAATTTTAAAAAAAACTTTATGATCACTTTAAGCTTTAACAAACTAAACGCTGTGTATCTAAACCCAAGCACTTAAAACAAATAGTTATTTGCAAAAGAATAATCACTTCATTCAAATCATTCCTGGTGAGTCTACCAGCAAGGTGTATGCACACATCAATGGAGAGCACACAGGGACAAAGAATGACAGCTCCACAACAAGCATGCACAGCAACACAGCACATCACTGCACTATCCTGTGTGGTATACTGTTTTGTGATACAAAGTGTGTGTTGCACTTTTTTTTCTTTTCTGCATTGAAGTGCATTGCAGCAATTCATTTTAAATCGGCTGACTAGCACGTGGCATTGCATTGCACCCTAACTCATGAAACGTGTGAGTTGCAGTTTAGTGTGAAGAAGCTCTTAATGTAAGAAGCCACATAGAGATTTTCAGTAGCATGGCTAAGCAATCGATCCCCAACAATTGCACAATGCTGCAGCTTTTTTGTTTGAAAGAAACTGTTAGGCCCTTTTTACACTACGGCGCTTTACTGTCGTTTTTGCAGGGGTTTTTGGCCACTAGCAGGATGGTTTTAACCCTCATTAGCGGCCGTATAGGGGTTAAAACAATCCGCAAAGCATCGCTTTGCCAGCGGTTCTGCTGCGGTGCACATTCAGTTCAATAGGCAGGAGAGATGTATACACCGCTCCTTCACTGCTAAAAGATGCTGCTTGCAGGACTATTTTACCATCCTGCAAGTACATCGCTCCAGTGTGAAAGCCCTCGGGCCATGTGATCTTGTGATTGGCTGTCAAAGTGGTCACATGATCAGGAGACAGTCCCACTGGCTACTGATTGTTATTGAGGACTAAGACCTGACTTTGACAGCTTGGTCTAAGTGCTGGGAGTGCCACCCAGTGACGCAAATATGCAGCATGTGGTCATTAAAATATACTCTTTTTACCATCCCACATACTGTATGTGTTATGAGGACAGAAACAGGTTAACGTGAAGCTCCACCCAAAAGGGAGCTTTAAGGTCTCCTCCTCTGCTCCTGTTTGTGAAATAGAGCTTTTGGGGAGAAGGGGGGAGTGGGTACCCAATTTTGACAGATACCCGCTTTCACTTTCTAGGTGATCGGAAGAGGAAGTCTTCATTCCCCGCTCCCTCCTGAAGTCTTCTGGGATACATGACAGGTCCCAGAAGACTGTGGGACCATTCACAGCGAGCAGCCCTGCTCACACATGTGCAGTGGAAACCCGGCTTTGAATCCGCAAGTTGTCACAGCTGAGTGTCCATAGTAAAGATGCCAAGAAGAGAGGACACAGGGAGAAAACAGCTGGGGGAGTCACACGCTGGATCATAGGACAGGTACATGGCCGTTTATTAAAAGTCAGCAGCCATAGTTTCTGTAGCTGCTGACTTTTAATTTTTAACTAAGAGGTTGGAGCTCCTCTTTAAAGTACAACTAAAGACAGCATGTTTATTTCAAATGAATAAAAATTAAACTCCATGAACGTTCCACATATCAATAATTATAAACATGGAATTGATTCTCAACATCAGTGAGAAGCCATAATTGCAATCTCTCATCCCCCATCCATACCTCTGCTGCTGAATCCATGTAATGATTTTCACAAATACCGTGTCATTTCCTATCAGTGTGCAAGAATCTGCATCTCTCACAGGGAACTACATTTTCCATAAGTCTCATGATTCAAAGACAGAGTAGTGGGCAGGAAATAAGCATGTCTGACAAGATAAGAAGCTGGTGGGACATGGTCATGTCCAATATGTATGGAGTGAGTGGGGCCTAGGTAGGTCCTACAAGTTGACAGACACACTAGGGCTTACTAAGGAAAACAAACCATCCTTCCAGCTATGTTCCCTCTGATGTCACAATGCCATGCACTATGTTGATAGGGAAGGGAGTGACACAGAGGGTGACAATGCTACCCTTTAGATAGAGAAGAAGCTGCGTTGTCACCATTTAGAGAAAGTGGACTGTAAGCCCCCGGCTGACAGGATGCCAGGAATATTTCTAGCAATGCTTGCCATGTACTGAAAAACTAACAAAGGTATGTTTTAGTTCTGACAGATTTATTGAATGCTGAATTTCAGAGTTTGATCATAGTGCTCTTTTCTTCTGCTCCATAGATTTTGGTATGGAGCGTAAATGGTGCAACAAATTCTCATTTTTGTGTGATTCTTCCCAAGTTTGCAAGTCGACTGTGTGAAGTTAACCTCGTGAGCATAATCTTACAATCACCCAGCAATTTCCTGTAGTAGCACTCAAGGGGCGATTTTTATACATGAAGTTTAAAAATCACCTGTGTAGCACCCTTACGATTACAGCAGACTTAGCAATGCTAAAACGTGACACTGAGAATTTAGGGCATTTCCTGTGCTGTCAAAACAGAGATCATCTTCCCCCATGGAAACTCACATAACTTGAGCAGTACACTGGATATGTATGTCACCCAGTGAGACTATATTTTACGAGTCTACTTGTTCAGAAATAACAAGGACACCTGTTTATGGCTCAATAAAATTAGGAACGATGCAGTGCTTGCCTTCAAATATGAATGATCATTTACTGATGAGGTGATGAGAAGCCAGAATTTATGGAAAGGTTTCATAGTCTGCAGCCTAAGGAGGAACATTTTCAGGAGGAATGACAGCTATTTCCTTTTTTTAGTGTCAGTTTGTCTGTTTCCCTCCTAAGCATGAAAAAAATATCACCTTCAGTTGTATGTATGACTTAAATTATTGTGTACTGTAATCCACCAAAATGTGAGGTCATTAAATATGCACTGTACAAGTGACCTATGGGATTATTAAAGTAAACCTGTGCTTTGTTCATGTTCATATTGATTCCCTTGACAGCATTAACTGGGAGTGAAGAAACCATGGTATGGAGGAGCATGTGACTAACTTCCCTTTTTTGCATATGAGAGCAATGGAGCTTGGTGATTGGCCCAGAGATGTCACAAGAGGTTTATTGCAGAAAGATCACATCACAACAGGATAAGTGCAACGTTTCGGAGTCATGTAGGACCCCTTCGTTAGGCATGTGATCACATGCCTGATGAAGGGGTCCTGCGTGACTCCGAAACATTGCACTTATCCAGTTGTGATATGATCTTTCTGCAATTTTATTTGTTACTGAAATGTAAGATTCTGCTGAACATGTGCATTTATTCATTAGAAAGCATGTACATTCCAGCACAGATCTTGTGTGCCAGGATGACTGAATTCCCGTGGATGACTGAATTCCCGTGGATGACTGAATTTCCATACATGTGCAGGAACGACACACTCCGACTAATGAAGATGGCCCCAGAAGAAGCCAAGTAGAAGATGCCAGTGCCAGTGAGGGACCTCATACTGTTGAAGGTGAGGTAAGTAGGTGAGGACTTTAGTTTGGCTTTAAAACCCCTGTCAAGTTATTTTACTGTAAGTGTCTCTGTTAGGGAGATTTCCTCTCTCTTTCTGTTCAGTCTAAAAGAATGTTGAATCTTAAATGTTGGTTAACAATTCCCCATTCTATATATAGGGTTTAGTTATACATGAAGGTGAACCTGTCTATTTGCCCTGCATAGCAAAAACACAGGTAAACTTTAATGGAATCTTGGTCTGAGTACTACGCGCTATTACCCCCACAAGGATAGAAACTGCTGTTTTCACATGACATTTTTATTTTTTCTAACTAATTGTGGTCACACTCAGGCATGACATTAGTAATATGATGGCCATGTCAGTAACCAGTTCACTGCATTTAGTTGATGCATTTTAAACTTTGGGGGGAAAAAAAGCAGGGACAATGAAGACTGGCAAGCGTAGGGAAGATATACAAGAGGCATTTATCTGTTAGTTTTGGTAATCTTACTTTGACACCAATTATCTTTGATGTCTGAGTCATTGGCTTTCACAAATTTACCATACTTCCTTGCTTCCCCACTAAACCACACAATGATGTCTTGTGTGCTTCCTTCCTAAAATCCTGCTAATCCACTATATCCCATGAAAGTGAATCATGCCTCATTGTGTATGAAAAACAGAAATCTATATGTATACTGAGACCTCACATGAACATTTTTCATATTAAGCTAAGACATATCAGGTGGTTTATAAAAATATGGAAATTAAATATACATGGCAGTAAACTATTAAATTTACAATTTTTTCATGTCAGAAAAAGTCTTCATACACCCAAACCAGCTATAGAGGTGGCCAGACAGAAAGACACAATGTGAGAAAGCTGAACAATTCAATCATATTCTAAGTATACTAAGCTGGTTCAACCTCTACTGTCAAAATATGCGCCAGTTAAGAGATGGTATATAAAAAAAAAAAAATGTAAGGTCTAAGTGATTTTTTTTGATTATTTTCCATGCACATTTCATCCAGAAACAAGACTGCATGAAATGTGCACTAACATCACTGTAAAATAAATTGTAAAACTTTCATAGTCCATGTAGTGGACATAGCACAGCAGTTCAGGCTTTGATCACAGCAAGGAAGCATACACAATTTTATACACCACTGACTGCAAATAGTGGTCGCAATGAATACTCATACATGTGCTGCCCATTTACTTCAGCAGCACGTGCATAGAGCTTTTTGGACTCTTGTGTTGTGCATGTGCATTATGCAGCCACTTTCAGAGAGGTCAACAATAGCAGCTCATGTATTTCAATCATTTTAAAAGCGATCTATAGTAACTCTATACAGTTTCATTTTATAACATTAGCATTGTAATACCAATGCAAACAATAGTTATTTTTGATAATCCAGTATAAAATTACTTGAAATGTTCCCTTCAGGTTGTGAGTGCTGCCTGGCTGCTGCCCGTCTCTTTCCACAACTTCCTGGATTCCCTGCATGCTTTCCAGGTTCTCCTCTGCTGTTTACTTTCAATTTCAAAGGACTACATATCCCATGGTACCTTTCTGCCTACAATCAGTGATTTCTGAAACTCGTCCTCTCAGCACTCCTCTAGTTCAGAAGGCTCTGTGAATTCTGTAACACAGTAGTGTCTACTCACAGGCAAAGTGAATACATGATGTCAAGAGATTCAAGGAAATAAATGTGCGGGGGGGGGGGGGGGGGGGTCTTCACAAAGTATGTTTACTTACTTACAAACTTCAAATAAATTATTGGGAGTAGGCTAGACATAATTGAAATACAATACAGAATACTTTATTAATCCCAAAGGGATTGGTAATTTTTTGCGACACACACACTCAACAAAGTCAACACAAGATCACAACAATAAACTGAACAAGATACAAAAACACAACTAAATTACCAATAACAGCCACCAGCACCAAACAAAACAAACCAAAACCACACTACAAATAAAACATCCATACAATTAAAACACAACATAGAATAAATAACACAGATTAAAATAACAGCAATTCAAACCACCCAATGCAAACAATACACCACTTTCTCTAACACCACCTCAAATAATAACCAACACAATACCAACATACTATAAAAACAACACAAAATCCTGATCACAAAGCAGAATTAAATCTTCACCGCCAACCCTCACAGAGAAGAATTCTGATTTCCTGTGTCTCTCTGTGGTACATCATAGTTGTAACAATCTCTCACTGATGGTATTCCGCAGACTGACCAGCATATTGTGGAGTGGATGGGAGGAGTTGTCCAAGATTCAATGTACCTTGAACAACATTCTTTTCTCCAACACTGTTGTAAAAGACTCCAATTTCAATCTAACAACATCACTGGTTTTACGTATCAGTTTGTTGAGTCTGTTGGTGTTGGACACCCTAAGCCAGGGATATGCAATTAGTGGACCTCCAGCTGTTGCAAAACTACAAGTCCCATCATGCCTCTGCCTCTGGGTGTCATGCTTGTGGCTGTCAGAATCTTGCTATGCCTCATGGGACTTGTAGTTCTACAACAGCTGGAGGTCCGCTAATTGCATATCCCTGCCCTAAGCCCTTGTACACACGGTCGGAGATTCCTTCAGAATGTTTCCTATCGGAAAGTTTTGTCGGATATTCCAACTGTGGACTGTTTCCGTCGGAATATCTGTCGGACCAACTTTTCCAACTTGCCGGAAATATTTTCCGACAAAATGCTCTTATCGGACATACTCTGATCATGTGTAGCCTACTCCGACAGACAAAATGCCATGCATGCTCAGATCAAATTCCTAGGCCAAAGCTATTGGCTACTAGCCTGAACGTAGTCCCGTCGTAACAAAATAATGTCCTCACGTTATGTACAATCGGATTTTCCGACAACTTAGTCCGACCGTGTGTATGCAACATCACTTCCGGACCTCGTCCGGAATTAATCCGTCGGAATAACTCCGACGGATTTGGTTGTCGGAATCTCCGACCGTGTGTACAAGGGTTTAGTCTGCTTCCCCAGCATGCTACTGCATACAGGAGAGTGCTGGCCACCACAGACTCAGCCAGACATAAAACATGTTCAGCATTGTCCGGCAGATGTTAAAGGACATCATTCTCCTCAAAAAGGAGTGGTGGCTCTGGCCCTTGCTATGGAGCCTTTCAGTGTTCTTGCTCCAGTCCAGCTTAATATTTATGTGCACCCTACTACAGCCCTATACTCAATATCTTCCCAATCCCTGATACATCCCACTACCTCATCATCAGAAATAGCAAGACTCTGTCTGGTAGCTGAAATCAGTGGTATAGAAAGTAAAAATAGAATGTGAAATTAATATTTGATTAAAATTTTTGACCTTAGATACACTTTAAACCACTGTACCCACTGTAAACACCTTTTACCACTGTAATTGTCCTACAATATTTTTTATAAATGGCATAGTTTACTACCTACTGTAGGTCGCTGTACCCCTTGACATTATGCATTTATTACCAGCACCCCATTTAAATAATTTGCTACCTCTTCACAAAATTGAATATGTAACAGGGTCTAACCAATCACATTTAAGTGTTACTAAACCCACAACAGTAAAATCAGTCTGTATATGCAGAAAGGCATGTTTGATATACCGCGTGTTTGATATACCCAATGTGGAACCTAAGGGGTTAATTCTCTGCATTATGTAAAAAGGCTGCTTGATCCTGTTTTTTCTGGTCCTCCCCTCCTTCCACTGTCCCCAAACCATCACCTTAGAACAGAGCCTTGGGGGCAAGCTGCACGTCAGTTTGGTGTGTATTGCTAGGGAGTTTTTTGTTTCTTGGAAGAGTGAATGTGATCAACACAGGGCCAATCAGCACTGTCCAGACAGAGGGTCAGGGGTCTTACAGTCAGAGAAAGATTGAAAACTCCTCCTTCAAGCTTTAACCAGCCAATGATAGGAGTCACAAGACTGCTATATACTGCTGAAGAGAAAAATTATTTAGCCGTTTATATTTACTAAAACTATTGCATTTCCATGTTGTGTGCACTGTGGGAGACCAGATATAGTGAATGCAGGGTCCTGGGTTTAGTAACACTTTAAGTTTTCTGGTTGATTGCTATGCAGTTCTTCCTTTTTTACATCATTGATCTATGTACTATCTGCCTGACTACACCAGAATAAACTGATACAAAGCTAAACACAATGAAAATGATTGATGAAAATCTTGATGTCCAAGAGCTCTTCAACACCAAAATCAATGAATATATTTAGCTCAATTTAATGTAATTTTAATGGAATTTGCATAAGGTTGTAAAAGTTAAATCAGCGGGTTAACAATGGCAGTGCTAAAATTATAATTATAGTCATCATAATATCAGCTGTGCAGGAGGTATGTAACACTAAACACTTTTCTGTTTATAGTCTAAAAAACCCCTCTGAAATTTGTTTACTGAGAGCAAGATTTGCAGAGCCTGGGTAATGCTGCCATCCTATTAATTGCATACAAAAAGGTCTAAATTGCCTCAGCTTTCCTTTGATTTAAATAAATTGATCAAAGGCTTTGTAATTAAATTTCTTTGAAAAAGCTTCTTGCAGTAGACAAAAGGAATGTTAGTTATGGAGAGAGACGCGTTCCCCGTATTGTTGCTCTCCTGCAATATTTTCATATTGTTTGGCGCATAAAAGAAAATGATGTTAAAGTAACTAAACACGAAATTGTTTGTTACATTGCCCTTTAGCCCCAGCCTTGTCATGCAAAAAATTATTTAAAACATATCTATCTGCTAAATTGTACAATACATTATGTTTTTTCTACATACGTAAAAGTAGAATACACAGGGGTATTTTACAGGATAGTTCATTTTAGAAAGATAGTTCCGTTTTATGTAGGTGCCATTGTGGTGAACCACCTTTCGGTTTTGAAGATCTCTTGGAAACTCCAATGACAAGATTCCTCTTCTTAGCCTCTCTGCTGTGGATTTCATATTTTGGAGAATCCATTTGAAGAACTTGACATTGGTATGTGGCTTTGGAAGGCCAGAACTGGAAGCTTTGATTGTGGCTTGTCCAGTCTTCCAAAGGAATACAAAAAGTCTGCTTGTGATTTAGATATGCTAACCAAAGTTTAGTATGTATGCCAATGAAGATTCAGTTGGAGTAGAGTTGGCCTAAAGGGCCTATTCACACTTGTCCGTTTTGAATATGGGCGGCACAGTGGTGTAGTGGTTAGCACTCTCATCTAGCAGTAAAGAAGGGTCACTGGTTCGGATCCCAACCATGACACTACCTGCCTGGAGTTTGCATGTTCTCACTCCTGCGTGAGTTTCCTCCCACAAACCAAAGACATGCAGGTAGGTTAATTGGCTTCTGTCGAAAAATTGGCCCTAGTATATGAATGGGGTCCTTGGATCGTGGGCTCTGTGAGGGTAGGGATCAATGTGAGCATGCAATGTAAAGGGATAGGGATAATTGTAGACACTCACTCAGGTTAAACTGGATGGACTGCTGTCTTTATTCAACCTTACTAACTATGAAACTATGAATTTGACTGCATGAAAATGCATTACAAGTAGAAAATACCAGTATTTCCTACATGGCTGCTTGACATCTATGTGCTGCAGTTTCGTTTGTTATAAAGGTACATTATCTATGTGTATTCATTGCCACATGCATGCGTAGGGTGTAATGGGCCCTAATGTTTTAAAAAAAGATATAAAGAACATAACTTTTTATGCACACCACAGTTCTGATTAGTACAAATAAGCATTCTATAGTATGAATTACACCTTGTGTGGACAACACATACCTCCCAATATTTTAAAAGGTAAAATCTATACATTTGTAAACCATGCTTGTCACAGCTTCTAGTTTTAAATTGCATTTGTTATGATTTCACCCCTATATCCTTTTTAGGGGATCCTTGTTTTTTTATTGTAGACCCTATATGGCTAAACCAGAGTACAACCAGGGTGTACATGCAATGGCAAACCACAATTGTTAGTAAATATGATGTGCACAGTGAGAGAGTCTCTATGTGCATCTAATGCATGGGGTGTTATTTACTAAAGGCAAATCCACTTGGAGGTGCAGTCACTGTAAATTCGAGGGGGAAATGCAAGGAAAATAAAAAACAGTATTTTAGCTTGCACATGATTGGATGATAAAATCAGCAGAGCGTCCTCTCATTTCAGATCTACGGCGACTGCACTTCCAAGTACACTTGTAGTGCAAAGTGGATTTGCCTTTTGTAAATAACCCCCATAGTCGGTTCTGTTAAGCCGCGTACACACGGGCGGACTGTCTGGCCAACTTAGTCCGTCGAAACACATTTCAGCGGACAGTCCGCGCGTGTGTGGGCTTCAGCCGACTTTTTCAGCGTGCAGTCTGGCGGACTAAGTATTTCGGAATTTCCGTAATATTGTCCGTCGTACTTTGGTTTCAGCGGACAATCCGCTCGTGAGTAGGCTAGTTCGACGGACTAAGTATGGCGCATGCTCAGAAAGGATTTACACGGCGAAAGGTTGCATTGCTGTGTATTGGACTTCCTATTTCTAGTCCCGTTGTACGTGCTGTACACGTCATCGCGCAAACTTTCGACGGACTGTTTGTGCATCCGTGTGTGGTCAAGTCCGTTCATTCGAAAGTAGGACGGACTGTCCGTCGGATTGTCTGACGGACTAAGTTGGCCATACAGTCCGCCCGTGTGTACGCGGCTTTAGGCTACAATTTGGTTGTCCATGCAGGATTAATGTGCCACCATATGCTTATACCCTTTAGAAAATCAATCTAAGTCCCTATGAAGCAAGTGTTGGACAAGTCCTATTTCATCCAAACAACAGAAAGGTTATCAGTAACTAACATGGAGGCAGCTATAGGAGGGATACTTCCTGGTAGATTTATTCACTTTGAAATAAGAGGGAAACCCTTTCAAAGCTGGATTCATACCACTTGCAGTGCATATAGCATGCGTTGGAGCATGTTAAATGTACTTGAGTTGATGTACATTGACATTTTTTTTTAACATGTCGCTTTGATGTGCCCCTTCTTTCAGAAAAACATTTTTTTCCTTAAAGTGTTACTAAACCCAGGACCCTGCATTCACTACATCTGGTATCCCACAGTACACAGAGCATGGAAATCCAATTATTTTAGTAACTATAAACTGCTAAATATATTTTCTCATCAGCAGTATTTTAGCAGTCTTATGATTTCTATCAGTGTCTTGTTAAAGCTTGTAGGAGTTTTCATTCTACTCTGAATGTCCTATGAGGCTGCAGGACCCCTGACCCTCTGTCTGGACAGTGCTGATTGGCCCTGGGCTGATAACATGGACACTCCCAAGTGAAAAAAAAACTCTCTAGCCATACACACCCAACTGAGCATGTGCAGAGTGCCCCCAAGGCTCTGTACTATCAGGAGATGGATTTGGGACTATGGAAGAAGGCGAGGATCAGAGAAGATAACAGCCTTTTTACACAATGCAGAGGATTGACCCCTTAGGTTCCTCAGTGAGTATAACAAGCACACTTCACTGTATATACAGACTGCAGGTGTATTGCTGTTTGTGCTGAAGCATTGCACTGCATTAAATGCTGCATGTTCAACCTCTGCCTAGCGCTTACCAAAGCAGAACATTGGTATAAATTGGAAAGAATGCATTTTATTATTGCGTTCAGCCTGCATCGAGCAATGCAGCCCAACTCATGCAGCGTGAACAGGCCCTAAATAATATGAATTGTTTTACCCTGCAAGGATCAGTACCATGCCATTCTTAAAATTTTATTACACAACGTATAATTAGCTATATTGCTGACTGATGAATGTTTAGAGGGATATAGCTCCCCTATGCGCAAACCAAGGCCTAATTAATAGTGCATCAGTATGTAGTTTATTACATTTATTATATTATATATGCCATTTCCAATCCTGTCTCCATTTCATTCACATCCTCTCCAGTTCATAGAAGTAGCAATCTCCCTGGATAACTATATTTCTACATGACTGAACTCCCTCAATGTGCTAGACCAACAATTAATGTACTATTACAAACGTCAGTGCTCTCAAAAGCTGGCATACTTGGGCATTATCTCATCCCTGGATCCCATAAGGTGAGTAAAAATCTAATATGCAGTCACCATTGAAATATAATATCCTCTTCACTTTTCTGGCAACCCTGAAATTTATAACCCGGCGTCAAAGGGAAGCCTGTGCTGGAGATATATGGGATCAGCTGACAGTGATTCCGGCTCATGCTGTGGGAACCATTTATTCACAGGTCCCATTCACAAGCCTTCTGTCCCTAACTTATCACATCCTCAGAAGAGGCGTCCGCAGGCACCTAGGCTCATATATCAGAACATCTATGAAGCTCATTTATCTCTGTGCTGTGAGAGGTATCACAAACATTGCACAATCAATTTCATATCTAAAGCCCAGAGGTTGCCATTGAAAACTGATTTTCTCTAAAAGTTTCCGGTTTGCTTTTTCCGCTATTACGAAAAACACAATTTTAACAATGATTTACACAAAATATATATATAAAAAAAAAAAAAATTAACGTCATACAACCAGTTGGGCTGTAGGATCCTTCCATCCTGCTGTGATAACTGGCAGTTCTTAAAGGTGTTTCAGTGCAATATTTAAACATAGAATTCCTTTATCACAATTGGATTCCAATTGGCTGTATGTTGAAGCATCAAAAAAGATATGTATGTGAATAGAGTTAAGTGCAGGTAAAGTATAACAGGATTAGAAGTGCTTATTATTGCTGCTGTTCCAGGGCACATTCAAAAATAATACTTATAACCCACAACCTGCAATTGTTGAAGTGTATTCTGTCTGTATTCCCCACTGTTTTTTGAATAATGCTTCCTCGTTAAAATGTCGTGTGTGTTTCACTTTGACAGCACAGTGACATAGCCAACATGTGCCATTCCCCATTCTATATAGAATTACTCTTTTCAATTACAGTCTATGCTTTTGATGATTGCAGTAGAATGTGTAGGCAACAACGAATGATTCACATGACTCTTTGGATCAGATGAAAGGTTTATTATTTTTTGCACTCTGCACCTTTTCATTTAACCTTTACGGTGTTCGCTGCCACCAGGAAATGAAATTCCAACAGGATCTCAAGACATAAAATGCCTGGATCAACGTCCCTAGACAAAGCCTACAATACAGCCCAACCATTTCCAGCCAACAACAAGGAATTGTTGATCCAAGAAATATCTCATTGCCTTCTGGGGGATCAGGAGAGGATTTTTTTACCCCCCCCCCCCCAGCACATTACACCATGCTTTAAAGGTTTTTTTTGGCTTCCTCTAGATCAGCCTTTCTCAACCTTTTCAACACAGAGGAACCCTTGAAATAGTTCTCCGGTCGCGGGGAACCCCTGCTAAAAATTAGAAATCTACAATTAACGATACATTAATGTGATGGTCAGTGGGAAGAATGGTCCTTACACTTGTGGTCATGGGGAAGAATTACCTCCTTACAGATAGCTAAAAAGATCAATGGGATCTTGGGAACAGTGGGAACTTATCTGAGAGGCAGAAATTGCCCAATTCTGAAGGAACCCCTAGCAACCTTGGAGGAACCCTGGTTGAGAATCACTGCTCTAGATCAACTGTAGGTATAGAATTATGTATATGGTGATTTTCTATTTATTTACCCTAATTTATTTTCTTCATTGAATTAGATGGACTTGGGTCTTTTTTCAGCTTGACTATGTCACTACCTAACGATGTAACAAATTTCTAGTTGATATATAATTTTTTTTAGATTTAACCACTTAAGGACTAGCCTAGTTTTGAGATTTTGGTGTTTACATGTTTAAAACAGTATTTTTGTTATAAAATTACGTAGAATCCACAAACATTATATATTGTTTTTTTTTAACACCCTAGAGCAGTGATGGCGAACCTTGGCACCCCAGATGTTTTGGAACTACATTTCCCATGAGGCTCAGGTACACTGCAGAGTGCATGAGCATCATGGGAAATGTAGTTCCAAAACATCTGGGGTGCCAAGGTTCACCATCACTGCCCTAAAGAATAAAATGTCAGTCATTGCAATACTTTTTTCACACCATATTTGCGCAGCGGTCTTACAAGCGCACTTTTTTTGGAAAAAATTCACTTTTTTGAATAAAAAAAATAAGACAACAGTAAAGTTAGCCTATTTGTTTTATATTGTGAAAGATAATGTTACGCAAAGTAAATTGATACCCAACATGTCTAAAATTGCGCCCGCTCATGGAATAAGGTCAAACTTTTACCCCCAAAAATCTCCATAGGCGACGTTTAATAAATTCTATAGGTTGCATGTTCTGAGTTACAGAGGAATTCTAGGGCTAGAATTATTGCTCTCACTCTAACAATTGCAGCAATACCTCACATGTGTAGTTTGACCACTGTTTATATATGCGGGCGCTACTCACGCATGCATTGGCTTCTGCGCGCGAGCACATCGGGACGGGGCGTTTTAAAAAAAATATAGTTTTCTTATTTATTTTACTTGATTTTATTTATTTTTTACACTGTTTTAAGAAAAAAAAATTCACTTTTATTCCTATTACAAGGAATAGTAAACATCCCTTGTCCTCTTAAATATGAGATCTGAGGTCAAAAAGTCCTCAGATCTCATATTTGGACTTAAATGCAAGTTAAAAAAATTTAATTACATTGAACAAAATGCGCCTTTAAGACGTATGGGCGGAAGTGACGTTTTGACGTTGCTTCCGCAGTGCAGTGTCATGGAGACGGGTGGGAGCCATCTTACCCTCACTCGTCTCCATGCATAGCAAGTTAGAGGACACGATCGCCTCCGCCTCTGCTGACAGCTCCGGTAAGCAGCTGGGGCACCGGAACGCAGCGGGGGGCACCAGATCGCGGCAGGGGGCCCTCTCCCACCACCAATAAAAGTGATCTTTGGTGAATCAGCCGCAGAGATCACTTTTATCTTATAGCTGACTGCCAGCCGAACATGGGGATACCAGGGTTATGGCAGCTAGTTGCTGCCATAACAACGATATCCGTCCCCAAATTAGGGACATACATCGGCGTGCGGCGGTCGGCAAGTGGTTAAAGGGTAACACCACTTTCGTGGGGAAAAAATTTCAAATAAAGAAAAGATAATATAGCATATACAACTGCAACACACATAATATTGTACAGGCAGTCCCTGAGTTACGAACGCATTAGGAACTGTAGGTTTGTTCGTAAGTGGAATGTGTTCGCAAGTCAGAACACTGCTTGTAAGAGTAACTTCCACCTGTGGAGGGATGTGGGATGTTCCGAGTGCTTCTGGCGCTCTTCTGGCCATGCAGTACATGAAGTACTGCAGTGTGGAATGTAGCAAGATAGCTGCTCAGAGGTATCCTGGACCAGCGTGGGGCACAAGCAGCCGGCATTGAGGCCGTTTGTAAGTAGGAGTCGTTCGTAAGTCAGGGACTGCCTGTAATTGGATGTTATTAAAAATGGCCTTTCCTTTTCAATCTGTAGCCGCTGTAATTTTCTGAAAATGCAATGCAATATGGCTACCTGGAGTTGTTCTGTACACAGAAGTTGTACTGACCACTCCCCAGAAACATAATTTCCTGCTTGTGTGATTGGCTCACTGTTTTTCCCAGAAGTCTGCACTAAGATACAAGTCAGATTTCAGGCATCCACTGGAACAAAAATGTCATTTTTGGTGAGATACTTGCACTAGGAACATGTCTAAAGTGATGCAGGCCCAGCAGATTTATTCATTAGTGCTCTACAGGTGCACAGATGATTGATAATTATGAAACCACTCCCATTAGACCCACTCAGCACAGAGGCACAAACAGTGATTTATTCAGAATAACAAAAGATAGGAATCTGCAACAAAGGTTGTTATAATCCTTGCAATGTACATAGATCACCCAGGGGGAAATGTTTTTTCCACTTTAAGGTCTGCTCTATAGCAGTTTTACTGCTATGGGGCGGCACCCCTGCACCGGATCATGCATATATATATATAATCCGTCTCTTCCAGGTATCGGGCACTAATGTGCATCGCCAGGTGGCTCGCTACTGTTGTGACTATACCCCTGATCGGCGGGTACGGAAGACTTGATGTTCACTGTCACCCCCCGATTGTAAACAAGGCAGATTGCCATTCTGTCAGAAGGGAAGACATGGATCCTGTGTCTCTGCAAAGCAGGGACATGGATCCATGCCCTCCCCTAGTAAACGCACCTCCCACAGTACACAGGAACATAGATTAGGCACACAGTTAACCCTTTTATCACCCCTGATGTTAACCCCTTCCCAGCCAGTGTCATTAGTACAGTGACAGTGTAAATTTTTAGCACTGATCACTGTATTAGTGTCATGGGTCCCCAAAAAGTGTCAAAAGTGTCAGAATGTCACAATGCAATATTGCAGTCTCGCTATAAGATACCGCTCTCCACAATTAGTACTAAAAAGGAATATAGATAAATATATAGTAGTATATTAGTAGTAATAAGAAATATAGATAAATATCCCATAGTTTGTAGATGTTATAAGGTTTGCGCAAAACCAATCAATATACGCTTATTGGGATTTTTTTTACCAAAAATATGTAGCAGAATACATATTCGCCTAAATTTATAAAGAAATTAGATTTTTAAAATTTTTTATTGGGTATGTTTTATAGCAGAAAGTAAAACGTGTTTTATTTCAAAAGTGTTGGTCTTTTTTTGTTTATAGCACAAAAATAAAAACACAGGTGTGATCAAATACCACCAAAAGAAAGCTCTATTTGTGGGGAAAAAAATAACATAAATTTGATTTTGGTACAGTATCGCACAACTGCGCAATTGTCAGTTAAAATAACACAGTGCCGTATTGCAAAAAATGGCCTGGTCATCTTCTGGAGGTCAAGTGATTAATCATAGTGACACTGCAGGTGAAATCTGGTACTACACGCTGCCCGTGCACATAAAATACGAGCTTCTTTTCCCAACCAGCAATATGTTAATACCTTGGCCACGACTTGTTTCTGCACAATTACACATACAGGCAAATAAAAGATTGTCTTACATCAGCATTTAAAAACATTTTTAATGACCAACTTCATCCAGAATTTACATTACATCTGGGGATGGTTGTTGCCAAGTATAATTACGTACTGATTTTTTTTATATCTGTTGAGGCCTGGCTTGGTACGGGTGTCATCACATTTCTGCCAAAACTACCAGTTCTGCCCAACTGCCACAGCCTTTACAAAGCCAAATTACAGTGTCATGGTCTCACAATGAATTCTCCATAAGAAAACAACTGAGCCATACAGCTGCAAGTAAATTACACCTTTGTTATGGCCTAGTAGGAAGGAGCACAGAACTAAACTACTGTTTGGTGAATGGCACTAATGGATTCTACAACAGATATTGTTGGTGACTTTATCTCAATTTTTATTTATTTTCCTTATAAATAAATATCTTTATAAAAAAAAAAATATATGCACCCACTTCACATCTAGGTGTGCTAGCTTTTGGTCCCACACCTTGCACTGTGTTTTTTTTTCCAATGGCCCCAACATTACAATTGCACCCTATAGTGATCTAGGGGGTGGCGGAAGAAACTACAGGCACCCCACACTCCTGGAAGTACCAAATTCTGTAGGTTCTTCAGCAAGCTTAGCTTTTCAAGGGAGTAAAGATTGCTATTGCAGGCAGCGAGACAGATAAGTATCAATAATTTTCTTTGCACAAAGCATCTTTCTTTACATTTTTTTTACATAGTGACACCATTTCTTAACCTTTTAATGTGTGACTCTATCCCAAACTTTTTTTTATAGTGTGGCGCATTTTTGGAGCTTATCTTTAACTTTCCTTTTCCAGTGACACCATTGTCTCTGGGATAAGGAGAAGGGGTAGCCTCCTGTTTGCTAAATCACATATAATTTAGTGGTGACATTAGGAGGTACTGACTGTAGAAGAGGCAATACTAGGAATTTAAGTGGGGAGTTCTTGCCTCTAACACAAAAATAAGGACAAACATGATTCAACCCATCAGTATCTGTCATTCCAGATAGGATTTTAAAATGGTTTTAAAGGAAATTATTTTTTCCCCTAAAATTAAAAAAAAAACTGTTTTACCTACCTGCTCTGTTCAGCTGTCCCTTACCTCCTCCTCTGGGGTCCCCTACCACTGCTTTCCAATCCCACTCCTCTCCGAGTGCCCCCTCATACTGAAAATAGTATTAGGCAACTGAGTGTAGTCAGATGCAGGAAACACAAAACATACAATTTATAAAGTGCAAAATATTCGTGCAGCACAATCACACATAATGAATACAACACTACATAAACAATAAAAAAATACATCAACTCAAATAACCTATATAGTAAATACAATATAAAAGTCCAGTGTATTGGAACTCCACCATTGTGTAAACATAGTGACAGTTCATATATTTTCTTCCAATGTGTTCGATGCCCACCACCTTCATATATATATATATATATATATATATATATATATATATATATATATATATATATATATATATATATATAATCTGCCTGCTCACCTCCAGTACCTGACCCCAATATAGAGTCATCATAGCCACACTATAAGGTACTGGAACACTCCTCCTACTAACGTCCCTGAATCTCGCTTGTCCTCTCCTAACTTTTTTCATCTGGCAGTGAGCAGATCCTTAATCCTGCAGTACAGCATGCTCCTGTGGGCCCAGGGTAATTCAGCTTGGCCAATGAACAGCACTGGATCGGTGAGCAGGTGTGTCTTCTTTTATCTCATTCCTCTCTGAGAAAGTCAGCATATGGTGAAACTCCTCCAAAATATATGAACTTTATGTTTACACAGCGATGGAGTTCAAATACATGGGATTTTTATACAGTACGGTGCCTTGCAAAAGTATTTACCCCCTTGGCATTTTTCATGTTTTTTTGCCTCACAACCTGGAATTATCATGGATTTGCATCATTTAAATTACAGAACATGCCAACAACCTTGAAGATGTTTTTTTTATTGTGAAGCAAACAACAAATAGGATAAATAACAGAAAAAGTCAATGTGCATAACTATTCACCTCCCTAAAGTCAAACTTTTGTAGAGCCACCTTTTGCAGCTATCACAGCTCCAAGTCGCTTTGGATAAGTCTCTATGAGCTTGCCACCTCTTACCACTGGGATTTTTGCCCATTCCTCCTTGCAAAACTGCTCCAGCTCCTTCAAGTTAGAGGGTTTGCTCTTGTGAACAGCAATCTTTAAGTATGACCACAGATTTTCTATTGGATTGAGGTCTGGGCTTTTTATGGGCTTCATAACAAAGGGGGTGAATACATACGCACATGCCAATTATCAGTTTTTTTTATTTCTGAAAAATAGTTTTATGTATATATTTTTCTAATTTTACTTCACCAATTTAGACTATTGTGTTCTGATCCATCACATATAATTCAGATTAAAAAAAAACATTTAACTAAAGGCTGTAATATAACAAAATAGGTAAAAAGCCAAGGGGGTGAATACCTTTGCAAGGCACTGTATTTACTATATATGCTATTTGAGTTGATGTATTTCTTATTGTTTAAGTAGTGTTGTATTCACGTGATTTCGCTGCACGTATATTTTTCACTTCATGTTTATCAGGAGAGTTTGGTGATCAAACTCAAGAAGGTGTTAGCAGCAGTCTTAGCCTATTTTTTTAGGGCAATAGATATTTACTGGATGACATATATGTAAATTGTTGATTGTGCTGATTATATTTTACCACATAGTTGTAGGCACTTTTTTCTCATCCAAAATCCCCCTATAGAATCTTTTTCACACCATTCATCTTGCCATAAACACACTTTTATTACAATAATTAAAGCAATTAGTTTGCCAGTTCAAGAGAGCTTTTCAGAGAATAACCACAGAACACCACACTATTATATCATCTGGCAGTGATGGCAGATTTTAGAACACAGGCAACTCATATATATGATGACCTAATATAAGGATTCAACCAAAGGAAGCATCAAAATTGGTCACATCACCTCAATGATGAGGATTTGTTTATTCATTTGTCAATGGAGATGTGCATTATAATTTGAAACCACTACTGCACTGTAAATTAAATTGTCTTACGTAATTTAGTATTTCAAACTTTAATGCATTAATATATTGCATTAAATGAAAACACACAGGAATGCACAAATTAGCAAAAGTGGGTGTAAACTATCATTCCAAAATGTAATTCTAATGCATTTGGCTTAATGGTGAGTCACACTGAAAAAGCTAATGTGAGCCTAAAGCTATTGGGAAGGGGATACAAAAATGCTCTGCACATTGTGAGTGATAGCCCTAGTTGGGAGCCAGTTTTTACCTAATTTGTCTATAGTCTCAGTCTCAGAAGCTCAGCTTCATTATCATCTTTAATGCATTACACTGCCTGTCCCCAAGTTAATGCTCTTCAATTTGCACAGCATCCTAATCCAATTCAAATGTGTGATTGTAAAATGTCTGGCTTGGTCTTTCTTCCAGAACCTGATGAGCACTAGACAGATCCTAAAACATCAAACATTAAAGATACTTGTTACATGGATCTCACACATGTACCTACATTCTAAGACACATTAGTGGTGAAAATATAGCTTTCATAACAAGCAAATAGTGCTAACATAATATTGCACACAAAGCAATTTATCCAGGACCATTACTGTCTTATGGATCAGAGTGTTTTTGCCTCTAGCCCCTAGTAGCCATAGCATCAACTGGTCCCCAGTGTTTAATTTGTCCACTGTAATTAACTAGAGATAGTAAACAAAGACCACAAAGCTGTTTTCTTTTGAGATTATAAGTGTCATTTATTATGCAGAACACAACTTAGATAACAATCATAGAAGAAAATTGTGCTAGAGGTGGCTATACGTGAAATTTTTTCATTGTCTGTAAATGGAAACCTTTTAGGTTATTTTTTTTTTTTATTTGACCAGGCCATTTACTGCGTAGCTAATTTTGAACAAGTATCCCTGCCCTAAACAAACTCTAAATGTTTAAGGCTGCATATAGACATTAAAAAAACATGCATCTTCGCATTCGACAAACTTGCATTTCACAGTGAAAACCAAGAGCGATCACCTGGGAAAATCATTCCCATCACAATCATGTTTCATAACTTGGTGTTATGCAATACCATTCTGAATGGACAGTAACATATTTCCAGCCACAATAGCATTGTTGTATGCATTTTATTTTACAGGTTTACAATTTTTTTTAATACTTGTTATTTACATTTTTATTTTTTTTACAAGATGTTACACGAGGGACCCAATTGGAATCTGTGGGCTGCCACATTTGGTGGGAGATTAATTTAAATCCGCCTCTGATCCTGAATCTTTTTCCAGGGAAAATCAGAACAGCACATGACAACACCCACCACAGTAACAACCTTACCACGCCAGGTTTCTCCATCCTCAAAACACCCACATGCCCAGTGCCTGAATGAAAGCTTGGCACTTCAATTGCTTCCATACCAGCTGGCGGAAACAACCTCTTTCCTCCAGTCCTTGGCCTGGTTGGTTCCAAATTATATTTTTACCCATCATTACTATTGGTTTAAGAATTTTATTTTTGTTAAACATTATTTATCAATTGAATGTTTTAATAATTATTGTATATGGACTTTTGCTGCAGAATGGCTCCAAAGTTGAGGTCCTCAGGTACACAAAATGGCCATACTTATAAATGTCAGACTTTATAAATATTCTCCTAAGACTGGCATCTTTTCTTGCCATTTATTTTATTTTAATTTTTTTGTTAACCTAAAAACTGAGTTGTGTTTACACATCATGGTCTATTTCAGGGGTCTCCAAACTTTCTATACAAAGGGCCAGTAGACTGTGGGGGACCAAACTGCAGCCATTGGGAGTAGAAAATGTCCTGGTGACAGTGGGAGTAAACAATGCCCACTTGTTTTAGTCAGTGGTAGTAATAGTGTCCTATTGTTGGTGCCATTAGGAGAGGACATATGCCCAATAGTTGGTATCAGTGGGAAGAATTGTGCTCAATTGTTTGTGTCATTAGAAAGAATTTTGCCCCATAGTTGGTGCCATTGGGAGTAATTGTGCCCTATTTTGGTGTCATTCAGAGGAATTGTGCACCTTCATTAGTGTCAGTGGGAGTACATATGCACAATTGTTAGAAAAAGTAGTTGTGAAAAAAAAAAAGAAAAGAAATAGTAGATGGAATATTGCCCCAAGGACCAGATAAAAGCAAGCAAGGGGCCTCGCATTCGACCCCCAGGCTGCAGTTTGGAGACCACTGGTCTATTTGAACAACTCATGTACTTTGTATCTAAATTTTTATTGTAGGCAACAAACCAGCTTTGTCTGCGTCTATTCAGTTTAGACTCCTCTACTTGAATAAGTTAAACGACCACCTCGTTGATGGTCATTTTGTTCTCATGAGTCCCTGGGACACAATATGTAAATTTAAAATGAAATAGCTGCCTTGTGTCTCTGCTGTTGGTAAGTTTTTTGGAAGAGTCTTTGAGATACCTAGTCATGTTTACATGTTTACATACTCGCTGGTTGCCGACCAATTTGTACCGAACCATGTCTAGGGTCTATAGCTTTAGTAATTTTGGAAAACTGTGTATATATGGGGCCAGGACAGGGGTGGAAGTGAATCTGGGGTAATGGTGTGCTGTGCATTTGGTGCACAGTATTTTTAGATTTTTAAAGGGTGCATTGAGCTGCTGCAAAAAAATAAATTAAAAAAAATCAGCACTAATGCATTCTAACCATCCAAGCTAAAATATATAAAGAGGAATTAGTTTATCTAAAAACCTCCTTATTGGTCCTACCAAACTAAATGACATAATTGCAAAGGCCAAGCAGTGCAACCAGGTTACAAAGAATTCACAGGAACTGCAAACTTCAAACTCACTCGATCTGCTGCACGTCCATAGTAGCACAGCACCCAAACCTCATGTCTATTCAGCGGCAAGGATCTGAATAATAAAATACAAGTGTCTGGGAGTCTCATTTAACTGGTTAAGTATAGTTTTTCTTTTTTTCAATGGCTCCATAGCTGTAATCAGGATGATTCAAGCCCCGGTGTCAGTGTAATGTGACTGTTGCGGAAGAAGCTTCTGACTGGGATTTTAATACATGAACAAAAGAACAATGAAACTTATTTAAAGTGATTCCATACTCATTTAAAAAATTGTATATATAACTCTTAATGTGATCAACCTAAATTAAATAATAGGCAATTTTACTTAAAGTAGAACTTCAGGCAGATGGGAAAGACAAAGAAATGTTTTAGCTCTGTAATTCATAATATATTACTACATGTGTGTTTTTTTAATGCAATCAGCATATCCGAATTTGACTTGGAAACCGTCTTTTGCATTCTACTCTACAGTCTGAGCAGCAGAAAGGGGTCAGGGGGAGCCAGTTTGGAGGTGCAAGGAGCATGCCAATATAGAATTATATTAGCATGACAGAGAGATGAGTTAAATGTGTGCTGCTTCCCCTTTTCACTGTCCAATCACAGGAAGGGAGTGTGGAGGGGACCTGTTGTTGAAAGCAAGACTTCAGCAACGAAAGATTAGGTCCCCTACCCCCGCCAGACAAGACTGTGCTATGTGGCAGATCTGTGTAAATCTCAGGACTGGATAGAAAGAAATATAAATCCTCTGGCAAGTAAAATACTAAACTACTAAGACTGTTCTTAATGCATATTGTTAGGTCAATTAGTTTGGCCGCTGCCTGGTTGGTAAGTTTAGTTTGGAAATCCCTTTGTAGTTGTTCGACATACGTTTCTCCTTGCTGCAAAGACCAGTTATAGGTGGAAGCAGTGGCTACTTATTCATATTTGGGTCTATAGAATAGTATATTGAGCATGATCTGTTACCTAGAAAGGAAAATTGCAAGATCATCTACAGCTTGTAATAGGACAAAGTCAACGTTACAAATATTTGATAATGTCAATATGTCCCCAAAAGTGAACATGTCCTCTTTGCTCTACCCATTTGCTCTGCTTGATTAAATATTCTATTGTTTAGAAATAATCCGTAATGGAATCAGAAGAAACCTCGCTGACATAGATAAAGAGAACTATACTTTGAAATATCATATTGCAAAGCATAGTCATCCTGAGAGATTGAAAATACCATTATTAAACAATTCCCTTGATGTACACCCATGGTACTACTACCATGGTGTGACCATAGCACATCCACATTGTAATGTACTACATATCAAATATGTCACGCCCATATTGACATTAATTAACTTATGTATACACCTCTGAATGAACAATACAAAAAAGAACATGAATCAAGCAATAAAATGTTCTGACCCTGATGCAAGAAGCCTCACTCTTGTCTGAACCAGTGGCGCCACTTATCAGAGAACCACTATACCCAACATTCTTCTCAGCAGATGCAAGTAAACATTTAGCATAGGTTTAGTGAAATAAAAAGAAAAAAAAAATCAGCAAAAGGGATGGTAACTCATGCACCAATATTGAAAAACGCGCTATGAACGGATGGTGGGTGAATGAAAGATTTGCCTCGTCCATTCATTGAGTGATTTTCATTGCAGATAGTACAGATTCTATGAATGAAGCAGGGAGACTGAAAGGGTGGACATTGTTGGCACTTTTCACAAGTCACGGGTGCAACTTTTTATATTAACCCCCAGAGCACAGGAAGATCACCACTGCAAGGGGATCCAGAGGACTGAGATTTTTTAGTAATACAGCAGCCACCATCACAAAAGACACTTCATTCATTATAAGTACAGTCCATGGTGCTGTTAAATTTTTTATATATATATATATATATATATATATATATATGGTTTTTTTTTTATACAAGCTTCATGTTGCTGTACTATCTTTTATGGGGTAGTTAAAACCACTACAAATATGAATTTATGATAACCATTTTGTCCCACAACATAGTCATATGGTCTAGAGTGTTTGCATCTTCAATGGGTTCATTAAGATGTTTCTCCATATCAAATTGTACTAAATGCTTCTAAATCCCCCCTTAAGGCACTGGGTCACAAGGGTCACACAGGCATAAAATCTATTTATTCTTTTCCTAAAGATTTTCCATTAAAATTGACCACAATATTCAAAGAGAAATATTTAGCCACTGGCATTGGATTATCACAGTGGTTTAGTCAAAGACTTCCTGCTATATCATGACACGCTAGTTCAGACTACACTGCAGCCATCTATCCCTGTATCCTCCATGACATCATTGATCTGTCTCCCTTTCTCACAAAGACATGCTTGTGCATTTATAGTGTTATTAGGTGCTGCTCTACAATTCAGGATGCTTTCCTAGCTCATGAGCAGCTGTGATTACTAAAAAGTGAAAAGAAGTGGAGCCAAGGCAAAAGTCTGTGCTGCCCATTGCAACCAACCAAATATTGTGTTCCATTTTGTAGTACACATTTAAAAAAAAAGTAACCTGGGATCTGCTACAGACAATATTTCCTGCTTTCAAATACAAATAGCCAAACAGGAAATCATATTTGCAACCAAAAAAAAAAAAAAGTAAGTAGACATAGTCAATGGGTTCACTTGCTATTTGACAAAATATTCAAATTTTGTTGGAAAAATGTTGCCTACTCTGCCTAATCTCAGAATGTTATGAACACAATATGAATCCATATACCCATTCTGTCTTATGCTACAGTTCAGGAAGGTTTTGTTGCTATGATGATACTATTGAGTCAGTATGGACCAAAGTTAGCCTTCATCCTGCTGTTTGTGTCCTAATAGAGAAATTTCCCTTCATTTCCTGTCTAAGAAACACAGCAGGAAGTGGGAAAAATACCTCCCAAACAAGAACAGCTGTCTCCTTTCCATTATACGATTTTCCATATAATTGCTTATCCAGTGAAAATTGTAATGTTTTGGATTTCCCATCATTTTCTGTCCCATTGACAATGATCCCTATGGGTCTCAGGTATGTGTGGCTAGGTGACTCCTTTGAGATCTGTGTTACCATACAAATTCTGCGTTGTGAAAGTCTGGCTAAGCTAGTGATATACAGTGTCAAATGTCAGTCCTTGGCTAATGCTTTGGAAGGGGCAACGAAACTTGGAAGTTTTATGCCCCATGCATGCGGTCGGACATTCCGACCACAAAATCCGTTGTAATTTTATGCGACAGATTTTAGCCGAAATTTGTCTTGCATACACACGGTTGCACAAAGTTGTCGGAAAATCTGATCGTTCAGAAGGAGGTGACGTTATACACATACGACGGGACTACGAAGAGGCCAGTAGGCAATAGCTTTTTCGTCTCCAAATTTTTTTCTGAGCATGCGTGGCACTTTGTGCATCGGAATTCACTACACACGATCGGAAAAAGTTTGATTGCATTTTGTTGTCAGAAAATTTTAGATCCAGCTCTAAAACTTTTTCCATCGGAAATTCCAACAGAAAAAGTCCGATAGAGCCTACACATGATCGTATTTTCTGACAACATAATCCGATCAGACTTTTTCCGTCTGAATTTCCGACCGTGTGCATGGGGCATTAGGCTATACTCAGATATAATCAGATTGTATAAATGTGAAAATTGGGCACCCATGGGGAATTTATGGTTAATGCTGTTATGTGGAAGAACTTGACTGTAATTGCTATTAAATTTGTCTTCCAGCCCTATGAAATCCAGTAAGATAATACTTGGATAGGAAAATCCCAACCAACAGCTATATGGGATAGTTGTACATAAACATTTAAATACAGGGGTGTGATCTAAATAGAGCTGTGTGAGTAGCTGAAAGCATATCTAAAACCAAAGACAAAACTGTAATATTGTATCTTACTAGTCCTTAGATGTGGCTCCAATATTCTGTTTTTTTTTCCCTTTGTTTTTACTGCTATCAACACACTTCCTGTTCAAGGGTGACAACATTCATTCACCATACTGTATCTACAGGAGCAGCGTTGTCACCCAAGGTCTCTGCTTTGTACACCTTCTGCTCTCCTCATTTTCATTACATGGGGGGAGTTTTTGTAGTTAAAGTGATACTAAAGTATATATTTTTTTAGTTTAAAAATAACAAACATGTCATACTTACCCGCTCTGTGTAGTGGTTTTGCACAGAACAGCCCGGATCCTCTTCTTGTTGGGTCCCTCATCAGCGCTCCTGGTCCCTTCCTCTTGCTAAGTGCCTCCACAGCAAACAGCTTGCTATGGGGGTACCCAAGTGGAGCCACTGCTCTGCGTGTCCTTTCAGACACGAAGCCGCAGCTCAGCCCCACCCCCTATCTTTCCTCATTGGCTCACTGACTTTGATTGACATCATTGGGAGCCAATGGTGCTGCCTCAGTGAATGAGGAGGGGGAGTCGAGACTCTTGTGTAACATCACTGGATCCAGATGAGGCTCAGGTAGGTATTATGGGGGCTAAAGGGTCTACGGCACACAGAAGTTTTTTTTTTTATATCTTAATGCATAAAATGCATTAAGATAAAATAAACTTCTGACTTTAGAACCACTTTAACATTATATATCTGGGAAAGCTTATAACATTGGTTGAGGTTTCAGTTAATTACACAGGTATTTAGAGACTGTATTTCTACCAGGATAAGCAGATATTTTCCTGTAATTGCAGAAAATGTACTTAGCCTGAAAAAAAAGGAAAATGAATGCAGTCGCAATATCTAAAGACTAGTAAGCTGCAATGTATTTAATTTTGTTCTTGAGTTTATATACATCATCAAGGGGTGAGGTTATCAAAAAAATTGCAGAGCTAGTAATTCCACAAAACTGCAGGTACATCAATTCTGAATGCTGGCAAAATTAGTGTTACTAGACTATTTTATCTTCACAGGAATTGCGTGAATCAGGAAAATACTGCATTTTGGCAACTAGATGGAGTTGACAATCATAGTAATTCGATATTTCTCATAGGTATAAAGCATAAATTAACCACTTAAGCCCCGTTTACAAAATAGGGGATAGTTTTAAAGCATTTTTATTAATATTTTTTTTTTACTAGTAATGGTGCCAATCAGCGAATTTTATTGTGACTGCTACATTATGGCGGATGCATCGAACATTTTTGACACATTTTTGGGACCATTGTAATTTATACAGCAATCAGTGCTATTAAAATGCACTGATTCCTGTGTAAATTACACTGGCAGTGAAGGAGTTAACCACTATGGGGCGAGGATGGGTTATGTGTGACGTTATGTGGTTTTTGTTATTGTAGGGGGCGTGGCCTGGCATGTGACGTCACTGATCGTCTTTCCCTATAACAGGGAACAGATGATCGGTGACAGCCACAGTAGGAAGCACAGGGAGAGGTTTGTTTACACAGACCTCTCCTCGTTCTTCAGCTCTGTGACCCGATCGCAGGACACCAGCGGCGATCGGGTCTGCTGGTCCTGCAGCCACGGTCATGGAGCTCAGGACTGGGTCGGGAGCATGCCGCTCCCAACCCACGGCTGGGCACTTAAAGAGCAATGTACCGGTACGTGCTTGTGCCCAGCCGTGCCCTTTTGCCGACGTATTTGTGCAATTTACAAACGCATATATTATGTGCATTGTAATTAACTACTTGACACCCCTTTTATAAATTGTGTTGTAACACAATGAACGCACTTCGTATTAACAAGTGGCTTTATCTACTGCAAACAGTCCTACATTTTCCACTAAGTGGATTTTGTTGTTCTTAGGAGTCCAGTTATAAATGAAGCCAATACTATAAGAAGACTGTTGCAGTTATGCTATATATCAAGTAAAAGAAAATAGGAAACTCTTGTGATATAAATAAGATAAGGACTCAAGGTCATATGTCTGCATGTACTAGCCACTATCATATTCATTTATTTAAAAAAAAAAAGGTGGAATATTCCTTTAAGCAACAATCATTTAGAAACAATCATTACAGTGGAATTGCCATATGAAAGGCACAATTTATCTGCAGTGCCTGTCCCTGCATATTTTGTCATATATCTCTCTTCTGTTTCTTCTTCTTTATCTTCTCCAACGCGCCCAGGAAATTGAAGAAAAAAAAAAGGCAAAAAAATTAAAAATGATAGTCTTAACAGTAGCTGGGTTGTCACAGAGCGTGTTTCATTGAGGAATTATATATATTTTTATATATTATATATGTATTGTTTCTGTAGAAAAGGATAAATCCAGGACTTATCATTGTGAGAAAGAAAATATTGCCTTGTACAATATGCCTTTCGGCAATGCTACAGTCTATCAGTAGCACTCCATATTTCTGTTTGCTTGCCCTGCGTGTGGTATATATCAAACCTTTTCTCCTGGAGCACCGCCAGCGTTCCTTATGACTTGGCAGGCTGCCAGCAAACTCAGAGTTGATAAAAAGTACTAGTTGAAGCCTATCATCAAACAGTAAGAGGCTCTGTACAACCATTCCAGAAGCCACTATCTGCGGAGGGTAATTCTGCTCTGAAAAGGAAATACAGCAATCACATTACAAGACGCCAGGTAATGTCTCGGTACCTTGGTGGAGTCTTAGAAACGGATGAAAAACACAAAACACTTGTAACTTGCAGCCTCTTTGTACTGTATGCGTTTAATGTCAGAAAATTACAGTATCATCTGCTTTGGTCCTATAATGGGATGGAGACAGCTACATCTGAGTTCTATTCTAGCTGTACTTGGTGGATGTTAGGTATCTGGATGAAGTCATAAACCCCTAAAACTTTCATCCTGCTGATGCCCATCAGTATAATAGTCACTAAGTACTGACCTGCAATATACACTCACAAAAGTGAGTACACCCCTCACATTTTTGTAAATATTTTATTCTAACTTTTCATGTGACAACACTGAAGAAATTACACTTTGCTACAATGTAAAGTAGTGAGTATACAGCTTGTATAACAGTGTAAATTTGTTCCATCAAACCACTTAAGCCACAGCGCAGACCTGAATTTCCGGGAGGCCGTCATATGACATCCTCCCCTTTGCACGCCCCCTGCACGCGCTGTGATCACTGAGTCACTGAGACTCGGGTGATCACAGATCACAGATCCAAGTAAGAGGCTGATCCCGGCCCCTTACCTCAGCTGTCAGTCAATGACAGCTGATCACGTGATGTAAACAAAAGCCTGGTAATCTTTTTTTTTCTCCTCATGCTGACAACGTGAGGAGAAAAAAAAGCCGATCACCGGCTTATGAGCAAGGGACATCGATCCCAAAGAGGAAGGAGGCACATCTGCCTCATCTGTGCCCACAATTACCACCTGCCAGTGCCACCTACCAGTGCCACCTGTCAGTGCCCCAGTGCCATCTATCAATGCCCATGAGTGCCACCTATCAATGCCCACAGGTGCGGTGCTACCTATCAATGCCCACCAGTGGTGCCAATCAGTGCCATCTAGCAGTGCTGCCTATCAGTGTAACCTACCAGTGCCAATCAGTGCCCATTATTACCACCCATCAGTGCCCATCACTGCCACCTATCAGTGCTCAACACTGCCAGCTATCAGTGCCACCTATTAGTACCACTTCTCAGTGCCCACCAGTGCCACCTATCAATGCTCTTCAGTGCCACCCATCAGTGCCACCTCTCAGTGCACACCAGTGCCGCCTATCAATGCCCACCAGTGCCCACCAGTGTCACCTTATCGGTGCCCATCAATGCAGCCCATCAGTGCCCATCAGTGTAGCCCATCAGTGCCCATCAGTGCAGCCTCATCAGCGTACATCAATGAAGGAGAAAATGTACCTGTTTGCAAAAGTTTATAACAAAATATTAAAACAATATAATTTTTTTTAAAAGAAAATAGTTCTTTAATTTGTTTAACAAAAAGTAAAAAAACAGAGGTGATCAAATACCACCAAAAGAAAGCTCTAGATGTGGCTAATTGGGCCCAATTTGGAAATTTTTCGTGGCCGGGAATCTTCTTTTCTCTCCATAAATTTTCTTTTCTTATTAAATTTTTTGCATGATTCTCCCATCATTGATTAGAAAATGGTTTGTTTTTCAAAAATTTTCCAACATGTCCGATTCCTCAAATTTGATCACTAATGGTGCAAAATTTGTATGAAAATTCTTAGATACGATTTTCGAAAGGAAATTCTTTCAAAATTCAAACCGTGTATGGCCAGCATTAGGCATAAAATATATATCATACAATGTACATGTTATTCATGGTAATAACTACTGCATGCTGCATCAACTGTTATAACTTAAAGCAGATATTCACTGCATCTGAGCACCACAAACCAAAAACATAATTTAGTTTATATTTAATATTCAAAGCCAACTTCCCCATCCATCCATGTCTCTATGATTTATTTTATTGAGAAAGCACTTTGAAAAACACCCCCTTGCATTCCTGGCTGCAGCCATCTAAGGTAAGGGCAGGTAATTCATGTAGCATTAAAGTTACTAAGTCCAGCACCCTGCATTCATTATATCTGCTCTCCCACAGTACACAGAACATGGAAATGCATTTACTTTAGTAAATATAAACTGCTAAATACATTTTTTCAGCAGCAGTTAGAGCAGTCTTTTGACTTCTATCATTGTCCAGCCAAGCACTGGTTAAAGCTTGTAAGAGGAGCTTTTTGACTGCCCTATGAGACTGTAAAACCCCTGACCCTCTGTCTGGACAATGTTGGCCCTGTGCTGATCACATGCACTCTCCCAAGAGAAAAAAAACCTCTCTAGCAATAAACACCAAATTGAGCATGTGCAGCCTGACTCCATACACTCGTGTTATCAGAAAATTATAAGGGGACATTGGAGGAAGTTGAGAATCAGAGAAGCCATGATCAAACAGCCTTTTTACACAATGCAGAGGATTAACCCTTTGTGTTCCACAGTGAGTATAACAAGCATGCTTTACTGCATCTACAGACTGATTTTAACACATTAACTTCCTGGAATTTATCTGCCCTTAGCTTAAGCATGCATGCAGAAGAATGTGCTTTGCTCTCTCCTCCTGAAGACCCATGGGTTACTTAAAAAGTGACCCACTTGTTGACCCTGCTGAAGACTTAATTTGCCAAGGCCAGTAACCAGGAAGTAACTGAAAAAATTTAAAAAGGAAAAACATTTAAAACAAGTAGATATGATTTACCTTCCAATCTATTTAGTAATGCTAGCAGCATGAGTATTAAAAATAATCAGCGCTGATTGGGAGAGTGAAGTTCCGCTTTAAAATCATTTTTGGGATTAATTGTAAAACTCAAACTTAGGGCACTCATACACAAGTGTGACTTAGCAATGTCAGATTTAGTCATTGCATGTTACAATATTGCGTCCATAAGACTTTGCTGTATCCGTTTACCGCACGTGAGCATTTTCTTTGTGTGGGTGATTTCTGATAATAATAAACACCATTGGGATTTGCATAGCAGTGCAAAACTGGAAGAATGAGACAGCTTTACTATGAGACTGATGTTTGATTTTAAAATGTCTTTGCTCTGATTCTCAGAAGCAGAATTGCATCAACATAAAACATAACTCCTTGCCAATTATTTGTGTGCTTGTATCCTAAGTGGAAAACATTTTCAAGTTCATTATAAACTCTAATTGGGTATTTTTGTAAAACTATAGCAGTTGGGGGCCAAGGATTGCGAGCCCAGGGGTCACAAACAGAAAACTGTTGGAAAATGTCCTGATATATGAGAAGCAGACTGATATGCGCTAATTATGAGTCTGATACTGTCAGTAACACACTTGATAAATCTCCCTATATAACTGAATATATAGCAAGTGTTCATTTTATGAATCTTGTTATGCAAACATTATCATGTCTTGTATTTGAAATGTCTGCAATCAAAATATAGTAAAATGATGGAATAATAAGCATTTATTTTTATTTTTAACCAAATCCATTAAAGCTGAAGGATAAGTAAATATCTAAATACAAGGCATAAGTGAAACTTTGCCTCTGTGGATAAACTTCCTGTATTAAGACCAGTCACTACTGCTCTCTCTCTCTTTGTGCAGAGTGGCTGGTCTTGTCTCCGCCCCTCCTGTAGTTTTCTATAGGCAGTCTGAAAGGGGCGGAGCCTTCTAGGCCCCTCCCACAGCTCTTCTCTCTGCACAGGCTACATACAGTACAGTGATGATGTCACTGCTACTTTAATAAGGCAATATTTGGGTTTGCATAAGCATTTGCTTCACACAAAGTGCATTTATATAATTTTTTGCTATTGAGGAAAAATATTTAAATTCATATTTTTGTGCTTGGCATTTAGCTTTAATAAACCTGGTAACATACATGGAATATGTAGCAGTGCTCTATTCTTCTAAACAATCCTTGATTTAGAATTTTGGATAATTATACTTTAAAGTCTTAACAACTCCCATTATATCCACTTTAGGCTGCATGAGCATTTTGAGGTCCCTGATGAATCTGCATTGATCATGATTAAGGACAAGGACTCTACTACATGCATCACTTTACAGTCAATTCTTAACACAAATAAGCCTAAAGCAAACTTCAAAACCCATGTTTTCTAGTAACATCAAAATATATATACAAAACTCCAGTGTATCTGTATGCCCTGACAGACTAAATGGAAAGTAGAATGAATGGAATATCACTTTCTGTATTTTTTATACTGCAGGAAGTACAAGCCTACAAGGTGCAAATGTGCCCATGAGAAAACTTGTAGTATAATTTAAATTGTAGACGATTCCCATTCTCGTTAAGAAAAAACCTGTAAACCATAATACATCCATTCAACCAGCCCGAGCAAATCTGAAAGCTGATGTAAGTCTCTAGGAAGTGAAGGATGCACAGTCATTGGACTGCAACCTCATTCGGGTCCATAAAACTGAAGAGGACCTGAGATGAACCCTCCCTATTGTCTGGTGCTAAAAGAGAGTTCTAAGAAAGTTTGAATTGTCCATAGCAACCATTCTGCTTCACATATTTATTTTTCTAGGGCACAGTAAAAAATGTAAAGAGATAAGACAGTTGATGGTTGTTTTTATTGTACATCTAAGCCGGCCATAGATGGTTCGAATCTCAGGACATTCACAGGGATTGGCTGAGATTCGAGCCAACTATGTGCAGGCTGATTGTACCAAAATTGACCTTGGGTACAACCAGCATGCCGAATTTTTACTTGCAATTATTGCTAGCGACTATTACCACTTGCAATAATTATTGTGTTAATTTCCAGTAGAACACAATAGCTCTGTGGGAGGGACTCCTCCATCGACACCGGCTCCGCCCCACTTCAATTTGTTTGGAATGAGTAGTGCACAATCGTTTCACTATTCCATAGTCCATAGTCCCTCTTGGGAGCTAGAAAGAGAAGGTGGCTACATTTCTACATACAGTGGAACCATGGTGCATAAACATAGCCCCCCTCTAACAGGAAGTCGGATAACAGTAGCAAAAAAAGGAATTTTGATATTTGGAGGGGACAGAGAACAATAGAATGTACTTTTTTGATGAAGAGTACATGATTGATTAGATTTTTTTTTTATGTCGCTTTAAGGTAAAAGTGTAACACCAAGTGCTGTTAAAGTAAAAGCCAAGAAGTATATAAAGTTATGCTCCCGCGCTATCACTATAGGTAAGTGAAGAACTAACTGTCACAGACACCGATAAGCTAAATCCGTAGCCAATGTAAAATAAATAGTAATGTGTGGTTAATGGTAAAAATGAATGTGAACAAAAGTGAAATAAATAAATAACAATCCTAAAGGTGAATAAACATATTAAACAATGTCCTAGTCAGTACTTAAGTACTTATAGTGCATAAATATGTGGTACAAAAATCTCCCAAGATGATGAACGCACAAATAAAAAACACTCCTAATATATGTAATAAACAAAAGAAAATCACTACGTGTTGATAGTGAACATATAAATAGCATGACTGAATAAATATCCCCTGATGAAGTCATGTGACCGTGATGATACGCATCGGGATTGATTGACAGGCACACTGGAAGGGACGCGGGAAGACAAGCTCGCTGCTTGTGGATTGTATGCTGTATGTTGCTTGTGTCAATCTGAGTAAAAACAAGCTGCTTTTTATCTAATAAATTTACAAAACCTTACTTCACTGGAAATCCTTTTCTTCTATATACCATTTGGGTAAGTCTGGGCCCCAGACCACAAGATTATCTTATAAGAGCCAACATCCACCTTAGGTTACTATTGGGCTAAGGTGAGGCGGACCTATAGAGGTGGCTGCAATTTTCTGCCTGAGAGAGCCACCACCTGGGCCAACCATAGGAGTGTTAATTGAAGCCTTTGGAATTTCACCAAGATCATACACATATGCTGTTACCTTACAGCAGTACGGTGAGAGGCCAATAAGCACAGAAGTGTCACTGCACAGTAAGAAGAGACACTTGTCAAATTTTTTCTTTGTTTGCACGTTTTAAGTATTTATCACTTTTGATATTATCCATTTTGGACTGATTCCAGGACTTTTAGATCACGTCTAGTATTCATTCATTCTCATTATTTATATGTTCACTATCAGAACGTAATGATTTTCTTTGTTTTTTTTTCCGTATTTTAGGACTGTTCTTTACTTTTCCTATTTATGACTATTTTTTACCTTTCTTTTTTTTGCTTTCATCATCTTGGGAGATTTTTGTACCAGGTATTTATACATCGTAGGTACTTATTTACTGACCAGGACATTGGTTTATATGTTTATTCAACTTTAGGGTTTTTATTTATTTATTTATTTCCCTTTTTTCACATTCATCTTTCCCTTAACAGCGCTATTTAAAAACCAAGAAGTGCTTGGCTATATCATAAAGAATCATTCATCATGTAACTATAATATTTTAAATGTAATAATCAAAAAAATAAACATAACAGAGATATTAAAAGGAAGTTCCAACAAAAATATTCCATCTGGACTGGAAGAAAGACTGGAAGAAACGGAAAACAATATTTGCTTTTTTTTTTGCCTTCCCAATGCAAAGTTTTTTCTGATTATTCAGTTACCTTTATCTGTTTTAGTTTGATTTTAGGATGAGCTCCTCCTGAACAAGAGCAAAGGGCATAAAGTATATTGTTCTATCATCTAATCATTCCCAGATGGGAAAGCCTAATAAAAAAAAACGAATAAAAGACTATTAACCATTCCCATGAAGCTAAAAATTGACTTTATTTTCTGCAGCTTTGTAAGGAGATACCTTAATGTCCTCTTGTATGTACAACTCCTTTTAAGGTTGTACGAGTTAAATATGAAATGTCTATACCAGCAACAAAATCAATAGGAGATGGGATGAACTGTTTGTTTTTATTGAGTTATATATACTTTATCTCATTTTCAAAGGAAAAAGATGTAAAACCAGTTTCGTATTCCAAGCTAAGAAATAATACAATATACGCTGAATGCAGTGCTGGGACAAGGTCATCCTGTGCCCATAGTGAAGATGCCAAACCCACTGGTGTTAGTGACGGTAATAACAACCCGCTAGCATTGGTGTCATTAGCTGCAACAATAACCCCCATCATTGGTATCAGTGGCCACAATAATAACCCCCATCATTGGTATCACTGGCCACAATAATTACTTTCAGTATTTGTGCCAAAGAGCGCAGTAATAATACACAGCATTGGTGTTATGCCCCATACACACGGTCGGACATTGCGACCACAAAATCCGTCTGATTTTTTCAGACGGATTTTGGCCGCAATTTGTCTTGCATGCACACGGTCGCACAAAGTTGTCAGAAAATCCAATAGTTCGGAACGAGGCGACATATAAAAAGTTTGACGGGACTACGTAGAGGCCAGTAGCCAATAGCTTTTGTCTCCAAATTTTTTCTGAGCATTTGCGTTGGAATTCACTACACACAATCGGAAAAAGTCAGATCGAATTTTGTTGTCTGTAAATTTTAGATCCAGCTCTCAAACTTTTTCCATCGGAAACTCAGACAGAAAAATCCGATCTGACTTTTTCGGTGGTCAATGGCAGTGCTGTTAACCCCCCTTCTGCAGTGGTGATCAGTTGCAATACATTTTTAAAACCCTGATCGATGCTGTTAAACTCCACCCCACCTCCCTATACAAGTGCTCAATGAAAATTGTATTTTACATCCTCACCATTGGTGGTCAACGGTAGTGATATTTAACATCGCCTACTGGAGGTCAGTGGTAGTGTATTTAACATCCCCTACTGGTAGTCATTGGTAGTGCTATTTGACACCCCCGCACTTTGCTGTGGTTCTGCTGCGACATGTGCAACCCCCACATGAAAGCACAGCACCCGGGGCAGCTATCTGTAAATTATAGTCTGTACAAATGATTGCATTTAAAGAAGTAAAACGATAGGTATGTGGATACCCAAATAGCAAGAAATTGCCCAGATAACAAGCAATTGAGCTGCAAGTTTGAAAATGACTTGCTAAGCTATTGCTAGACTTGCCAGGCTTCACAAGTTTATTGCACAATTGCAGCAAGTCAGCATTGCATGACTCCAGATCAACTTTCTTTGCAAACATTCTGCAAGTCTTCTGCAAGCTCTGGCTCAGTTATGTTGTGCAATAGTCATCCCACCACAGGGGTCACTGTGGCTGAATTTTTATGCTGTGGACTTGCAGAACTCTTGCTGTAGACTCATCACTGAAAATTTAATCTTGCTAGAGACTTGTCACGCAAATTTGCTACAATTTGGAAAAGTGTAAACTAGAACTTGTGCTTTATGCCTAGGTTCACATTGACTGTGGAAACTAAATCAGCTGAACTACGATTTCATTTCCGCATGTCAGTCCTGACTTCAGGGGCAATTTCAGAGACATCTGTGTGGGGTTTCTGCACAGATGTCAATGGAAATCGCACCCCAAAATCGCTAAGAGTAGTACAGAAACAACATATTTGTAGTGTAGCACCGATTCGGACAGTGCCATTGCTGGAAATTGCCACCGATTTGGCATGTCAACCTCCGCTTTAACAAGATGTATAAAAATCAACACTGCCACAAATTTGTAGCAAGTTATCCTTGCTATCAGGAATAGTTTTGGGGTTACTTTATACTAATAACCACAACATCTTTTCATATACATTTTCTTTATTTATTTTTTTATTTTTATAGCTTAGTCATTTTGTGGCTATGTTTGCAGTCTACATTTAAAAAAAATATATAAACATAAGGACCCTGCCTTGAGATTGTTATCAATATTATGGAATGTGATTGCTAAACAGCATAAAACACACATTGAGTCTAAAGCCTGTGTATAGTAGATAATCGAGGGACCTATTCATTTTGGTAAATGAAAAACAACATCAAAATGAAACAGAAAGTGGAGAAAAAATGGAGATTGTATATTATAGATATGCTGCATTTTAACCCTTGTATGACCAAAGTTTTTTAAAGCTTATATTGCCAGATTAAGTTTAGAAGCTGTGTCAGTTAATTTCACAATAACTCTAGAATTCATTTTTTTTTGATTGACAGCGGATCTGAGAACTAAGAACACACACCTGCACATTCCTAGGGCTTTTCTGCCAAGTTAATTAATTTTCTAACTGCAAAAGGGCATTTTACATATGAGCTTATACAGTCGTACTGCGGTCAAGAAGGGGTTCAATAAATCATTTATTCATCATTTTCATTATTTAAAAGAGCATATCTAAAGATATAAGATGATAGTTGCTTAGCTTGGATTTGCAGACCAGTTATGAAAGGGGCTTCCTGTGCCCAAAAGAGGACCTGTTGGGAGCACTCATTAGTGACCACAAAAGGGAGGCTGAGCCTGCAGAACACCACAAGGCTGCCATTTAAAGCATTTGTTTTCTTTACCTGCAAGGCAAACACATAATGTGCTAGTATGGTTCGCGGTGACTGGCCGGAGCCACGATGACGTCAATCCCATGCATGCATGTGAGAGCCGCCAGTCATGCCACACTGCTCACAAGAAACGGCATGGCTGGCTGTTCCTTCAGGGCGCATGCGCCAGTGATGTAACTGGCTGCATGGACAGTAAATATGTCCTAAACAGTGCATGTTTAGGAGATTTTTATACTATCTATAGGTAAGCCTTATTATAGCTATATAGGGTGTCAGCAGGTCCTGGAGGAGTCATGGCACAGGCTCTTTATACTGTATAGCCCCTGAACAGCCATGTGCATAAAGCCTAACATGATTCGAAAATCGAACGAAAAATACCACTTTTGACACGATTGTGCAATAATCAGATCGTTAGTACAGAGCTTTTGAGAGCCGATCACGACAATTCAAGTCAGTACAGCTGTTGTCCGAAAATACAATACAAATATATTACAACACATGTCATCACTTCCGATTGTTTTTTCTGTTGCGTGAGAATTTACGTGACTTTAGTAACCTATTCAATTACTACTCATGACTATTACGCGTCTATTAAGCGAAAAAAGTTGTACAATCTGTCGTACAATATTTGGATCATGTGTATTGGCCATAAATCAGTCCACTAAGGTCATTGTAAAAGGAAGACTGCCATTTTCCACTTAAAAAAGAAACGGCTAAACCCCATTCATACAGGTCTAATGCCCAATTCTTCATCCCAATCACATCCCTGCTTGTCTGTAAAGCTGGAACCTGTTCAAGGACAACACATACAGCCATTATAAGAAATCAATTGATTTCACATCCTGAAAATGGGTACAAAATAGTCACGACGGAAGGAAACAATTCCAATCTTATTGAAAGATCTAAGTTTAATAAGTAAAATATGATATTACACTACAAGCTCAATAGCTACAAACACATATTATTTTATTTACTAGAAATTTGGTTTCAAAACGTTAATGTGCAAAAGCAGTTTATGGGGTAAAGGACAAAAGAATACGATAAATATATATATCCTGCACCTACACATGTAATTAACAGAGAAGACTGCATTGCAGCTGCTGGTGGAGCCATTAAAATGCAGTAAATGAACCCACACAGTTCCAAAGCCCTTCCATCCAGGACAAGCTGGCAGGAAAAGGAAAGATTTGGAGCAGAAAAGACTATACTAATCATAAAGAAAATTGTGTAATAAACACAGCAGGCAAAGATGGCATGCACTGTTATACAGGTGCACAGCTGCTGATCATGGTACATTTTACATGGCAAAATGGGCAGTAAACTAAAATATATATATATTCAGAGACTCTGCTGAGCAGGAATAAATTGGATCGAAAATTCCACTTTCACACAAATTGCGATTCAAATAGTATACAAAAATGGTGTCTGATAACGCATTCACCGAACATGCAAGTTACACACTGAGATATGATATAGCAGTAAAAAAAAGCAACAGAAAATGGCTGTTATATTTAATTTGGGATCAGTTAACCTAATTGTCTGTACAGATCCCAAAACACAGCAGAATTTCCCTTGCAGTTAAAATTCAAGTGCCTTATCTGCAGGAGTACAGTGTATATAAGTAATGCTGTATGTGAGGAGGGAAGTGTTATGCCCCATACACACGGTCGAACATTCCGACCACAAAATCCGGCAGATTTTTTCAGACGGATTTTGGCCGCAACGCGTCTTGCATACAACACGGTCGCACAAAGTTGTCAGAAAATCAGATCGTTCGGAATGAGGTGACGTACAAAACGTATGACGGGACTACGTAGAGGCCAGTAGCCAATAGCTTTCATCTCCAAATTTTTTCTGAGCATGTGTGGCACTTTGTGCATCGGAATTCTCTACACATGATCGGAAAAAGTCTGATCAGATTTTGTTGTCGGAAATTCCGACAGAAAAAGTCCGATAGAGCCCACACACGATCGGATTTTCCGACAACATAATCCGATCGGACTTTTTCCGTCTGAATTTCTGACCGTGTGTATGGGGCATTAGGGTAACGGGGCCAATGTGAATACCAAATATTTCTAATGCTGCACCTAAAATTAGTAACTCGTGAAAAATATAAATAGAGGGCACAATAGACAAATTATAATAAATAAACAATGTTAACCAATTAAAAAGTGCATAAAATAATAATAAATCTGAAATGTCCATAACAAACTTTTGTGATCAAATCTTCTTGTATATGCTCCAACCCAAAAGTGATAATGAAATGCACTCACCAGATGGCCTCAGCCACAAAGTGACCATAAAGCATGAGTGTATAGAGAAATCCTTGATTCAATGATATATGTACATCAGAAAAGGTACAACAATGAATTCACTGCGTTAATGTGCAATCAGTAATACATTTTGCAGCACGTGTTCACTGAAAGTGTACTGCATAGGCTTGAATTGACCTTACACTGGCCATCAGCACCACTACACGTGAAGGTGACTGCGATCCGATTCCTGTCCGAGTTTGCAGATCGCACTGCGATATGCGAACTGATTTGGGAGTGTCATTAACTTTTAACTGACACTCCCAGCAGTTCGCATAGGGCAGTGTGAACTGCCGCCGGGAGGCATGCGATGCGGGAACCCGCAGCGGATTCGCAGCATTCCCGCATCGCAGCGGATTAGCAGCGTTCCCGCATCGCAGCAGTGTGAACCCAGCCTTAGGGTGTTTCCACTCTGGATGGAAGAGAAACGGAGATACCTTTGAACATCAGCATTGTCAGTCTAGGGAGAGGATAGTGTTATGCCCTGTACACACGGTCGGACTTTCCGGCGGAAAATGTGCGACCGGATCACATTGTCAGAAAATCCGATAGGTGTGTGGGCTCAATCTGACTGTTTCCGTTGGAGTTTCTGACACACAAAGTTTGAGAGCAGGATCTAAAATTTTCTGACAACAAATTCCAATCTTTAAATTCCGATCGTGTGTAGACAATTCCGACGGACAAAGGGCCACGCATGCTCAGAATAAATTATGAGATGAAAGCTATTGGCTACTGACCCGTTTAAAGTCCCGTTGTACGTGTTCTACGCCACCACGTTCAGACGATCAGATTTCCTGACAACTTTGTGTGACCGTGTGTATGCAAGACAAGTTTGGGCCAAAAATCAGTCGGAAGAAATCCGATGGATTTTGTTGTCAGAAAGTCTGACCGTGTGTACAAGGCATTAGACACACTAGCAAATTTAGATGACCTTCACCATAAATTCAAGCTGAACTCCAGCTAACCGCTTTTAAGCAGTTTTTCCTTTTGGAATAAAGTGTTTTATATGATTAAAACTTTCATATTATGATAATATGAATGAAAGCTGAGCATTGTAAGCACCCCTGGCAGTGGTAAATGGTTTGTCTCAACCCTCTAACTGACACTTTTTCCGGACAGCTTGGTCTGCTAAAGGAAGTTGCAAAATAACAGACTTACTGACTGCATCATATGGTGAAAATAAAGGAAAAAAAGTCTAAAAAATGCAACTATCACATCCCATAAATGATAAGCTGAAACATAGTGCATTTCTGTTTTGGGGGTTAATGCCATTTTAATATTGCTTGAATAGCTTTGAGGTACGACCTGCTTAATGCTAATTGTGGATGTGTCCTACTTTCTATTTATGGATGGAATAAATGTATAGAATAATACAATTCCTGGAAAGATTTGTCCGCTACACATCCATGATGCCAATCTCCCATTCCACCACATCCCAAAGGTGCCCTATTGGATTGAGATCGGTTGACTGTGGAGGGCATTGGAGTACAGTGAACTCATTGTCATGTTCAAGAAACTAGTTAGAGATGATTTAAGCTTTGCGACATGGTGCATTATCCAGCTGCCATCAGAAGATGGGTACACTGGAGTAATAAAGTGATGAACGTGGTCAGCAACAACACTCGGGTACTCGGGTGGGCTGTTGCATTTAAACAATGCTCAATTGGTACTAAGGGGTCCAAAGCATGCCAAGAAAATATCCTCACACTCGTACACCGACACTACCAACCTGAACTGTTGATACAAGGTAGAATGGATCCATGCTTTCATGTTCTTTATGCCAAATTCTGACCCTACCATCTGAATATCACAGCTACAATTGAGACTTATTAGACCAGGCAACATTTTTCCAATCTCCTGTTGTCCAATTTTGGGGAGCCTGTGTAAATGTAGCCTCAGTTTCCTGTTCTTAGCTGACAGGAGTGGCACCCGGTGTGGTCTTCTGGTGCTGTAGTCCATCTTTTTCAAGGTTCAATGTGTTCTGCATTCATAGATGGTCTGCATACCTTGGTTGTAACGAGTGGTTATTTGCCGTTCTAGCATCTTTAACCAGTCTTCCCATTCTCCTCTGACCTCTAACATCAACAAGGCATGTTCATCCACACAACTGCCACTCACTGGATATTTTCTCTTTTCAGACCATTCTCTGTAGACCCTGCATGAAAATCCCAGTATATCAGCAGTTTTTGAAATACTCAGACTAGCCTGTCTGGCACCAACAACCATTTTTCCCCCATTCTGATGCTCTCTTTGAACTTCAGCAAGTTGTTTTCACCACATCGAGATACCTAAATGCATTGAGTTGCTGCCATGTGATTGGCTGATTTGCAATTTGTGTTACCAAGAAATTGAACAGGTAAACCTAATATTGTGGCCAGTGAGTGTATTGGGCAGCTGTCAGTGGCGGCTGGTGTTTTTTTCTTTTGGGGGGGGGCGGCAAACAGACACACACCAACACCCCCTCCCCCCATTGGTCGGTGGGTGGTATCATGCCCCACATTTACCCCATATAGGAAGCGGGTGAGCAGGCAGCGTGTCCAGGGAGTGGCGGCATTCTTTCTCCCTCCTCCTGTTGATCACGGTGGCTTCTGCTGTGCATTTCTCTCCTCCTCCTCCTCCTAGGCATCCAATAGGATCTCCTTTCCTTTCATCCAATTGGGAAATGGGTATCAGATCCGCGCTTCCTGATTGGCGGAGAGGCGAATATTAATTTTCTTTTTTTAACACACCTGGGTAGGGCCCGAGCGCAATTCTCTGTGTCTGGAGACCACCCTATTTTGAGGTCTATCAGAGCCTCTGGCTCTAATCAGGTGCTTAAAAAAAAACACCAATAGTTCTTGTGCCCGTGTCCTGAAAGGGGCCGGACACATGAATCAGGGGTGGCGATGGAAAGGGGAGGTGGCGCCTGTGCACCCTTAATGGATGGGCCGCCCCTATACATATTAACTTGCATTCCCAATCCTCAATCTGACTCGTAAGTAAAGTACATTTACTGTCTTGCAGGAAAATAAGTAGCCTTTGTAGGTGAGAAAGAAAAATAGAGAAACTATGGGGAACAAACCAAGCTTATTGAGTACAAAAATCCATTCTCAATGTGCATTTCCCCAGAACTGATACAAATAAACTGCAAGGTCAGTATAGACAATTACTAGAAGCTTCCCATTGCTTTATTTTTCTATAGATGAGAAACGTTTGCTCTGTTTGTTTTGTTTAGCCAAAATCAATTTTGTGTTATCTCCCAGCGTGCTCACTTTTAGAGGAAGTGGAAGCACCAACCTGCAACGTTTTCTTTGAAAACCCTAATTGCATCTATAAGAGGAATACAAAGACTTTGCCGCTCTGATCTTCCTTCAGATATGTAGCTTTCCTCCTTTACCCTTTTAATATCTCGCACAATGATTGTTTAGAGCTGAACCTCTCATTTCAGATGGGATTTAAGAAAGACAAGGTTGAAGTTCCATAGCATACTAATGCAATATCCCTGGCTGAGTCACGCGGGATTACTGCACAACTGCAACAAGGTCACCGTTCATGAAAATCTAAGTGATCTCCAGCACTCTTTGAAAGCCGCAGAGAAACTATTAATGTCTCTGGCTGAATATAACACTGACCCTCAGGCGCACGCACAATCCCTAAGAGAAGCATCTGATCCATCCTCTGCTGCAGACACATGAAATTAAATCAAATCATTTATTTCATGGAAACAAATCGCCTTTTACATGTCTTTAAACCAATTAGAAGTGCTCGTGAAGGCCAGGAAGTCGGAAGCCTTTGATGTGCGCTAGTGGATGTTTCCGTTATGACAGACAGAGGAACATTACATCGGTGCAGCATGACAGTGACATTGTATGACACCGCTGGTATATTCTGTTATCTTGTAAATAACACATTTCTCAGACATATAGGTATACAAAAGACGTGCGGAATAGGCTGAAGAATCAACCTTCATTGCAACAAGTGTACAATGAAAGGCAAGCACTAAATGCAACCATACACCAGAGATGTTTCATGTACAACTACAAGTACATTGGAATCACAGAGGTCACAGCGAATGGTCCATGTGTTTACGGAGGATAACAGAAACCTCCTCTTAATCATTGCACCAAAATGTACAGGATATCGGATATCGGAGACTTGAAGCCCACTGCCTGCTAGCCAGCATATATAAGGCATTGTAACATACGTGGGATCTGTAAGCCACGTGTCCTTGGTTGTCCCTCCAAGCCCCCAACCACTGTCTCTAAATACGTTGTGATGACTGACAAGACCTGTGATTGCTATAATGGTTTAGAAACCATGGAATCACAATTACGTAGCCATCATAAGAGTAATATTGCTATTGTGCACTGAAGTACGATATTGGAAATATCACCTGTTTATCCATATCAGGCACCCAAGCCATCCTTTAAAAGGGGAAAATCAAAGTACCAAGCAATATAACCATCATGTAGTTAATGTCACTTCATTGTTTTGTTGGAGAACAAGTGTTGGAAGCCTGGTAACAATTTAGCAATGCTACAGTCTCCTCCCATATTGGGGGAAAGGGGCTTGCAGTATCCCTCCAACCAAAAATGAGAATTTTTAAGAAATTTTAATCACATAGTATTCAGAATGTTGAACTCTGCAATAAATGTCAACTGTAATAGATGTATAAATGTAAAAAAATCCCTAAAAAAGTACACCTTGGCTAAGAAGCATATACCTTAAAGGTTATGTTACAACCGAGCACCTGTAACATTCAAAATCTAGACTTAACCACATTGGAAAGGTATTTACCTTATTTGTAGTCAGAGTCTTCAAGCGGGAAATGTGATACTCCTAAGAACCAAGGCCTGAGGTGTGCCTTGGCCTAGCTGGTCAGTATGCCTGAGAAGAGGGCATACCCTGAATGTAAGAATAAGAACAAAATACTATGAGAATGTATGAACCTGGGGAACGGGTGGGTGGGAACCCAGAAAACCTACCGACACTGGCCCTGACAGAGGAGAAGGTTTAAATAGCCCTCTCAGGCTCCTCCTACAAATACAAGCCTTCAACTTACCAGATGCTACTGCTTCCTTGGTGAATTGCTGTATTGTATAGTGTATTCAGGTTGTTCTGCCAGCAAAATACATAGTAATTCCATAGTTTGCTACAACCAAGGGCATTGATAGCAGTGTGACAAGCCTGGGACAACCTTGGGCACATAAGGGAAAGAAAGGAAGATGAATGGTGGGTGTGACTAGGTTTCATCTTTCACGAAGCATGTTAAGCGGAGTTCATGCTCACAATGTTACCACGTCCACCGATCCCACAAGCCTGTCATTTTAGCGTGGCAATTTTCTGTTTGTATACGCTGCTTGTATATGCTGAAATTTAAGTAGTACTTCTGGCCTGTTGTGTTTTGCGAATCTCATACATGGAAGCACTAATGTTGTTTATTTGCTCCCTTCTCCTTGTCCATTTACAGAATGACTTGTATTCCAAGATCATTACAAATCAGAAATGAAAAAAACCTCTCTGCCTAGGATTTCACTTTTAGAGCAGGGGTCAGAAATGCATAATACAGAGCCAAAAATATTTCCCTTTTTCCAATACAATTCCTCCTCCCCTGTACAGATCCCCCCACACTCCCCCAAGTTCGATGTTCAACCCCCCAATTCCCTCCTGTCACAGACCCCCCCCCCCAAATTCCTCCATCTGACAAATCAGAGCAGTAGCGGCCCATCCATTAGGGGCATATGGGTGCCGCCCCCCATATCTATGTGTCCGGACCCTAATCTACATTCCGGTTACCAGATGCATGAATTCAGGAGGGAAGAGACACACAGCGGAAGCCATGTTGATGCAGAGGAGGAGAAGATGACCGCCCATCGCCCGTGGGAGCGCTGCCCACCCGGAACCTAGATAGAGTGAGTGCTGAATGACCAACCAATGGCGTGACCCCCGGGGGGGTGCATGTGACCCGACCGAGCAGGAGCAGGGGGGTGCCACAAGCCAACCGGGGGGTAGTTTTCTGCCCCCCAAGAAAACACTCCAGCCACCACCCCAAGAGAACACTCTAGCCACAACTGCATCCGAGTCAAGGATGGCACTGTATTACTGAAACAAAACAAAACTAGGGTCATCGGTTTGCATCTCAACCACAACACTACCTTGCGCTGCTTTATTCAAGTCGGTGTCTCAAAAACTACTTCAGCCAAAGCCAGAAAACTAGCATTTTCAGAAGGAGGTCAGCAGATTCAGCTCCATTTTTCTCAGTAAAGAGTTTCTTTAAATCTTACATTGCTGCCTGTGCTCCAAGGCAAGTGAACAGACTCCTGTTCTAAAGGAAAAATTATAAATAGCAACATTTAGACTAAAAATCAAATATGAACGAAAAAAAAAGGACAACATTTGCATTTGCCTCATAATTAGGGAGATGCTCGTGAGCTGCCACAGTTTGCTTACAAGCTCATATTTTAATTGATGATTTTTTTGTGACTGCAGTTGAGTATTTTATTTGAAGGCTGAAAGCATCATGTTAAGTCCCAGTGCTATATGGTAATTAAATGTCTATTGTTGGAATATATTGCTGTTATTTCTATTTATAGAAATACAAAAATTTACCCTTGCTGTATCCAAAAGAACAGATCCTGCTGCAATCATCACAGCGGCTAAAACTCTCTGTTGTATTCTAATAAAAAAATAAAAAAATAAAAAAACAACAAAACCATAACAATGTGTAATATAAGTTAGAATATTAAATGGATCTTACAGCACAAGCGTCTCCCTAGTTAGTATAATGGATAATCCACGCTACGCACATTTTCCGGCATGAGCTTCTGCACTAGAAAATGAGAAAAGCTGGTTTATCAGGGACAGTAACACTTTATTCCCAAAGGACCTTGGCTAAGTCCATTTTCTGACTGCAGCATTAATTGAAAAGCAGGAGTAGGGAGGCCTGTGAATGGTTCTGCTATGACAATAAATCGTCCCGACAAAGACAAATGCATGCATTTACTGAGCAGCCCAAGACTTCCTTACAAACACGCACAGAGCTGCACCAAGCATAGCATCTGCCTATATCATCATACCTTTTTTTTTTTTTTAACTCAGTACCTGAAAGTGAGAATGGTGTGCATTTATATAGGGCATTTTGTAAGTCTGACAGCATTGCTAGGGCTTCTTGCAGAAAAGTAGGTTATATGAAAAACAAATAGGGAATATAGCTTTTTTATTTATTTATTTATTTTTATTTTTTTAAGTTGCTTACACCATCATCCTGGATACAAAAAGTGGAATTGTTTCAACTGATATAATAAAGTTTTACGATGTGTTTAGGGACTAAAGGGTCTGTGCAAAAGGCATACCTGGGTACTTGCCATAATTTTTTATCTTGTTGCCAGGTCGTTACCGGAATAATTATAATCCTTGAAGTTCCTATTTCATAGATGTAAACAAAGCGCAATGTGTGTGACATCATTTCTGAACTGTGCATTTCTGACACGGAAAGAGGAGGAGGGGTCCAGACATAAGGTGACAGACGGGTGAGGATTCAAGGGCAAGGAAAGAGAAGTAGGTGAAGCACAGTGACCTTGAGCCTGAGAGAGAGAGAGGATAGAGTGTACGAGCCTACTGAGATTAAATAGGCTAATTAGTGGTAAAACTGTAGATGATGATGATGACATGTTTGTGAGTGTACTCTTAGCCCTTGTACACACGGTCGGAGATTCCGACGGAATGTGTCCGATCGGACCGTTTTGTCGGATAATCTGACTGTGTGTGGTCTTCATCGGACTGTTTCCGTCGGAGTATCCAACGGACCAAGTTTTCCAACTTGTCGGTAAAATTTTCCGACAACATGATCCGATCGGACCTTGTCCGATCATGTGTAGGGAATTCCGATCGGACAAAGTGCCACGCATGCTCAGATCAAATTCCTACACCAAAGCTATTGGCTACTAGCCTGAACGTAGTCCCGTCGTAATGAAATAACGTCATCACGTTCTGAACGATCGGATTTTCTGACAACTTTGTCCGACCGTGTGTATGCAACAGTTTCGGACAAAATCCGACGGATTTGGTTGTCGGAATGTCCGACCGTGTGTACAAGGGCTAAGACTCCAATACTCCCAATGCAGACGTTCCTGCACAAATGGCTATATCTTAAATTGGGTGCTGAAATGACCAATGGCTGGAATCAACTGCAATCATGAGAAGGAAGTGTCACCAGCACACCAAGGTCTCCAAAATTAGGTCCAAAATTTTAATCACATAGTATCAAAAAAAGAAAAATCAACGTTTCGGAGCCACGCAGGACCCCTTCATCAGGCATGTGACTCTGATGCCAAGTACACACAGTCGGACATTCCGATCATAAAATCCGTTGGATTTTTTCCGACGGATTTTGTCAGAAACTGGTGTTGCATACACATGGTCCGACAAAGTTGTCGAAAAATTTGATCGTTCGGAACGTGGTGACATCCATTGCGTACGACGGGACCCTGTAGACGCAGGTAGCCAATAGGTTTGGCCTCGTAATTTGATTTGAGCATGCATGGCACTTTATCCGTCGGAATTCTCTAAAAAACGATCGGAAAAAGTCAGATCTGAATTTTTTTGTCTGAAAATTTTAGATCCTGCTCTCAAATTTTTTCCGTCGGAATTTCCAACGGAAAAAGTCCGATAGAGCCCACACAATCGAATTTTCCGACAATATAATCAGATTTGCCATGATTCTGTCGACGATTTAAGATCGCTGATGTGTGAATGACAAATTGCCGGACTTACATTTGAGATGCAATTCATTTGAATCACACCTAAAATTGTGGTGTGGGTCTGCAGGCAACCCGCATTACGGGAAGCATGTCGTCCAAAAGTATTTATATCTGATCTTTATCTAGGCGTCATGCTTCCCACAATGCGGATTGCCACGATTGCAGCACGATCTATCGCGCAACAATAGCGGCAGACCTGCACCGCAATTTTAGGTGTCATTCGAATAAATGGGATCTCAAATGCAAGATTTGTCATTCACACATCGCCGCTTTTCAAAACGTGGGCAGAATCGTGGCAATTATGCCCGCGATTCAAAACGCCGAAGTGTGAAAGCAGCCTCACAGTCATCATAAATACAAATGATAATAAATATTTATAAAAAAAATGGCTAAAAATATAACTAAAGGTAATTTTTTTATTAGTTTAACCACCTCCCATGAGTGCTATAGCTGAAAGACAGCTACAGTGTGGACCTAATTTGCCAGGAGGGCATCCACAGATGTCCTCCCATTCTCGAGCAGCCTGTGCGACCCCTGCAGGGAGTGCGCGACTCTATGAGACTCGCTTGATCACAGATAGGAGTAAGGGGTTGGTCCCGATCCCTTACCACGTGATCAGCTGTCAGCCAATGACAGTTGATAATGTGATGTAAACAGAGCCGGTAATTGGCTATTTTTTCTCTTCTCGCTGCTAGCCTAGCGTGAGAAAAAAGAAGGCCGAACGCCGGCGGCTGTCATCGGGACATCGGTTCCGATCAAGGAAAGCAGCCGCATGCTAACAGTACAAAACAGTGTCACCAACCAGGGCCATCTACCAATACCCACAGTGCCACCCATCCGTGTCCACAGTGCCACCCATTAGTGTCACCTACCAGTGCCGCCCATCAGTGTCAACTACCAATGCCCATCATTGTCACCTACCAGTGCCCATCAGTGTCACTTACCAGTGCCCATCAGTGCCATCTTATTTGTGCCCATCAGTGCCACCTTATTTGTGCCCATTAGTACCGCCTTATCTGTCCCCATCAGCGCAGCCTTATCTGTGCCTATCAGAGCCCATCAGTGCAGCCTATCAGTGTCCACCAGTGCAGCCTATCAGTGCCCATCAGTGCCGCCTCATCAGCGCATATCAACGAAGGAGAAAAATTACCTGTTTGCAAAAATTTTTAACAAACTAGGAAACATGATTTTTTTTTCAAAATTTTCCAACTTTTTTTGTTTGTTTAACAAAAAAAAAAGCCCCAGCTGGGATTAAATACCACCAAAAGAAAGCTCTATTTGTGTGAAAACAATTATGAAAATGTAATTTGGGTACAACATTGTATGACTGCACAATTGTCATTCGAAGACTTCCAGTATTGATTACGGGACAGAAACCTCCCCAATGGGACACAAAAAAAATGAACAGGGTTATAACTGTTCCTTACTCTATCCAAAATGGAAAAAAAAAGTTCTGATTTTAGTTCTACTTTAATAGAACTAAATCTCTCAGCTTTCTAGTGTTGATTTTGTAACAGGACCAGCACTGGAAATGTTAAAATCTGTTTTGTACACGCTCCAAAATAAATGAAAGTGAAAGGAATGCAGGCTACCTCCATATTGCTACCAGACCTGCTGCTTGGCATTGGGCTGGTATTTCCCTATTTATTCACAGAAAAAAAAAAAAAAGCATTTGATCGTTCTAATGTGGGTGTTACAGTATGAAAAGGCAAGCTGCTGCTATGGGGAATGAATAGTTCTGTTTTTTTTTTAATATAGCCAACTAATGCACAGAGAACAACAGGTTATTAAAGCTGAAGTCTGGGCAAAAAACTATTTTTGGACATTATTGATTTAAAAAGAAAGTAAACCCAGATGGGTTTTACTTCATCTTTGTTCCCCTGCAAAGTATAAGCATAATGGGCTAGCATGCATCACATACTAACCCATTATGTGGCACTTACCCGCAAACGAAGCCTGCGATGTCCCACTGGTGGCCACATCCATCTTCGCCTCTCTTCCTTCCAGGAGCACGGATTCCGGCTCTCTGACTGGCCGGAGTTGCGTGACATCAGCCACGGCACTTGCGGAGGTCCGTTTCTTCACAGCGCATGCACCGATGACATCATTAGCACACTATAAAGTAAATATCTCCTAAACGGCGGACATTTAGGAGATATTTCCACTACCTATAGGTAAGCCTTATTCTAGGCTTACCTTTAGGTAAAAGTGGCAATCACAGGTTTACAACCACTTTAAGATTAAGTTACCATTAATGATGTCTGGCCCATGTGTAACTGTTACTTCATTCACTAAAATTGTTAGTTTGATTACTCTCGTACACTGTAGTAAATGCTGAACATCTGGTGCTGAAACTCAAGGCACTGTCTGGAGTACAGTTTTCATAATAGTTCACTCGCTCTCCTAGTCCTCCAACATCTTGTATTCTTTCCACTAAATACAAGCTGCTCTGAGACTGAAGAACTAGAAATGGTGGCATTCCTACATCTATCCTCCAATCACAGAACACCTTACAGCCAGAACTGCAAGTTTATCACTCACTGTAGTGTGCAGCAAGTACTGAAGCTAACAGTTTTAGCTAATGCAGCAGCAGCCACACATGGGACACACATCATTAGTGGTAACTTATTTTCACATGGCAAATGTTCAAAACATTTTTTTTCCTGGATTTTAGCTTTAATATATTCCCAGGGATAGTAATAGATGTAAATGATTCATCCACTGATGATCCTTATGTCAGTGTCCACAAACAAGGTGTACTTAACCCCTTAACATCCCCTCCCAGTGGCCCTTTCATTGGGCTTTAGACCCCATTCACACCTGAGCGTTTTGTAGCTTGACACCTGAAGCTACAAAATGCTGGAGGGGAAAAAATCCATTATTCTTAATGGAGATGGTTCACATCTCCACTCCAAGTCACCTGAAGCCCTACGCCTGAAGCTCAAACAAGTTCCAGACCCTTTTTTGTCGCGCGAATCGAGCTGATTTGGGCGTTTTTCTTCTTTTAACATTGGTGACCTTTTGCCCTGCACAAATTCACGGCAAATCGCGGTAAAAAACGCGGTAAAAAATGCCGCGAAACACCGCAAAAAATGCTTGAAAATGCTACGCTCAGGTGTGAATGCAGCCTTAATGCCCAGGAGGTGGCATGGCTTCTGTATCACATGACTGCTGTAATTGGCTACTCACAAAGGTCTCATGATCCAGCGCCCATCCTACTGGCTCCCAATCAGAAGCCTTGACCGAAAACTGTTGGTAACAGCCCAGTCAGTCTGCTGCAAGTGTACAGTGAGCATGCTCTCAGAGCACAAACCTCATGCCACCATGGACATACAGTATACAGTAAGTGAAACAGCTTGGAAGTTAAGACCTTCTTTCTTGCCATGGCATATATGCATTACACAATCTCCAAAGGTTAAATCCCAAGGACGACCAGTCTTGGGGGAATAGTGATCCCCTGTCCTGGATACTTCTGGCTGATAGATATTGTTTTCCCTCTGGAGGTGCCTGGAAGTACTGCTCCAATGACAATGTATGACTTAGTTACTTTTTTTGGCCCAACAAAGACAATTCATATCTACATTTCAACTGAGTGAATCTAAAGTACCTTTCAGTTAAATAAAAGTCCCTTATTCTCACCTCCCTCATGCACCATTTTTTTTAATGCAATTTATACATACCCTTAAATGCAGCAGTCTCCTGACTAATAATATGATGGAAGCTGTCCTCAACATTGACTTCATAACGTCTCTCTCTCTCTCTCTCTCTCTCTCTCTCTCTCTCTCTCTCTCGTGTTCTTCTGTGACCTCAAGACAAGATGGTGATACTCCCCCCAGGGGGTGTGTGCCATGGCAGTCTGGGCTCACAAGAAGTGAGTTCAATGACAATGCCTATATATTTGTTCTATGTATGTAATGTTTTCTATAAAAAAATAAAAACTTAAGATAGTTTAAATGTGTTTGCATGTCTGAGAATATTCTAATGTATCTGACCTAGATTAAAATGCTGCTAGCGATCAAGCCTTAATCCATTACATTTCCGTGTGTAGGAAACAAACATTTGGTGCAAATATACAGCACATTAAAAATGTAATTAAAATTAACTGGACTTTTCTTCCTTTTAACACATCTGGGTCAGCTTAGTATTCATTTATGACAGACCATTGTCTGGTATTTTCAGGCATCTAACCACAATATATTTTATTATTTCCTTGTGTTTAATCGTAGTTTAATGTAACATTTTCCATTTCTCCAACATAAATAAGCTAGAAGATATGGATGACTAGAAAGCTTGTGTTAAGGCTCACTTTTTCAATTGCTAAAGTGCAGGTCTAGCCATCCATTGTGTATAGGCCATCTGTATCTAATAATGCACAAACATGCTTATCTTCATACAGAGCACACGAATTCCACACAATTTTTATTTCCAAATGGGTATAACTGAGTATAGTTCCTCATGGAGTACTAGACCTTTGTGTACCAGATTTCACACCTGCGTCAATTGGAATAATTATCCATAAATTTATGGCCGAATCAGACAACTCTTGACATTCAACTAAAATAATGTTATTGTGTGTTGAGTATTCGAACGGGAATGTATCTTCTTACACAGTTATATATTGTGAAAAATATTGGGACACATGCCTTTAAACACACATGAACTTTAATGGCATCCCAGTCTTAGTCAGTAGAGTTTAATATTGAGTTGGCCCACCCTTTGCAACTATAACAGCTTCAAGTCTTCGGGGAAGGATGTCCACAAGGTTTAGAAGTGTGTCTATGGGAATGTTTAACCATTCTTCTAGAAGCACATTTGTGAGGTCAGGCACTGATGTTTACAAGAAGGCCTGGCCCAAAGTGTTTGCTCTAATTCATCCCAAAGGTGTTCTATCAGGTTGAGGTGAGGACAGTCATGTTCCTTCACCCCAAACTTGCCCATCCATGGCTTTAAGGACCTTGCTTTGTGCACTGGTCCAAATCATTTGGTTTAGAGGGGATTAAGGTGTGGGGTTGTGTTTCAGGGGTTGGTCTTGGCTCCTTAGTTCCAGTGAAGGGAACTCTTAAGTCCTCAGCATACCATGACATTTTGGACAATTTCATGCTCCCAACTTTGCGGGAACAGTTTGGGGATGGCCCGTTGTGTTCCAACATGACTGCATACCAGTGCACAAACAAGGTCCATAAAGACATGGATGAGCAAGTTTGTGGAGTAGGAACTTGACTAGCCTGCACAGAGTCCAGACCTCAACCCGATAGAACACATTTGGGATGAATTAGAGCGGAAACTGCAAGCCAGGCCTTCTCATCCACATCAGTGCCTGGCCTTAAAAATGTGCTTCTGGAAGAATGGTCAAACATTTCCATAGACACACTCCTAAACCTTGTGCACAGCCTTCCCAGAAGAGCTGAAGCTGTTATAGCTGCAAAGGGTGGGCCGACGCAATATGGACTAAGACTGGGATACCATTAAAGTTTATGCACGTGTAAAGGCAGGTGTCCCTATACTTTTGACAATATAGACTATACTAATCATCCACAACATTATGACAGTTAAAGTGAATAATATTGATTATTATTATTATTATTATTATTATTATTATTATTATTATTATTATTGTTGTTTAATTCATAAATACTACAACTGTAGAATCTTTTAACTACCAAGAACAATAACTTAAGCTTTCAAATATTGTATCATACTGTATGTCTAATACAATGCTTCATTGATTTTATTGACGTTTGTAAAGTTATGAATAATTAACTTTATTACAGTCAATGGCAACATAAGATCAACTGTGAACAATATTATGATAGCTCATGTCAGATCAGTTTTATGTCAGTACACAGGAGCGAAAGTGAATACGTCTTGATTACAAATGCTAGAACTAGATGCCATTTGATATTCAATCATGCGAGAAGAAGCAAGGGTCATGTCTCTGAGGGACAATGAGGTCATCTGGCTTTGAGCTTTGACAGTTTATTGTCTTAGCCAAAGTACTGCAAAATACTCTTATTAGTTAACACAAAAACTTGTGACGTGAACGAGATCTGTCCAAGTTAGCATGCCGGTGCATAGACTGTTAATATCTGCTTTCTATTTCAAGTCTATAAATGTTTACTATTACTCAGACCCATTTCTCTGTCTTTGTGATTCTCCATGTGTTTATGCTTTCCATTATGTTTATATTTCTGCCATTTGATCTTTGTCCCAGAGGGACAGAGAAAAAAACACAAAGCTGTAAAGCACCGCTCTGAACATGCAGACAGAATCAATAGCAGCCAGATAGACGGGTCTTAGTGATGGTATTAAAGTGACACTAAACTTTGGTTTAAAAAAAAAATATATATATATATTCTATTCATGTGCTGTATATTTTTGTACCTCAACAAATTACCTTCTGTTGTTCTCATCCTCTTGCAAATCTCCAAATGTCTTTTTGATTGCTCCTGTGAGGGTCATTACCTTTGTTCTCTATGGTCCCACTGTATGTAGGAACATAGCACCTTATTTTGATTGCTTTTAAAATGGACTAGGGACTATGGGGCTGAGATTGCTTCTGAGATGGTCTAAGGACTAGTGTGCATAGAGCAGTACACATGACCACAATTAACATGCACTGCTCATTTTAAAAAAAATAGTGAGGGGGGTAAGCATTTGGTAGATAGTGGATGATGTTACAAGGAGGCAGAAAAACACAGTGTAGCACCCTCTACCAGAAGATAGGTGCTAGTAAGGGTTATTTTACTAGGTTGTCCAGCACAGGCAAATTTAGGCAGGCCTATGCTACAAGCTAGGCCTGTCTCGTTGATCATCTGGGGGCTGGGAGGGGTTAGAGTAGAAGTGGGTGTGACCACCTGTGCTCCAGTTCTGAGGCACCTCCCCAGCTTCCAGGGTGATTGTTCTGGAAGAAGAGGCTGGGCCTAGATATGAAGTGGTAGGCAGCACATGTGGGAGCCCTGACCAATACTTAAGTGGCATTGGCAGGGGGCGGGCCTCCTATATATGCTGAGGTGACATGATGCTGGGGAGAAGTAGTCGACTGGGTGACATGAGGAATGGAGTGCTAGACAGCCACAGGAGCACACCCCTGTCTGGGGAGGGGGGGGGTGCAGCAATCACAGGAGGAGGCCCAGGGAGAACTGTGAGAAAACATTGCCTCTACACAGTCATTGTCAATGTCTCTGTCACCACATGGTTGGTGGAAAGGTTATACCCTTTCTCAAAAAAAAGTGGGAAAAATTCGAACAGAGTTGCATTGTATTCTTTTCATACAGTACGTGATACATGTTCAGGCTCTTTGTAAGGACAAAGTCTGTTATAAGGTTTAGAAATGCCTAATACAGCCCTCAATACTACATATAAATAATATAAATATGAATTACCGTATTTTTTGCTCCATAAGCCCAGGTTCACATTGAGCTGCATTCTTGCATTTAAGTCCCGATTTCGGCCGCAATTTCAGAGACATCTGTGCAGGTTTCTACACAGATGTCAATGTAAATCGCAGTCTGAAATCGCAAAAAGTAGTGCAGGAACTATTTTTTGAAATTGGTGCAGCACCATAAATGCAGCATCAACCAATTAGGACGGTGCCATTGCCAGCAATTACCGCCGATTTGACATGGGATTGGTTATGTCAAATCGTACCAATGTGAACCAGGGCTGAGACACCCTTTCCCTCCAAAAAATGGGGGGAAATGTCTATGCGTCTTATGGAGTGAATACTGATGAACAGAGCCGCTGACAGGGGGATCGTTGTAGTGGCAGAACAGTGCCCTGTTCAGCTCTCTGCACCAGCTGAAATCCTGTTTCTCCCCTGCCTTCAGCTGCTAGAGGGAGAGAAACAAAAGGTATTGTTCTTTAATTAACCCCACAGGATCAGTATTCACATGTAAATCGCATGGGCATTGTTATGAAAATTAGGTTGGCCGCCGCAATTCATATGCAAATTACCCCCCTTTCTCTGCATTTCACCCACCGAGAGAATGTAAATAACATACAGGTGAGCATAGGGGGCATGTAGAGGTAATCAAAGAGTGGGGTTTGAGGTGCAGAAGTAAGCAGAGGAGGTGTGCAGAGGTGGGCAGGGGAGGTGTGCAGAGGTGGGCAGATTTGGGCAGGGGAGGAGTTCAGAGGTTAGTAGATGAGTGGTTTGGGGGAAAGAGTTTAGCAGATGATGAGTTAGAGGGGTTGTACTGAGAGGGAGATAAGAATGCAGAGATTAGTAAAGAGATGGGGGTTACTGTAAATACACCTGTTACATCACTGGTCAGGGTAAATGTCTCAGTACATTGGTGGTTGATGTAAATACTCCTGTTGTGCTGAGGTCAGTGTAAATGTCCCAGTTACATTGGGAATCAGTGTAGGGTGCCCCCTTACATTGATTGTCAGTGTAGAAATATTATTCTGTTATATTTTGTTAAATATTTTAGTACACCATTTGGGTCAGAATATTTTTCCTCCTCTAAAACCTAGGTGCGTCTTATGCTCAGGTGCGTCTTATGGAGCGAAAAATACGGTAGTCATTAACAAACACAGCTAGCGCACGTAATAGCCATCCAACTTTGCACCGACTCACCTAATACTTGCTAGGTGAAAAATATTCAGATAAGCTGACGGTCACGGTTTCTCAGAACTGCTTGAAATAGAACATTGGTTAATGAAGGTAGACAGAGCTTCGGGACAGTATCATGAAGAATATAAGAAGCATCAAAGAAAAAAGAAACTATTTTGCTGATCTCCCGCTGAGCTGGGCAAGGCTTACAAAAGATAAATACCACTGACATTACAAAGCTACATCTAATTCATTCCTTTCCTTGTCATTGCTTGAAATAATTGCCCAGCACAACAAGCTAGGGAAATCAGTTTTCTGTTTTGCCTTTTGGAGGTACAACTCGGATTAGATGGTGTGTAGCATGGCTGATAAAAAGGAGAAAAAATATTTAAGTCTCTAATACAAAGAGGATTCTAGCAAATTGTTGGAGTGCCAGCACAGAATGTGGCCTTGATATTTCCATGGTAACCGCACACACTGCAACGGCAGTTTTACCTAGACGTTATTCAAATGCTGCCTTAGAGGAAGTTTGCACAGTTTGTTATGGTCAAACTGAAGATGCTTTTGAAGAGAATTGTTTTATTTCTGCTTCTAAGAAAGGATATTAAAAGGATTTCTAGGTATATATTTATTTTGTTGTCAGAGCATAGGATAACAAATGTGATTCCTGGTGGAAATAATTTCACTGTTGTAAAGTGTTGTACCATGTTAGTCATTGAATGTATAAGGAAGGACGTGAAGCGTTAATTAATACTTTTCATTGGTTAACCCAGTAGATTAAAGAAAAAACTCTCAAAAACGTGGGTAACTGAAAGTTATTGGTTAATGAGAAAATGCATAAACAGAAGCAATTGAACAATCTATAACCACGCGTTATCTTACAGTGAAGACTAAATGTCAACAAAAAAAGTTGATTCAACACTACAGTCAAATAAATGTAAATTTGAAGCATGGTGCTGCTCTCTCATAAAGCCCCGTACACATGGGCTGAATGTCGGGAGACATTGGCAGGTTCAATAAAAAATGGCCAACATTCAGCCTGCGTGTATGTCGGTTTAGCCGGCTTCTGTTGGATGAGCATGCTGCAGAACCGGCATATGACCGACTCCCAATCAGCACTCTCAGCCAATAGTAGAGAGTGTTCTGGCGTGGGGGGCTGTCCCCCTGTCAGAACACAACAACTCAGCGGGCAAAATTGCCATACTAGCTTCAGATGGTTAGTACAGTGGCTCTCACTGGAGCTATCAGTTTTTATTTTTTTTTGGTCAACCCGCTGGGTTGAGCGAGAAAGAAAATGGTAATGAGTACCAGGCACTTTTCTTTGAACCTAGTGGGTTGAACAAAAAAAACCTGATAGCTCCGGTCGGAGCCACTGTACTAACCATCTGAAGTTAGTACAGAGATCTCCCCAGTTGAGCTGTTGTGTTCTGACAGGGGAATGCCCCCCCCCCTCCCACCAGAACACTCCGATCAGCGGTCTCTGTTATTGTCTGAGAGAGCTGATCAGGAGTCGGTCGGAAGTTGGTTGCTCGTCCGACAGGGGCAGGCTTCTGTTGGACAGACCGGCATACACAAGGGCCAAATGTCAGCCCTTTATTGAACTGGCCGATGTTTCCCAACATTCGGCTCATGTGTACAGGGTTTAAATGGCTGTTAGTGAAGCTTGCAGGTGTTAGGTGATGGGAACAAGCTTGACTTTTACAAGTCCGTTTTTTGCATGTAATTTCAGCAACATACATCTCTGGATCCAAAGTTCTCTTGATATGCATTTGTTTTTTTGTTTTTTTACTAAGAGCAAACTCTAGTCACTGCATATGTATTTTTTCATCATATGTTGTATCTGATTTGTCCAGGTTTGTGACAGCTTTTCAAGACTGACCAAGTCTCTTCAGTACTATTCCAAAAATGAGACCTAAGCTACATTAAAAGCTTGCCGGATTCCATGGCAACTTCTTCCTAACTTTACCTTACCATAAACACACATACAGTATCTCACAAAAGTGAGTACACCCCTCACATTTTTGTAAATATTTTATTATGTCTTTTCATGTGACAACACTGAAGAAATGACACTTTGGGGTGGATTTACCAAAGGCAAATTGAGGGGGCACTTCGCAAAGTGCAGTTGCACTCTACAAGAGCAGTTGCTCCAGTTGCTTAGTAGCTGAGTAGAAGTTCTGATGACTTTCATCATTCAATCTGGTGCAATCAAAAATTCTGTTTCTTTATTTCCCTTGCATGTGATTGGCTATGCTTTGTAAATTGAAACTTTATGTCATTTACTAAGCTCTGGAGCAACTTCACTTGCAGAGGGCAACTGCACAGTCTTTTTTCCTTTACTAAATCAACCCCACTGTTTCAATGTAAAGTAGTGATTGTACAGCTTGTATAACAGTGTAAATTTGCTGTCTTTTCTTTACTGTTTGGCTTTTTCTTTAAGGTTTTATAAACTACCATATTGCGGCTGTAGTTCAATAAATAAGGAATATGTTATCACATGATCCAGATATAGCAATTGATACTTTTTCAAACATAAGGCTGTTGACCACTGTTATTTCACAAACCATCTACTACCTGCCCCCTGTGACCCAGCAGGTGGGCTATAAGCAATGCATAAATAACTTTATGATTTTTTATTTTATTTACAGTATTGCTCATTTTTCTGCACTATTGGAAAAATTTATAATAAATAATGATCCTTATCAGAAAAGTAGTCTTTACCTGTCCAACAAAGTTACAAGCTTAGCCTGCCATAAGAAAAGGCAGAGAATCGTTGTTTTAAAATCAGGTATCTTCTTTATATCTGCACTGTTTTCTTGTACTTTGCAAGAATATAAAAACCTCATGTAATCCTTCAAAGTAAACTGCAGGAAGCCACTCAGTCACTCATATATTATAACAAAAGGCAATTAGTTTCACTCTGCTAAGGAGAACGTATGAATTTAAACTGTGTCATGTTATCTCTAAAGGGATCAGTTTGTTGTTTTCATCCCAAAGATTCCTATTGTTTCATATGTTCATTATAAGGTTTGCCAACATTTGCACAAAACAGAACTTTGATAATGTCACTTGTCCATGAGCATAGTGACAAGATACAGATTAAAGTAGGGTAATTCACTGCTATTACGCTTGTACTGATCTTCAAAATCCAATTAAACCTTGTGGCTTTTAATAGCAGACTTCTATTTTAAGGTTTATTATACTATATTAGGATTGACATACATTGCTTCTGACATAATATAGACGCTTAATTGGAAAAAAAGTCTGGAGAAGCTTCATTTAAGCCCAGTCAGTTCTTAACCCCTCATTTCAGGAGGTGTCTGCATTATATTAGGAACTCTAATTTCAACTTCATTTAACAAGCCAGTTGGCCTGTCGAGTACTATCAGTACAATATCAACAAATGAATTCTGGCCTGCACATTGTACAATGAAATTCGATGTATTGTATGCTTGAAAATCCTGTAGATACTTTCACCTTGATAACCGTCAACTTATGATGAAAATAATGGAAAATAATGTGGATCTACCCTATATGTTTACTGTTTTACCATCATTTCTGATGGTAAAACCTAATATTGTAAAAGCTGACTTACAGGAATTTAATAGCTTTCCAAAAAATAAGATATCTGATTTGAATAACAAATTGATCCAGAAATTGTGTCTATGGACACTGTGAATTCTGAAGACTTCTCCCAGATGACCGATCTTAAGGGAAAAAAATTGATTGGCCAGAGTAGACTTAACCTTACAAAAGCTATTGCATCATCCAGATAAAGCTTGCGTTCATTTTGCCAAAATGAATTTTTAATTAAATGAATTGCTCCAAATTAGTGTTTGTGTTTAGAAAAAACATCTTCTAGCTGATGGATATTTTAATCCCTCACTGAATGTCATTGAGTAGCTTTAGTGCAGGTTATAGAGGCAGAGACTAAATAGATATATTTTGGATTTTATTGGCCATAGGGTCAACATCTTACTGGAGAATTTCAATATATTCTTGGGTCAACTGAGTAATATAATTCCCCATTATGCTTTAGGTTCCATCAAGAGATCTTTTCAGTTAGATGTTCCTGGAATATATCCAACAGGAACCTCAAATATGTCCAAACTACCGCAACTCTATCTTGCTCCAGGCAAATCATTTTTTATTATTTTATACATCCCAAAGAACTATAGTCATGTAGATGATAATTAGTATAAATTGTCAGCTATTGCTAAAGATTTTGCTTATTAAATTGAGTAAATTGTAAAAATTCAGCTGAGTCTGCGCCTATCATTTTTTTAGAATATAATATGAGAGTTAATTTATTTCACCTGAGGTATACCTTATGAGAACAGAATCAGAAATGTGTTTGTAACTTTCTGTCATTGAAACAGCTTGTCTACAGTATATCTAAATGAAAATCAGGTTTAACAATCAATGCAAGACACAAAAATACTATGTACATATGACAGACATGAGTGGATAGCTCTGGAGTCTTTTGAGACCCTGAAACATTGGTCTCTATGGAATTCAGGGAATTATTTCAACTATGGATGGCTGGCTTTTTGCTATTGTTTTCAATTTTGCAGTACCACTATTGGCCAGGCACCTATTTTAACACAATATGGTTGATTTACTAAAACTGGAGAGCAAAAAATCTAGTGCAGCTGTGCATGATAGCCAAATCAGCTTTAAACTTCAGTATGTTCAATTAAGCTTTGTCAAAAAAAAAAAAATGGAAGCTGATTTTGCAGATTTTGTCTTCCTGACGGACTTTCGGCAGAGTTCCGTCGGACTTTCCAAAAGAACGAACTTGGCCACACACAAGTACACCAAAGTCCGACGGATTCGAACGTGATGAGGTACGACCGGACTAGAATAAGGAAGTTCATAGCCAGTAGCTAATATCTGCCCTGGCATCGGTTTTCATCCGTCGGACTAGCATACAGACGAACAGATTTTTCAACCAGACTCAAGTCCGTCGGAAAGATTTGAAACGTGTTTTAAATCTAAAGTCCATCTAATTTTTAGACAGCAAAGGTCAGATGAAGCCCACACACGATTGAATTGTCCGGCGGAATTGTTCTGTCGGACCTAGTCCATCAAAAAGTCTAGTAGTGTGTACGCGGCATAAGCCTACCCTGTTCTACTAAACAAAAGTCTTTTGGTGAAGTCTGCATCCCCAATGGAGGAATTTCCCATCATTTCATGTCCTGTTCCTTTGCTGTTATGAGGCTGCAAACTGCTATTCTATATGTACCTGTCTGTTTATAAAAAATAAAATATTGCCTGTGGACACTTGCATAAGCATGGACTCTCATGTCTTCAGTAGGAAACCTCAATAGGATGTAAAATATGAGACCTTTCTTCATCAATGACAAGTGAAGATGTACTCATCCATATTTTCACATTATCTCTGCTTTGATGTTTTAATTGATTACATATTTGTTTGTTTTGTGTATAGGAAATAGTAGCTCAGATATCCCTTGTATAATTGTTGCATCAACACCAAAATTCTTGGGTCCTTTGACCTATAACTGACTGATACTAGGCTTTTTATTAAATGAGATTACACATATAATGATATCAAGAGTAACATACTGCTCATTAAAAAAAAAAAAAAATCTGAGCATTCACAATAAAGACTCATCTAATTTTGCATCACTTGGGACTAAAACAGATACAGTGGTGAATTCATGGATAATAAAGATTACTTACAGTAATTCTCAGTAAGTTCTGATGTTATCATTAATTGCAGGTATTTCTATCAAGTGCTCCTGCCTACAGTATGTGTAAGAAGGCTCATATTATTTTCATATGCCCAAAGAAAATCAGTTTTACTTAAACATATGGAAGTAGGAGAAGTAGGAGTATTGTTTATAACTACCAAACAGATCTTAGCTGATTGTTTCTGATCCAAAGTTATCAGCAGACAAGTAACTCTTGATTGGCTGCTAGGGGAAATGGGTCTTTCCAACCCTTTTTTTTTTGTTATTTAATAATTTTTAAAGTATTACTGGAAAATATTATGATCTCAATGTGTTATATTCTGAACGAGTCAATGCATTTAGAATAAGTCGTTCTTCAACATTCCCTGTGCGGAAACAATCTGTATTATCAACATTTTTATACTGTGCCATATCTATTCATCACTGGCTTTCCTGCTAAATTATACCACATAAAAATGAAATGATATGCAAATGCATGCAGATTATTTTTATTCAAAAATCTAATTCTTTATACAATGTTAAATGGACTATATTATTTGTGTCATGAAGTTAAGAGAGGTTAAAGTATGGAGCCAACATAATCAAATAGTGATAAATATATTAAAGTGTTGGTAAAATTAACACATTTAATTGCTGTTTTATGTGACACTTAAATGGTTTGCATAGTCATAACTGTAGCGCATGTTTGGTGTATGAATACTTAAACCTGTAATGTGCTCAACTTCCTCTTTCATACTGATTTGCATTTGATTCAATATTTAGTTTCTAATAATACTTTTTTTAGTTATACTATCTGTAGTTCTTAAGCTAAAAAGCCCATCTTACTGTGTACATCCATAGTACATATGATGGCATACACATTTTATTAAATGATCATGTTAAAGCATATCATAATCTAAAAACAAAATGTAATTTATTGCAGTTTACCAGTTCTTAGATATGATGGATGCATGTGACCTATTTTATTTTTTTAGGCCAGCTTCACGCTGAACCTGTGTGGCCATGTTAGCGCTAAAGTGCTGCTCGTTTTAGTGGCACTTTATCGCTATTTAAGTGGCGCTTTTTGGCCACCAGCGGTGCGCATTTAACTCCCTTTAGTGACCGAAGAAGGGGTTAAACATGCCTGTGTTGCGGCACTTCCGAAACCCTTATCAGGTGCTTTGGAAGCGCTGTCCATTCATTTCAATGGGCAGGGTGTTTTCGGAGCACTGTATACAGCTCTCTCAAATCACCCCAAAGATGCTGCTTGCAGGACTTTTATTAAACGTCCCACATGCACACTGCCCCAATGTGAAAAAACACTGAAATGAATGGGAGGCGGTTTTCAGGCATTTTTTAGAGGCTATTTCTAGCACTAAAACGCCTGAAAATCACCTCAGTGTCAAGCTGGCCTTAAGCTTTTCACCCTTACTTTCACTTGATGATTCTGCCAGTAATACACTTCCTGTTCTAAATTAATAACTCTTTTTTCGCTATACTTCATCTGTAAAGAAGCAACATTGTAATCCTAGGATAAGGTGTGTGTTAGAACTACAGAGCACTTCCACCTTTCTTCATTTCTATAACACCAAGGTGTTCTGTACTGCAAAGTACAATCACAATGTTGCATGAAATAAGACTGCAAAGTGCACAGGAAAGTACTGGATTGCTGGTAGGGTCAACCGGTATTTCTTATTAACAGACATAACAACACACGTTTAAAGTAGAACTATAGGCAAAACCTTTTTTCCACTTTGGACAGAGCAAGGGAGGGTTATAAATCCTGACAGATTTTTTTTTCTTAAATTAAATACTCCTTTTTAGGAACCAATACCAAAATGGGATCATCTAACCAGTTGTTATGAGCAGTACAGATAGTAGTTTTTCAGCCATTCTTATATCTTTGTTTCTTTAGTTCTAAGCCTGTGAACAATGATCATTGTACAGTTTGTCTAAAATACTCTATCCTCTCAACAACAGTAGCTGGCGGGGGGGGCTGTCCTCCTGTCAAAAAATAATAGCTCAGCAGTGTTGTACTAATGTCGGCGCTGCTGGGCTACTAGTGTGTACTAGACTTAATAGTTATCAACTAAAACAGTCACTTTGGCTTTGCTGAGATTACTAAAGTACAACTTCGGCACATTCAATGTCCCTTCCATCACAGTTGAACAACAATAAAGACAAGAATATTTATTTACATGGTAAGGGAGCCGACTGGCAAATAAGTTGTGATGTGTGAAGGCCAGAATCAGGGAAGGCACCGATAGGAAACAGACTGATAATGATAAGGAAAAGTCATACCGAATATAATGTGTAGGCTGCTATTGCTAGTAATTAAAAAGAATCCCAATGTAATCAGCTAACCATGTGAATGCTATACAAAATGCATCTAGATTGCTACATATTGACAAGGGAATTTAATAAAGCTTTCACTGTACATTCTAGCAGTAGGTCCCTTTCAAACTACTTGTGCCTAATTCAGGCAAGCATTTGTGCCAGTTATAGTAACATTATCGACATGGGTGACATATTCAGGTAGGTCTTATGCCACGTACACACGACCGGACTTTCCAGCAGAAAAGGTCCGATGGTCTTCCCGATGCACTTTCAAAGGAGTTACAATGGACTTCCTAATGAACCCGTTCGAAAGTCTGTTCATTTTGAACGTGATGACGTACGACGGGACTAGAAAAGGAAGTTCAATAGCCAGTAGCCAATAGCTACCCTTGCGTTGTATTTGGTCCGTTGGACCAGCATACAGACAAACGGTTTTCCCGATAGGAATTGAGTCCGTCAGACAGATTTGAAACATGTACTATTTCTAGGTCCGTCTGAATTTTTTTTAAGAAAAACAATCGGATTAGGAAACTGGTGGTTATTAAGACTGGGTCTGTGCTGTCATACAGAGGTCTACAACATTCTTCATGAATTCTCCACAGTGTTCTTTGACTCTGTACACATCATACCTTTATCTTCTCCTTCAATAAATAATATAACCTCAAATTCTATGAAAAAATTTTTTTTCAAGATTTAAATATAAATGACCAACCAAATCTTTAGTTTACAGTCTGATAGTCCATGGCACCTGGCTTGGATGCTAAAACCTTCCATTATAATTAATTAAATTGGGACAAATAAAACCTTCTTCTGATTGGCCCAAGGTGGAGAGGTGGGAGGATGGCATCACACTCCCCACCTCAACCAATCAGAGAAAGCCTTGTATACATAATTTATACAGCACTAACAGCAGATGCACTTCTTAGTGAAGGAAATAGTTTGTCTGGGCCAGCTTGGTGCAAACATACTATTTAAAGTAAAACAAAACCTGGACTCAGGCTTTTTAACTTCCCAACTTTTAAGGGAGAACCTTAGAAACACAAATTACACAAGCTAATGCATTCAATAAAAGCATTTGATATTGCTATTGTTTGTTCTGGGAATCCCCAACTTTCCCTTAAACCAGGTTTACAGAGTCTGGGAGATAGTTCTTTGGAGTCAAGAATCATGAAGTATAGAAGTCCTTGGATCAATGTGAAAGCCAGGTAACTAGCATTTTGGGAAGGATTGGAAGCAGTGGAAGCTTGCATAATTCTCTCTGTTCCCATTTAATTTATTGTATTTCTAGTGGTATTTTAGAGCATGTTACAGAATTTTAATTTTGCTGCAGCCATACTGGTTGAAAATCCTGTTTACCATTATAGCAGCTAACTCATATATTATCCTATAATTAGAACATACCGACAAGATTAATGCCTGGCAGAGTTGTTCCACATTATATGGTTGAGATTGTTTGTTTAATCATATTGCAGTCACAAGAGAAACACACAGGGGACACACTCTCTATTTTAGTGCACAGGAATCTTTTTAAAGAGTTCCTTTTTTCATACTGCAAACAGTTATCTTTCCAAAGCTGAACAAGCATTTTTATACAGAGAGAAGGGCAAGCACTGAATAAAATGGTACTTTTTTCAGAAAAATTACTGATACTTAAAGCCAAACTCTGGGTAAACAGAAAAATGCACAGATGAAATACATATATAGCTGTTTTTATTGTAAATCGGCTTGTATTTCTCTCCATTTGGTCTTGAAAGTTACACACCTATGGCCCATTTTTTTTACTCTCTGGGAGAATAGAAGACTTTAATTTTTGTATGCTGCAATTAACAAACATTTGCAGGTCCTGCTCATCTCCCAGCAGGCCACTGCACAGTGAATAAATGGGTGCTGTGATACTCCCTGATACAAACTGCTGACCACCTCTTCTGATAATACTATTGATCACTTCTAGGGATAGTCTGTATTAATTATCCCAAAGAGCCTTCTCAATGCACTGAAGAACACTGTTTGTATTTTATAGATTAAAGGCCGGACACATGATCGGACTTTTTGACAACAAACATGCAAATGAGCTGTTTTGGAGCAACATCCGACTGTGTGTACGCTCCATTGGACAAACTTTTTCAGTTTTCATCGGACTTTTGTTAGCTGTGTGAAAGGACAAACTTTTTGACAACATAACTGGAACAATGGATGGCGTGTGTACAGAAAACCACCGGACTTTACAAACACGCATGCTCAGAACCAATGCAAAAGATCAGACAACAATACAGAAGTTGACCAAAGGTGGCGCTGGAGTAATTGAACGTCCTCTTTTGAAGTGTTGTCAGTACATTGAAACTTCACTATGTTTGTGTTTGTTGCCTAAAAAGTCAGATTGTGTGTATGTAATACAAACATACGGCCAACCCCCCTTGTACAAAAATACACGGGAAAGTTTGTACAAAGTCCAATCATGTGTATGAGGCTTTACATAGCCAAGAGCTGTCACCTCTTACATTGATGTGTGGAAAAAAATTGATCACTAACAACTGTCAACAAGTTACCAATTCCCAATGTTCTTCTCTTACACATGGTAGATACTGACCAGAGTGGCATTTCTGATTTGATGAACACTAGAAAGACATATGCAGCTCTATAATCATTATTACAACATTAAATGTATTTGTATTTTTAGGTTAAGTTGAATTTGACCTGGTATCGACCTATTGCAGTCTCTATATAGTAGAGTTGGAATGTGAGAGTAATGCTGCGTACACACAACAGGACTTTCCGGAAGAAAAAGTCTGACAGTCTTTCCAACTGACTTTTGACGGAGTTACAATGGACTTCCAACCGAGCGGACTTGCCCGCACACGAACGGACCAAAGTCTGTTCGTCTTGAACGTGATGACGTACGATGGAACTAGAAAAGGAAGTTCAATAGCCAGTAGCCAATAGCTGCCCTAGCATTGTATTTGGTCTGTCGGACTTGCATACAGACGAACAGTTTTCCCAGAAATTGATTCCGTCGGACAGATTTGAAACATGTTCTATTTCTAGGTTCATCTGATTTTTTGAAGAAAAAAGTCCAATGAAGCCCACACACGATCCTAATATCCGACGGAATGATTCCGTCTGACCTTTTCTGCCGGAAAGTTCGGTTGTGTGTATGCGGTATAAGAAACAGTACAAGGAGCCAGTCAGTTTATGTTCTGACAAGAAACATGCTGATAGGAGAAGAAAGCAGAGTGATAGAGAGATAAGCGCCACCATCTAAGTGCAATTAGTCTAAAAACAATTGAAGCCAGAGATAAAATAAAATGTGGCACTCAAATTTGGTGAAATTGTAAAAAACATGTATACTGGTGGAAACTATGCATAGCTTGGCAGGGTCGCAGCTGGGTCTCAATCAGGCTGTTGGAGCTGCTGGGAGAGGACAGCCGTTTGGCTGGGAAGGTGCTGTGGATGGCAGCAAGTCAGCCACAAGATGGAGACAGCAGGAGACTGTGGAGATCAGCTGAGAGGATGTACTGATGGATGGAGGTCCAGTCCACAGGCTCTGGTGACTCCGCTGATGGAGACTCTGAGAATGGCGACTGATCAGCCACATGGCAATGGCAGCAGGGGTCTGTAGAAATTGGCTAGCTGGCTGCAGCGCAGGGATGGTAGTTCTGTCAGCAGGCTGGGGTGGAAAAGCTAATGTGCTTCCCACTCACAGTGGTGTCTGGAGGGGGGCTGGAGCCCGAGTGGCCCCCCAAAAGCCCTGGGTCTCGGCAATCACAATTCTATTATCAGCCCCGAGCCCGAGCGAGGACCAATCTGACTCCAAGCACGGCCAAGGGACATAGCAGGTTCCCCCTTCTGGAGCCTGCAGCGCCAATGATTGACGTCCCATTGTTCCAATGCCGGGACCGTGGAATGCGCGAAGTCCATCATAGGCATTGCAGGCTCCAGTAGGCGGGAATTACAATGTGCCTACATCGAGCACTATGAAATCCCCGCTCGGTGCTCGAGCAGGAGGCTCTCATATCCTATCCCGTCCCTGGATGCCTGCTGTCTATTGGAATGGGCACGGCATTCACTATGGGTGACCTGCAGGAGGAGGTCCCCTGAAGTCTGACATGTAATGGTCAGGTAGGTCAGTGTGGCTCAGGTAGGTCAGTGTGGGTCAGTGTATTGGTCAGTGTGTGTCAAGTAGGTCAGTGTAATGGTCAGTGTGTTTCAGGTAGGTCAGTGTAATGGTCAGTGTGTGTCAGGTAGGTCAGTGTGGGTCAGGTAAGTCAGTTTAGTGGTTAGCATTGATGGACACTGGTAAGGCGCCTCCTCGCTGCCTGCTTTAACCCCTCTTTAATTGTGGTTGCAGGCAGCAACCAGCAAGCGACTTTACCCCCTCACCACACAACACCCCCCTGTTGCCGGGCTCAGACTTCGGGCTGAAGCCCCTGGTCTTTTTCCCACCTAGCAACGCCCCTGCCACTCCTCCTTGTATACACAAATCCTAAGGTTTCCAATCCTTTCTTGGGACAGCTGCAGCCTGAATCCTAGTGTTTTTTTATAATACTGTCTCCCAACGCATTGTTACTTTTGAATTTTTTCCCCTGATAAACAAGTCCATTTCCCCCCTCTCCCCCACTCTACTTTGCGTCATAATTTACTTGTTTTTTGATAGCTATATAAGCTTGTCACTGTACTTCTTCTCCTTTTACAGTCCAGCCACATGCTGAAGTAGGTACAGGAAGACCTGGGCTCAGAGGAAGTAGCAGAAAAAAATACTGTGTGGGAAATATCTGGAATTAATATGAGCATTAAAGCAAAAGCTGGTTTTATTGATTTATCTTTTAATGTGTTATTCATTTTTACCGTACGGTATCGTGGCTGGAGTTCTGCCTTAATATAACACATCAAAGCACAGTAATAAAAAGCAATCTGCCGTGTAACCTCCTACTGCGAGGTAAATTAGTGAAAAGTGACCATTGCATTGCCAGCAAGTTGTGGATTAACAATTAAAAAGAATAGCAGCAAGTTCAATGATATAATACAGATCTGTCGCAGCTGCTCCTCCTCGTGGTCACATTTTGAGTGCTCTTACGTGATTCACTTTAGTTACTATAGCAACTGACATTAAGTTGGAAGAAACTTAATAGTATAAAAAGTTGCCGTGTGCTTGGTGAGGTTTATGGCATTTTAATTAGTAATTTTAATAACATTACCTACTTCTAATGATAGCGACTTTGTTATGGCAAACACTGCAATAAGTCTTATGAGTAACAAAATCAGCTATAAATTTTTATGCATAATGTAACTTTACTAAGGCACCATTGGCAGCAAATAACAGTGACTGAGCTCTTATGAAATGTACAATTATAAGTAATGAGTGCTTTTGTAAAAGAATATTTACAATCTTCTGCATACGCTCTATGATTGTTATTTAGACAAATGACACAAGCACCAGGCTACAGCTTTATTTCCCAACAGCTCTCTATTGCACCCCATGAACGTATATAGAGTTATAAGGAACAGTACGCCTACTGAAAAGAAAAAGAGCATGAAGGCGTAGTTAAAAGCCACATAAAGCAGCCGTGATCATTTAGAATTTCTTCTTACCATGGGAAAAGTTTCCATTGATACAAACTGAATTTTTGATGGTTGGTTCAGAATACCTAGAATATGTTAAACATAAAGGAATCGAAGATAACAAGAATGCCTCTTGAAGAGAACAGGAGATTTAGCTGGGCAGTTGAGCGATTGTGAGAGATACATAAATTATTAAATACCTCTCGTGGTCTGAGAATACTGCTGCCTTATGGGTAAAGTCACTAAAGAGGTCGCTTTAGGCCCCAAGCTGAGGAAAACTACTTTACTATATTTATTTATTTAAGGTATTTATATAGCGCTGTCAATTTACGCAGTGCGCATAAGTAGTAAATAGTAAAGTGCACTAAGAGCACTGTAAAAGTCAATACTTGTGGTGAACAAACATAAAATAAAGTGCAGATGTCACATATCCATTAAATAGCAATGATAGAAAATAGAATAATAAACAATTTTAAAATATCCAAAAAAAATCTAAAAATAAGTAATTTTCATAAGTGAATAAAATATAATAAATTTGTCAAAGAAAAATTCCTTCTCATAGGTATATATATATATATATATATATATATATATATATATATATGGTGCAGCACATATGGTGACTGTATAAATGGAAATAAAGTGCCGGTGATCACTTCCTACAGTGTGATACTGGTGATGGGTGACTTCTTATCCTCCGTGCAACTTAATGTATGGGTGTCCCCGTACCTTACTGCTGTAAGGTAACAGCATGTGAATATATGCCTTTGGTATGGAAACAGTTAAGGATCCCCTGGTAGTCGTCCTATAATAGCGTCTCTGGCTCTGCTGGTGTATGTGCTCTTACAATCAGCGTCCCCCTTTTTCCTTCCCTGGAGGTGTCTGGAGGGGATGAGCCTCACCAAAGGGTCATAGGTAAATGTAAGGAACAGGAGGGATTCCCAATAGTGTAGTATTTTAAAACAAATGTATTAATAACAGCAAATTAAAGACAGGTACTCACATTAAAATGTAAAAAAACAGGCAAAGTAAAAACGAGCAGCGAGCTTGCCCATGTCACTTCCGGTGTCTAAGTCTTCCCGACGTGTATTCGTCACGATCACGTGACTTCATCCCATGAAGTACCTGTCTTTAATTTGCTGTTATTAATAAATGTGTTTTAAAATACTACACTATCAGGCATCCCTCCTGTTCCTTACATTTACCTATGACCATTTGGTGAGGCTCATCCGCTCCAGACACCTCCAGGGAAGGAAAAAGGTGATTGTAAGAGCACATACACCAGCAGAGCCGGAGACGTTATTATAGGACGACTACCAGGGGATCCTTAACGGTTTCCATACCAAAGGCATATATTCACATGCTGTTACCTTACAGCAGTAAGGTACGGGGACACCCATACATTAAGTTGCACGGAGGATAAGAAGTCACCCATCATCAGTATCACACTTTAGGAAGTGATCACCAGCACCACCAAATATGCTGCACTATATATATATATATATATATATATATATATATTTATATACCTATGAGAAGGAATTTTTCACAGACATATTTATTATATTTTATTCACTTATGAAAAGGACTTATTTTTAGCATATTTTAAAATTGTTTATTATTCTATTTTTTATCATTGCTATTTAATGGATGTGTGACATCTGCGCTTTATTTTATGTTTGTTCACCACAAGTATTGCCTTTTACAGTGCTCTTACTATTTATGTGCATTGCACCACTATCCTTTACTTTATTTACACATTCATACATATACTAAGGTCAACTTAGTCAGGATCTGATTAACCTACCAGCATGTCTTTAGAGTGTGGGAGGAAACTGGAGTATCCAGAGGAAACCCATGCAGGCACAGGGAGAACATTCAAACTCCAGGCAGATGGTGTCTTGGTCAGGATTTGAACCAGTGACCCTTATTTTCTGCTATGTGACAGTGCTAACCACTACACCACTGTGCTGCTCACATCTTATACACATTCATGTTCATGTTTCCAGAATTCAGTCTGCAGATATTTTGGTCCTGCAATGCATATATAATAAGGGTGAGTAATTGAAGAGGCTATTAGGTTAGACAGAAAAAGGCACAGAGATGTATTCTGATGCCAGTCATTATGTATAAGGTGTTTTCACAGGTATTGTATCGGGGCTGTAATATATTCTGCAAAAGAAGCTAGGCTTGTTAATAAAGGGTAGACTCCTGGGGGCAGTGACCTAATCAAGATGTATAAATTGCATGTCATATGTAAATGATTGTATCCATCATAAACATGGTAATGCGTATCATTGTGGATTTATGAGCTGAAAAATTCATCACTGGAGGTTAATTATAATGTTTAGTAAACAGATTCCCATGAGGAACATATATTCAAAGATGCCAATGTCCATGATATCAGAATGGAATTAACTGGTCTGGCTGGAATACAACTACATGCCACTAATTTTAAGGCTGCTTAATAACAGTTTTTTTTTGCGTTTGGAAATATACAAACTAAATTACTTGTACAGTGACAAAGTCATTATATCTAAGTGTTTGTAATTTAGAAAAATAGCCTTAGATAATTATCCTTGATCCTGACAATTTTAGAAGGACATGGTGATCAGTTAGATGTCTATGGGCCGCGTAGAACCTAAACACCTTTGATCTGTGGATCTTTCTCTCAGCTAGATAGAAATTACTGTCTGAAAAGTGGTGCTTCTATGTAAGTAGTATATGTCTGCATATGAAAATATCACACACCAAATGTCCTGTTTCTGAATATGTCACTGCTAATGACAGCAAATCTTTAACAAATATAGCCTTCTAAAATGCATATCTAAGACATTTAGGGAGAACTAATGAATAAAATAACCTGGCAGTGATGGAGAAAACACAAAACACACAGTAAAGAGGTGCACATTGAGAGCAAATGTGGGATATACTGTCAGGCCACTCTGCTGCTGCTGCCCGATGGGATTTCTTTTCTGTGCAGACCACCTGCCCAAGAGAGTTCTGAAGGCACCTTATAGGGAGAATGTTAACCTAAGCTGGCCTTTTATGTCACATCAAGCAACATTTGTACAGCTATATGGTCTATGTAATTATCCCTGATATAGGAAAATAATTGTTGGGCAGGAATGGGCCCTCTGCTAGTGTTTTTCTCCAAAAGAGCTATCTCACTTTCTCCACTATAGGCACAAGAAAACGAGTTTGGGTAATGTGAACTTACATGTTAAAATAACATTCACACCGAGAATGCACATTCTTTGGCTACCATCTAATGTTTTTAGGCAACATTATTTAACAGAAAACCTGCCAATTCTAAACCCTTGCACACACGGTCGGACATTCTGACAGAAAATGTCCCATCAGACCGTGTTGTCGGATTATCCGACTGTGTATGGTGCCCCATCGGACTGTTTCCGTCGGAATATCCAAAGCTGGGCTATAAATCTCTCCGACAACATGATTCGATCAGACTTTGTCCAATTGTGTGTAGAGAATTCCGATCGGACAAAGTGTCACGCATGCTCAGATCAAATTCCTAGACCAAAGCTATTGGCTACTAGCCTGAACATAGTCCCGTCGTAACAAAATAATGTCATCACATTACGTACGATCAGATTTTCCAACAACTTTGTCCGACCGTGTGTATGCAACACAAGTTTCGGACAAAATCTTACGGATTTTGTTGTCGGAATGTCCAACCGTGTGTACAAGGGCTTAGACAAACACTACAAGCACACCACTAGACTTAAAGTGGAACTATAGGCAAAACCTTTTTTCTAATTTTGAATAGCGCAAGGAAGGATTGTAACCCCTGTCAGATTTTGTTTTTGCTGTCCAATTGCGGAGAATTCCCTTCCTGTCCCATAGCTAACAGGAAGTGAGAGGAAATCCCTTAAAATTAAAGGACTGCCTTGGGGACCCCTAGGTCACCAGAACTAATGTTCCTATTGGAAGATGCCCCCCCATTCTGGGGACAATCCAACATTTGAGCTTTTCTTTTACTTTCACTTTCAATGATAATGGTAAACAGGACAAATAGAATGAGTGAATCTTCCTAACGGAGGCACAGACAACAATATAAACTGGCAGGTGTTCTAATGCACCTCCACTCTATCAAAACAAAACAAAAAGTTTTATTAATTAAGCATGTGACCCTATTATATCCCACAATTTCATAATATATAATGAAAGTCCATAAAGTACAAAAAGTGTCCTCGGTGTGTGCAGATCATCCAATGAAGATGTATTTCCAGTGATCACAGACATATAAAGTGACAACAGTGCTTCTCTGCATAAAGTGACTCCAATGCTGTTTCCTTCACCACTATGCATTTACCAGAATGCCATTGGTAAATGGCATAACAAAATATCCTTTGAGGTTTCATAGCAGTCATCCAGTGGCTCTTCCACAGGTGCAATGGCCTCTTGCACTGACACCTGGTCAGAAAGGTGCTGCAGAACAGGCCCATTAACTCAAGGGAATAGCTATTTTTTCATCATCTACTGTAAATAATAAGATCCCTGAAAGCCATCTATGGATATTTTGCTATGTCATTTACTAATGGTATTCTGGTGAGTGCATAGTGGTGAAGGAAACAGCACTGGAGTCACTTTATGCAGAGAAACACTGTTGTCATTTTATGTCTGAGATGACTGGAAATGCATCTTCATTGGATGGTCTTTTCACACTTTGGACACCTTTTGCACTTTATGGACTTTGATTTTATGTTATGAATTTATGGGATGTAAAAGGGGCACATGTTTTATTAATTTTAGTTGAGTTATATCATGGGGTCAGTCACCTTTGTGCTAGCGGCTTCACATCTGAAGCGCTCACTGTGTTTGATTTAAGAAAAAACAAAGTTTTGTCTTTAGTTGTACTTTAACTGTACGAAAGTTTTCAGAAGTCACACAGGTCTCTACTGTGCACACGCGCCTATAAACTTCATAGCACCTAAGTCCGATAACTAAGCAAGGTCTGCCAAAACACTACAAGTGCAGCATAGGGAGCCTGAATATTCTCTGGAAGAAGGATGTTTACTTGACTCTTGTTTGCCGATAAGCTTGCCTGTGTAAACAGATAAGGTGTATAGCCATGCAAATAACTAATTAGTCTCTGAACATCATGTATTGCAAACAATATTTGATTGATAGCAGGTTATTTCTAGGCACAATGCTACTGTGAAATGCAGAGCAGTGTCCTTTATCTTTGACTGACAAAATAACAATTATAATAATACTGTATGATACACAAGTGTGAAACTCTTGTGCCATCTAAACATAAACAACAGTGTGGGTGATCCAATCCTTTAGAAACACAGAAAGCGCAATGGATGTTGAGTGTTTATTATTACAAACTTCACCTGCATAAAGCTTAGTCTCCAGGGGATAATATGACCAGAAGTACAGTATTCCACCTAGTCCAGACCAACCTAGGTTGTGTTTCACTACATTCACCAGAGTAATCTGATAATACATTTAATGCTATTAATTCTTACATGTGATTGCTATTTCCATCATCTTGTGTTAAATAAAACCAACAGTCATAGCCTTTGTACACACGGTCGGAGATTCCGACGGAATGTGTCCGATCGGACCGTATTGTCGGATAATCCGACTGTGTGTGGTCTCCATCGGACTGTTTCCGTCGGAATATCCGACGGACCAAGTTTTCCAACTTGTCTATAAAATTTTCCGACAACATGCTCCGATCGGACATACTCCGATCATGTGAAGCCTACTCCGACGGACAAAGTGCCACGCATGCTCAGATCAAATTCCTAGACCAAACCTATTGGCTACTAGCCTGAACGTAGTCCCGTCATAACAAAATAACGTCATTACGTTATGTACAATCGGATTTTCCGACAACTTTGTCCGACCGTGTGTATGCAACAGTTTTGGACAAAATCCGTTGGACAAAATCCAACGCATTTGGTTGTCAGAATGTCCGACCGTGTGTACAAGGGCTTAGTAGTTTGCTTTCTATTTTGCATACTTTTAACTCTCCAAAGATGCTCAGTAGTGTTGTTTGATCTCCTAGTGGTCATGGATTTGCCCAAAAACAAGGGTAAAATATTTAACATTTACAGACCATACTTAACAAAATCCTATGACTTCACTGTAGGCACAAGAGAAAAGCATAAAGTATAAGTCCACTGAAGTACAGAGGCCCCAGAAAACATTTCCTACACTTTAGTTGCTTCAGTAAGCAATCTATATTTGACAAGAATAAAAAGACCTGGGAACGCAAAAAAAAGATTGAATACACTGTGCTGATTAAGCATCTTACACACTCAGGGAGTCCAGTGTTCCTTAGCAATTCTAATAGTTTGCAATGTGCTCCCAACAATTTAATTAGAACACCGTATATGTGACATGAAACTCTAAATTACTCTTACATTATATCAATAGCTTTTATATATTTATACCATACATCCATACATATAAAGCCACTGAAAACATATTATGGCAAACCATTCCACAAAAGTGCAGTCGTAGTCTTGCTTAAGTATGTAACTAGTTGGACACAGTTTTGCAAGAAGAGTCATTTAGAGTGACCTGGTAACTTTGAAAATTACTGCATATATTATAAAGATATTAATGAAAAGGACCATAATAAAAAATGCATTAAAACAAAGGCTAATGGGCAAATGACTTTTCTAAGAAATGATTCATCAGGCATGCCATATCACTTTGCTGAAGCTGCAGAACAGTTATGGCTGAGATCATCAGAACTGTGTCTGAAGTACCCGTAGTCCTGGAGGTTATTAACAGTGGAGCAGTGATGTACAGTTAAAGCAATTAACCATGACATCCAGTGCCTTCAGTTATGTTAGATAGTGGCAGCCACATTCCAAATTTGTAAATACTTAAAAAATTATTATCACAATTTTTAAAAAATGTATTAAGCTCCCAATGGGACAAAGTACGCATAGTACTTTGTCCAATCTTCCTAGGTGCTCTGTAACATTAGCTGCAATGACAGGTAGGTTGCCTCTTTCCCCCTTGGCACATGACCGCCCAACACCACAGCTAGTAAGGAGAAGGCTGTTTTGATAACAGGCACCTGTCTCTGGCTCCCATGCAAGCACTGAAAAGAGGAATGAAGAGGGGAGTGAGACACGTTAGCATTCATTTTGCTGGTGCTTGCCCCTGGTAAGTCCTGAGAGCCAAAGACAGGTACTCCCTATCCTTGCTAGCTAAGTTGGGTGGCCGTGTCAAGGAGGAGAGTCTTGTCTAACATTGCAGCTAGAAAGATGGGACAAAGTACTGCATGTACATTGTCTGATGGAGAACTGAATAATAATAAAAATAGTAATAGGTCTTCTTTAGGGAAAAAATTTATATATCCAAAAAATATACGGTATATATATATTTTTATTTATTTGACAAGCTCATTCTGCATCCTTGCATCTCTTTGTGCAAGGTTTGTAAGCTTGAACAAAAACCCAGACTTGGAGTCCTTCACCCTAGAAAGGTCTTTTTGGCACAGTTATCTTTGGTTCTTTGATTACAACTCTTGATTTGTCCTAATATTGTAACATTATCCAAAATATCACACTTAAGTAATGGAGTTCAGTGTATTGGATCTTGTTCTGTCCCATTTGTTGATCCAGAGGGAAAACCTTTAGAGCTTTCACATTAACAGGCTCAAGTCACTTCCTTGGACCATGTTGCTAGAAATGTTTGATCACAGCAAAATAATTACTGGATAATGGTTTACTTGGCTCTAGGCTTAGGGCCATATGCTTATTCAAACTGCAACTTTCTTACTTAGTTCAATTTGTGTTGCAATAAAGTGTACTGGTCTGTTCAGCTGGGAGTTTTTGCAGCCCATCACAGCATGAACAATTTTTTTCAGAGATTTTTTTTTTCTTATTACAATGTCACTAAAATGAATGGTGCATTTACACCATAAGGTGTGATCAGTTGTATTTAGGTCCTGATAACTAGACCTTTTTAAACAAGTTCAGTCACAGAGAATTCAAAAATGTGAAAAAATTAAAAAAAGTATGTATCGCAGAGTGACACTGCGAACAGACCAGTATTAATGTGCCAACGTCCCGATATAGATTACAAAGGAAAGAAGAACTAATGTTTTATGGACTTTACAAGGCACATGAGTACTCTGTCTAAAAATAATGAGCATTTTTTATTATTTAGTTTCCACAAGGTGGCAAAGATTAAGCAATAACATATATGTATATATATATATATATATATATATATATATATATATATATATATATATATATATATAGTACAACAATAGTTGTTATAACATAAAAAATATATATATGAATAATATTGATATGACCCACAGTGCCTGATCACTAATAGTCTTCAATAAGGCTTAAAGTTACATATATAGTACTACAATGTATAATACAAAGCCATTGGTTGCAATATTCAATATAAGAGATACATTCAAAAATAATGGGTTGGATCCCAGGAGTAGTTTCAGGCGTGAGGGTTCAGATTTTATCTAGAAAAATGGCTCGACATGTTCCGCGCTCACATAGCGCTTCTTCAGGAGCAGTTCACACATAGGGTTAAAAATAGCAGTATGTAAATATCTGTCAACTTGCTGGTAAGCAAGCGAATAGCACTAAATTAGTGTTGGCAGCAAAGGATCAGTTGCAAGTGGGTAATGCTATTAACCCCTCTTATCCAAGAGTAAAATACCACAGGCCTCAGTCAAATAATGACAGTAGTAGCATAGAGTTGGTGCATCAGGTCATCCACCGGCAGTGTAGCCACATATAATGCGATCTCCTGTGGGGGAGCAGAAACAACCAATGCAGCCCGTTCTTCGTGTGTCCCTAACAACGCTATATCTATGGCTTTTAAGGACATTTAAGGACATTTAAGTAAGGTCGTACCTGAAAGATTGTACAGAAGAAAACAGGCATATCTTATCAGGACCACAGACACAGAAAACTACAGCCATCTCAATTTTCTATTGTTGTGTTATAAGCAAACATTGTTTTAGGTTTAAACTACCTTAGTGATTGTAAACGTTTAGTTTTTTTTTTCTAAAATAATAAACATGTCATACTTACCCCTTCTGTGCAATGGTTTTGCACAGAGCAGCCCTATTCTCCACTTCTGGGGTCCCCCACTGGTGCTCCTGGCTCCTCCTGCCTTCTGCATGTCCCCATAGCAAGCCACTTGCTATGGGAGCACTCGTACATGCTTGATCCCACACAGTGTGGCTTAGCCCAATCCCCCTTTCTGCTCATAGGATTTGATTGACAGCAGCGAGAGCCAATGTCTCCCACTGCTGCCATGCCTCTTGTGAGAATAGGAGAGAGAAGTGCAGCTCTACTGCAGATGGGCACTTCGCTAGATTAAGATTAGGCTCAGGTAAGTATTTGGGGGTGGGGGTGAAATGCAAAGATTTTTTACCATAGTGCAGAGAAGGTATTAAAATGAATTAAAGCAAAAAATCTGTTAACTTTACAACCACTTTGGTATGTCTTATAGTTATGTAATGTAAGTCCCATAAATGTGCTCAGCATAGTCAGCAAAATTCCATTTGATGAAAGGGGGTACACGCTATGTGAAACCTATTTTAGATTTTTCCATGAAACATTATATTTAATTTGCATAACAGTAATTTCATAAAAAAAGAAAAAAGTACAGCAGGCTCTTGAGTACAAGGTGAGGCAGCTCAGCTCCACAAGAAGCACATTCACTTAGAACATTAAAGTAATATTAAAGTCTGGTTTGAAAAAAAAAAGTAATCAAGTATGTATTCTTAACTTTGAAAGTACCTTCCTTTACCAGTGGCGGCCACTCCATAAGAGCCCCAGGGGCATCGCCCCCCCCCCTATCCATACGTCTGGCCCCCTGATCTACATACAGGGTGCCAGACTATATATATATATATATATATATATATATATATATATATATATATATATATATATATATATATATATATATATATATATATATATATTACAAAAGCATTTATTTCACATCTAATGGCATGCCTTCAGCTAAAATAATGTATAATAATTATTCGGGTGTATAAAGTGTCATTTTATAAATAAACATGAGCGCTTTATTACAATTATAGACCTGATAAATCATCTTCTTGACTGCATATTTGTAATGAGTTAATAGTTCCAGGTGTACAGGTAGTTACAGGATGTAACATCTGTTCTCAGGCTACCATGAACAAGAAAGCTGTCTGAAATCCACATGTGACTCACAGGTAATGGTTGGGGACTACTGCTTGCTGCGACAGTAAGGGATTTGTTTGAATTTTTCAAATAATTTTTTTACAATATAATATATATATATATATATATATATATATAGATAATATATATATATATATATATATATATATATATATATCATTTTTTTGGTTCCTATCATCTCGCATATGTACAAATATAACACTTTTGTAGAGCTTGAAAGCAATATTAAAACAAAAAGAAAACATTTATTATATTGCCGCTTATCAATTCTTAGATGTGATGCCTTCATTCTTTTTCTTTTTTTAAGCGTTCTTTCCTTTATTTTTACCTGGTGATCCGGCCAGTAAATGTTGTTCTTAAATAAAATAAGCTGCCCTGCAAATGTAGCAGTTACAGGGTTGAGAGAAACTATTTATCACTGACAAGGTGTGCTTACAATGATTTTATTTATTTATGCAAAACCTTTATCCCAAGTAAAAAATAACTGTTGCTGCAACTCTTAATAATGTTTGCGCTGGTGTTTGGCTTCAATTTGTTAGTGCACCTAAATATGTAAGTCCATTTAACACTCCCTTCCGCCAAATCAACAATACTGCTGTCCAAAGGCTCTCTAATATAGGAGGTGTGTTACTGGCCAGATCACCAGGTGAAAACGAACGCACCACATCATGGCCAGCTCAGATTTATTACATTTTTGTTTTGGGTTTAATATCGCTTTAAGGGCTGGTTCACATCAGATGCAGTCCAGTGAGTTTTCAATGTGCATCAAAACTGCATGAAAAGTGTTTTTCCATGTATTCCAATGATCCCCCAGTTTACCCTAGTGCCGTGTGTTCCAGTGCAGTCAACAAAAGTAGAACCCTTTGCATTTTTTCTGTATGGAACGCAGCAAAATGCATCAAAAATGCATCAAAATGTACTGGAATGCACGCTTCCTAAATGCAACAGAAAAGCAAATTGTGGTGGTGTGAATCCACCCTTATTGCATAATACTGGAGGAAAAGTGGACTTATGGCAGTGAATTTAAAGTCATCACTGTGTCAAGTACTCAAACTTTTAGGCTCGGTTCACACTGCCGCGACTTGGGATCCAATTTGTAAGACTCCAAGTCGCATGACATGTGAAATCCCATGTTAGTGCGTTAGTCAATGAGAGCTGTCTTAACCACTTCAGCCCCCTTAATGACCAGCCAATTTTTTGTGATACGGCACTACATCGCTTTAATTGACAACTGCGCGGTCCTGTGACGCTGTACCCAAACAAAATTGATGTCCTTTTTTATGTATTGATTGGTCCGCTCAAAAGTTAGGGTGTCTACAAAATGGGGAAAAGATTTATGGCATTTTTATAATTTTTTTGTTTTACTAGTAATAGCGGTGATCAGCGATTTTTAGTGGGATTGCGACATTGCAGCTGACAGATCGGACACTTTTGACACTTTTTTGGGACCAGTGACATTTATACAGTGATTAGTGCTATAAAAATGCACTGATCACTGTATAAATGACACTGGCAGGGAAGGGGTTAACACTAGGGGGCGATCAAGGGGTTTAGTGTTCCCTCAGAGGTATTTCTAACTGTCAGGGGGACAGACTGACTGGTAGTACAGAGAGATGCTCCTATAACCTTATAATCACTAGGAACAAACGATCACACTGTACTCCCCTGACAGAACAGGGATCTTCTTTCTTTACAAAGACAGATCCCCGTTCTGCCTCTCTATGGAATGATTGCGGATGGCAGGTGGACATCGCGCCCACCAGCCACACGCATCGAACATTGCGACCGCAGGCCATTTGCATCGGCGCCACACTCGCTGTACTATTAAAGGAGGCACGTACCGGTACAGCGATTCATGCAATAGACCTGCCCTGCCGCAGTATACCTGTGGTGGCTAGTCAGCAAGTGGTTAATGAGCGCTACTGTACTACTTCAATGCAACTTCTATCCAATTTGTGCCCATATACTTTAACTGAAGTCGCCTCCAAATCCATACTGGTACATTGATTCATGCAATAGACCTGCCCTGCCGCAGTATACCTGTGGCAGCTGGTCAGCAAGTGGTTAATTAGCACTACTGAATTCGTTCCGATTTCAGAAAAGGTTCCTGTACTACCTCAATGCGACTTCTATCCAATTTGTGCCTATAGACTTTAACTGAAGTCGCCTCATCTATATTGATGTGATTTGTATCTGTCATTACAGGAAGATTACCCAGGCATTTTAGCTGAAATTAGCTTCAAGTCGCATCAAAGTAGCATTCAAGTCACATCAAGTTGCCAGGAAGTCACCTGGCAAGTTGCATGACTCCCTGGTCACAGTAGTGTGAACCAAGCCTAATGCATTTTCTGTGTGTTTGCTTTATATCTTTTCATTTGCAATATTTACTTTTTATTTGTTAATTAAAGTGTTACTAAACCCACAACAGTAAAATCAGTCTGTATATGCAGTAAAGCATGCTTGTTGTACTACTGTGGAACCTAAGGGGTTAATCCTCTGCATTGTGTAAAGAGGCTGTTAGATCCTGTCTTCTTTGATCCTCCCCTACTTCCACTGTCCCCAATCCATCTCCTGATAGAACCAAGCTGCACATGCTCAGTTTGGTGTGTATTGCTAAAAAGTGTTTTTGTTTTTTTCTTGGGAGGGTGCATGGTATTACAATCAGCACTGTTCAGACAGAGGGTCAGGGGCCCTGCAGCCTGATAGGACAATCAGGGGAGAATGAAAACTCCTCCTACAACCTTTAATCAGACACTGATAGAAGTCACAAGACTGCTATATACTGCCGATGAGAAAAGGTATTTAGCAGTTTATATTTATTAAACTAATTGCATTTCCATGTTCTGTGTACTGTGGGAGACCAGATATAGTGAATGCAAGTTCCTTGGTTTAGTAACACTTTAAGATATCAAGTTCAATTATGGAATAAATAGAGAGAGAAAAAAAATGCATCCTGTATCTTCTCTTTTTGTGAATCTGTTCTTGTGTAATATTTCAAACTAAGCAGTAAGTGGGGGGCCCTCCCACCATGTCTCCATTAATGAGCTCCAAGCCATAGCTACCTATTATTAAGGCTCACGGTAAGTACATAGGAAGGCTGTAAATGACATAAGCTGTCAGCGTTTTCCAACCTGTGTTTATTACACGCAGTAGACTGCCCAGAGTTATAAAGCATTGGTTCTATTAAGAATAATGTTTGACATGCAGAAGAACAAATGAGAAATACATTCAGATGCTACCCTGCAGATAGACCCCAGTGGGGGAATTCCATTAGCATATTATATTCAGTGGATTTATACTCTAAAAAACCAAACATGTGGAGAGAACATGTTGCGTACACACAAGTCGGCAAAAGAATAAAAAGGCAGCTTCCAGTTGGTCAGCGGACATCAGTAAAGCCATACTTGGAACAGAGAAATCCTGCAAATTCCTTGACCTTTCTGTCTGCAAATATCAGCTGGAAGGTGGTTTAAATGCCATATGCCTGAGCGCACGGAGGCCTGTTTTCATATTACCGCCATGGACTGATGCTTAAAAATTGGCAGGCTGTAAGCATTCTGATTAATATGCATTATCCATTAAAGTGTCTATGCTGTGTAACCTACTATTGTATGATAGTATGATGCTTAGGTCACACTGACTATATGCAGCATACTGAAGATTCGATCTTGCTCGAAACTTAAAAACATTATAAAACTGATGACAGCAGCATGTGCCATCAGGCATGACCGTTTTATTTTTTTTTCAATAACACACATGCAGTTTTGCCACATTACTGAAAAAATATATGTACAGTGCTGTGTATAGATTTCTGAAACATCAGCAATATCCCAGCATGGCCTGGAATCTGCTTGTTATAGTGGAAAATAATAAAAATGTGTTGGGGGTTGGTGCGCTTAGAATCCAACATGATTTTTTAATTTTTTTATATTGGGTTCTGTCTTACGTTATAAAATTGATAGTTGGAATTTATTATAAGCAGCAACTCTTTCTTCCAAGAATATTTACGTAATTTAAATAGATGCATGCCTTCTTATAAGTGATATTTACAGAATGGCAAAATCACTCTACGTTGGAAAACCACATTTTCTACGAATATTATTGTACTTGAGTGTATAATCAATAAAAAAAAATAAAAAATTGCTGCCATGGCCATTGAACTGTTCATACCATATACACCCTCTGTTCGACAGGAGATACTTGCCATGTATTCTGTAACCTAAATTCATAACAACACTGCGTTATGAAAGGAATCAGAGGAATATGTGCTTCTAGTTCCATGTAGGAACCATCTGTTATATTTTTCTTAAGACTTAGCCACAAATCTGTCAGGAAAACTGTTATCCTTTCCAGAGAGAACATTGCATAGTTATTTCAGACGTAAGTGTGATTGTTTTCTGCTTTAAAATATGCTTTACAAATTCAGATGGAAGATGCTTATTAAATGCATTCTAAGTCAGTGATCTCTCTGATCTTCCCTTATGCTGTCTAGTTAGTCATCCTGCTAATGCTTCTTACAAAACAACATTGTACAGAAAGTATTCCCGACTACCTGGAGAAAAAATAATGGAAGGCCTTGGGGAAAAAAGAAGGCAAGGGAGGGAGGCAAATGTACATAAAGTCATGACATGGTTATACAGTAGCTATAGTGGAACATACCCATGTATGTATTATTTCCATCATGTGTTAACTGCTTAAGAACCGCCTCCTGCACATATATGTCGGCAGAATGGCATGGCTGGGCACAAGCACGTACAGGTATGTTGCTCCTTAAGTGCCCAGCCATGGGTCGGGAGCGTGCCGCCGGGGGCGCGCACCCAACCCGGTCTTGAGCTCCGTGACCATGGCCACGGGACCAGCGGACCCGATCGCCGCTGGTGTCCCGCGATAGGGTCACAGAGCTGAAGAACAAGGAGAGGTCTGTGTAAAAAAACCTCTCCCCGTGCTTCCTACTGTGGCTGTCACCGATTGCCTGTTCCCTGTTATAGGGAAAGAAGATCAGTGACGTCACATGCCAGGCCACGCCCCCTACAATAAAAAAAAACACATAATGTCACACATAACCCCTCCTCACCCCCTAGTGGTTAATTCCTTCACTGCCAGTGTCATTTACACAGGAATCAGTGCATTTAAATAGCACTGATTGCTGTATAAATGACAATGGTCCCAAAAATGTGTCAAACATGTCCGATGTGTCCGCCATAATGTAGCAGTCACAATAAAAATCAATGATTGCCGCCATTACTAGTAAAAAAAAAATATTTATAAAAATGCACTATAAATGCAATAAAAATACACTATTGCGAATTGGATGCAGGTTCACTGCATTCAGTTTGCAATGGCAGGAGATTTTGATTGGCTCTATAAGGAGCCGTAGGAAAAATGAATAGCTGGATATCTGCACTCCAAAAAATTCCCCTTTACAGTATAAAAATGGATACCAAAGCATCACAAATGGGTACAGACCAACTGTACAGCTGCTGACACGTTTCAGACCAGGCACGGTGCTTAGTCATAGCTATGACTAAGCACCATGCCTGGTCTGAAACACGTCAGAGGCTGTACAGTTAGTCTGTACCCATTTGTGATGCTTTGGTATCCATTTTTGTATAATAAAGGTGAATTATTTGGAGTGCTTCTATCCAGCTATTCATTTTTCCTATTACTCCTGTTGCAAACAGAGCCTGCACCCTGCTTGATTGTGGAGACAGCTGAATCCAGGAGAAGTAATTACCTTTGAGCGGTGAACTTCCTTTCTCTATGGAGCTGGTTCACATTATCTCTGCTGCGGCTCAGGTCCCATGTGCGTCTTTTGGTCCGTTTCAGGTTCGAATTCAGCCAAAATATTGGGCTGAAATCAGACCTGAAACGTTGAACAAGAACGCACCGGACCCCTGTTGTGCATGCAAAAATAGTGTGAACCCAGCCTAAAACTGGAGAGTGCAAAATCTGATTCAGCTCTGCATAGAAACCAATCAGCTTCCAATGTTTACCACAGCTTAAAGTGATATTAGTAATTTTGCACAAAGCAGCTCTGATCCTCTTCTTTTTGGGTCCCCCACCGGCGCACCTGGCTTATTGCACTTGAGAAATGCCCCCAGAGAAAGCCGCTTGAACTGGGGGCACCACTGCATGCTCGCTTCTGAGCTGCTGCTCCACCCATGCATAAGACATATAGAGCCACGATTTGGGGCCCACCCCCCACTCTCTCCTTATTGGCTCACTGGCTGTGATTAACAGCAATGGGAGCCAATAGGATCCCGCTGCTGTCTCAGCCAATGAGGAGGGAGAGTCCCCATACAGCTGAGGCTATCATGAACATCGCTGGATCGGATGGTGCTCAGGTAAGGATTGGGGGGCACTGCACACAGAAGATTTTTTACCTTCATGCATAGAATAGATCCAGTGGCTAGTGTATCTGAAGTCTAGTGAAAGACTGGGAGCTTGTTGAGTGAAGAAAGCTGAGAACTGTTCGTTTTGCAAATAATTGAATACAATAGTCATTAGTAACAGCTACAATATTGTTGCCATAGGAGACAGCAATCCTACCTATACGGAAGTTCTATCTGGCTGGAGGCCTTCACCTGTATAGCTGTCTACCTATAGAAGTCTGGGAGTTTGCTAATTATCATTGCATCTACCTAAGGGTGTGCTGGCCCTAACTCTCTCTCCCATAGTTCTGTTTAAGAGACAATAAATCACTTTTTCTTTTCTAAAAGTCTCTGGTGCCCACCCTTTCATCTTGCATTATACCCACCACGCCTTGCAACCCACTCTACATGGAAGGATGTCAGCTGTCCCTAACTCTGGAGGTAACCATTAGGTCTCAAGGGGCCCGGGACTTTGCTATGTTGGGTAAGGGTCTTGATGCATTAAAATATAGCCATATAGATGATAATCTTATGACACTACATACGGAGGTCATAAGTAGAGCATTAGCACATCAAAAAAAAAATGGGGTAATATTACTGGCTTATTCCCTTCAGTGTACCTATAAAACATTTCCCATATCTTAGAAATGCTTTGGTGTCATGATGTGCAAATAATAATAATAATAAAAAATGCATTGATTTAAGAGAGCTTCTCACAGAGTCCTTTAAAAGCATCCTCGGAAGGCTGCATCTTATGGATTTCTGTGCTTGAATTTTAACTCAAGATAATAAATACATAGTGTCAGGTACATCCTACAATAAATGTGCAAAGAATACATCTTCACAATAAAAAACATCTACCTTGATAGCAGCAAGTGGTTGTCAAGTGAGCGTTAAAAGTGATCCCTCTGTAGCACCATATTTAAAAGGTTTTCCAGAGAGAGGGGATAGCTTTCCACAGTTTGTGACTGATGCAGTTTCTTTTAACTTTTACTTTTCTTCCCCAGGCTAAATCACTTGCACAGACTGAACTAATCTCCACAATAAGCCACCTCTTTGATTATAATTCCCAGTAAAGCACCACTGTGCCAGTCTGCAAGTTCATTTAAAAAATTTGCCCATAATGTATACCTACTGCCATGTCTCAGCCTAGGAAAGCTTGATCCTACCATGGCAGCAGGAGAATGTTTTTCAAGGTCGGTATGTGCATGTAGATGAAGAGGTTGCACAACATTCTAAAGTTGCTAGTCCTATTTCATAAATCACCGACACTTCTGAACCAGAGGTGGCTATAACTAGGTAAAGAGATCTTCCCATAACAAAGATGGTTATTAATACAGTCTTGCAAGATAGCGGCTTTCGATGCATTTTGTCCAATTTGCGGCAAATTCTCATCTGTGTTTTTTTTTTTTAGGTAAACCTGCCATGAGAGAAATATTAGACTACCATTGGTCTCCACAATTTTCAAATATCAGGTTTACTTTAAAGATAAATTGTGATAGGAAGTAAAAACATTGAAAAGTAGCCATATTTTAAAGATATGGGTGAAAAAAGAAATTACAAAATGCAACAAAATCTAAAAAGAAATAAAAACAAAAACAAAACGATGACCTTCACTCAAGGAAAGATCATCATGAAAATGTTTTCAGCTCAAAATAATGGGTTTTATCATATTTATAGTCATGTTTGTTTACAGCAAAAGGGGTTTAAAAATTGGTATGATGTCTAAAAATATATTTTTTATGTTATCTGAAAATAGTAAATAAAAATTGGCCAGAGCTGTTTTATAAAGAGTTTTGTCATCCAAGGTATACCTCCTATTTAAAGTGGTTGTAAACCCTTACAAACCACTGTGACCTACAGGTAAGCCTAGATTAAGACTTACCTGTAGGTCCAAGCAATATCTCCTAAACCTATATGGTTTAGGAGATATTTGCCCGAAAACGGGCACCGCTGTCTACGGCACATGCGCCGTAGACAGTGGCGCGCAGGCGCACTGAGCGCAGCATTTCCAAGAATGGAGCTGCCGCGCGTGTCGACTCCCGTGCGCAAGCGCGGGAGTGACGTCATCGCGGCTTCGCCGAATGACAGCGGCGGAGCTGCGAGACGCCACCAGCAAGATGGATGCGGCGGACTACAGGGGACAGCGGCGACTTCGCTGGCTCCTGTGTCAGGTAAGTGACACATAATGGGCTACTATGCGATGCATAGTAGTCCATTATGCTTTGCCTTTGCAGGGAATGAAAGAGGAAGTAAACCCATCAGGGTTTACTTCCTCTTTAAATAAGTTTGGAATGTCCACATTAAAAATCAGTGTCCAAGTTCTAAGTATAAACACTTGTACAGCACGATATCCAAGAAGTTCAATATCTCAGAAACCCAATTATGGCTATACTCAGTGGCATTCAGAGCTGTCTTAGAACCCCCATCTCAGTTGGGGATATGAGTTCAGACTCATACAGTAAAGGTCATTAGCACTAATTGTTTGCAAGTGATGTGTTAGACCTGGTTTGAGGGGGCATGGGAATATCACGTTGCTAAGTTGCTTTTCCTACTGGTAAATTGCCACTTCATTTTACACTTTCATAAGCAAAAATTACATGTTGTCTTATTCTTAGTACTTAATTACATGCATGACCTCATTGTTCCAATAATTATGCATAAAACATGCACAAACAGATAATGGATCATGGGAATAATTATAGGCGACACATAGAAAAATGAGATAAAATAGATCACATGCACAGCAAATATTTTGTAAGTGTGATACAATACCATGAACCCGATGTAGATGCCAAACCACATGTATCATGCCAAAATAAATAAAAGGTATAAAAGGTATAAGGAACGTTAGCTAGTCCAAATTATTCGGTGGAGGGGGGATAGTGGTGTTGAGTTGTTTTTCAGGAGTTGGGCTTGACCCCTTAGTTCCAGTGAAGGAAACTCTTAAGGCATCAGCATACCAAGACATTTTTGACAATGTCATGCTCCTAACTTTGTGGGAAAAGTTTGGGGATGGCCCCTTCCTGTTCCAACATGACTTTGCACCAGTGCACAAAGCAAAGTCCATAAAGATTTTGGGGTGGAGGAACTTGACAGGCCCACACAGAGTCCTGATCTCAACCCAATAGAACAGCTTTGGGATAAATTAGAGCGGAGACTGCTAGCCAGGCCTTCTCACCCAACATCAGTGCCTGACCTCAAAAATGCGCTTCTGGAAGAACAGTCAAACATTCCCATTGACACACTCCTAAATCTTGTGGGCAGCCTTCCCAGAAGAGTTGAAGCTGTTATAGCTGCAAAGGGTGGGCCAACTCAATATTGAACCCTACGGACTAAGCCTGGGACACCATTAAAGTTCACTTGTGTGTAAAGGCAGGTGTCCCAATACTTTTGGTTTTATATATATATATATATATATATATATATATATATATTGAATTGGCAACATTATCAAGCAATCACCTGCCATTCACTTCTACTCACAACAATCAGAATATAACAGGTACTGGTACCAATACCACACCTGTTAAATAGATTATATGTGAAGTATGCCTTAACAGAACCATCAAAAGTCCCCAGCTCCATGGCTGGGCACTATGGAGTACAATATTTAGCATAAAAGCCTTATTATGACACCAGTTCTTCCAGGCTTTTCTCTTCTTCTCCGTAAAATGTTTCACCTCTGAGTGTGGTCCAATCAGTCTGACTGAATGTTATGTTGAAAAATTGAGATTATCATGTGGTTTCAACACATATACAGCTCCACATGTGATTATTACATGCTGACTTTTGCTCAACTATGCAGTTTTAGAGCTGGGGACTTTTGATGGTGCTATGCAGGCACACTTCACATATGATTTATTTAATTAATGTGATATTGGTTTTGATTCATTCTGATTGATGTGAGCAAGCATGAGTGGAAAAGTGGTTGGCGGGTGATGTTGTCAATTTGCCTTTTACTTCAATACGTAGAAATTTTTGGAGAGAAAGTTGCATTTGACATGTTATATATATATATATATATATGCAAATTTATATTAAATGTATTTTTTGTGCAGCAGTTCTTTATAACTTTTCTTTCTTTTGGTGTTCTTTATAATTATAAGCAACCCTGTGAATTTATTGTTCATATATAATATACACCTAGCAAACGTTTGACATGCAGGCCCATTATGTACTACTGTCATCATTCACATCATTTTAACAAGAAACAACCCTCAACTGATTTTCTCTGTATATACTAAAAAAAAAAAAAAAACATTTAGAACCATCACTTTTTTTATTGTTAGTGTAGCTGCTTTGTAAAATAAAAAACAGCCATTATTTTTGTGACTCAAAAAATGTGAATTTAACCTTTACCTCTACTACTCTTACAAGAATATAAGTAATACTACATGGCTGACCAATAAAACTCTTTGAAAGATGAAAAGGCCATGATACAACATAGCAAAATACTTCTAACCCAGAGGATGGTATCATAAATTAAAGACAGTATAACCTGAATGGATTTTTTTCATATCCGTGTCTAGCACAGAAGAGGTTTTATGTTATCTTGCTGCACTGAAAAACTTAGGTCTTGTATTCTTGTCCCCTGGTATTTGTGTATTATTAAACCTCAATGACTTATGTCTAAACCTTCAATCAACAACAATGGGGGAAGGATAGTGTTCTAACCCTATAAACCGACAGATAAACAAAGGTTTTAGAATAGTTTGTATCGTAAAAAATGAGTCACTATTTTCAATTAGTCATAATTACTACCCACAGCAAGAACATTACCACTGAAAGATAGTGAGATGATAGCTAGACCAACAGATTGAGGAAACACAAATGGACAGAACATTAGAGATAAAACACTGTGGGGGTTATTTACTAAAATTGGAGAGTGCTAAATCTGGTGCAGCTCTGCGTAGAAAAAAATAAGCTTCCGGGTTTTATTGACAAAGCTTAATTGAACAAGCTGAAGTTAGAAGCTGATTGGCTACCATGCACAGCTCAACTGGATTCTGAGTGCACCAGTTTTAGTAAATCAACCCCTGTATCCTATCCATCCAAGGCACGTTCACGGTAGCTGTTGTGCTATTCAGTTAGCTCATGGCATAAACTTTGAACTCCAACATACCCCCACTTTATCATTATTTTTTGTTTTTACTAGGAGGATGCGATACAGGTAGACAAGTGCTTTAGAACTAGCACATACACGTAAATGGCTGTGTTCAAAGCTTTCACATCATAAAGCAAACTTCGGTCTTTGAAGGTAGACAGAATAACTCTTCAGTTCCTATTTCAGTTCTGACATGAGATATTATACCTTGGGAGGCTTGAATGGGTCTGTTTCAATAAATAAAGAAAAGCAAGATGTTTCCACTCACGGCTTATTGAAGTCAGCTGTGTGGAAAAAGCTATGAATGTAAATCTATGGATGGTGTAATGATACATTTACTTGTTCTGCAGATTCATTATGAAATCACGTGATTGTTAAAATACAAGACCTATTTACTGGAAATAGTTTCAATAATGTGAAAAGATGCATCTCCCTTAGTTAGGCCTCTCTTATGGCTATTGTGGATTCAATTTGAAAGCCTTTCTGCATGAAAACAGTAAGGTCACTCCAAGTCTAAGCACCTATACTTCCTAAGAAAAGCACAGGCTGTGTGAAGAGATAATATATTTAATGCTCTGCATACCCTGCAGACTTGGAATGACGTTCAAACAATCTAGTTACGTCAGTATCTAGTCGATTTAATATTAGAAGAATTTATATTAATGTTGATATATACAGAAGAGGCAGTGCTAACCAATCCATTTACTGCTACTTGGTCTAAGACTATCGATTTCAGAAGAAAAACTTACATAACAATGTAGTTAGGTGCACAATCACTTTGCTCTGGATATACAGTGCCTGGAAAAAGTTTTAATACCCCTTGAAATTCTCCACATTTTGTCATGTTACAACCAAAAATGTAAATGTATTTTATTGGGATTTTATGCAATAGACCAACATAAAGTGGCACATAATTGTGAAGTGGAAGGAAAATAATAACTTGTTTTCAAAATGTTTTACAAATAAATATCTGAAAAGTTTGGCGTACATTTGTATTCATCCCCCTTTACTCTGATACCCCTGACTAACATCTAGTGCAGTGATGGCAAACCTTGGCACTCCAGATGTTTTGGAACTACATTTCCCATGATGCTCATGCACTCTTCAGTGTAGTTGAGCATCATGGGAAATGTAGTTTCAAAACATCTGGAGTGCCAAGGTTCGCCATCACTGATCTAGTGGAACCAATGTGTTATTTAATCTCACCTGTCCACCTGTGTGTAATCTCTCATTATAAATACAGCTGTTCTGTGAGGCGCTCAGAAGTTTTTTAGAGAACCTTAGTGAACAAATAACATCATGAAGGCCAAGGAACACACCAGACAGGTCAGGGATAATGTTTTGGAGAGGTTTAAAGCAGGGTTAGGTCATAACAAAACATCCCAAGCTTTGATCTTACGGAGCCCTGATCAATCCATCATCTGAAAATGGAAAGAGTATGGCACAACTGCAAATCTACCAAAACATGGCCGTCCACCTAAACTGATAGGCCAGGCAAGGAGAGCATTAATCAGAGAAGCAGCCAAGAGCCCCAGGATAACTCTGTAGGAGCTGCAGAGATCCACAGCTCAGGTGGGGGAATCTGTCCACTACTAGTCGAGCACTCCACAAATCTGACCTTTATGGAAAAGTGGCAAGAAGAAAGACATTGTTGAAAGAAATCCATAAGAAGTCTTGTTTGCAGTTTGAGAGAAGCCTGTGGGGGACACAGCAAACATGTGGAAGAAGGTGCTCTGGTCAGATGAGACCAAAATTGATCTTTTTAGGCCTAAAAACAAAATCATTCTCCTTCAACTTCACAATTATGTGCCACTTTGTGTTGGTTTATCACATACAACTCCAATAAAACACATTTACGTTTTTGATTGTAACATGAGAAAATGTGGAAAATTTCAAGGGATTTGAATACTTTTTTCAAGGCATTTTATACGTATGTATAAGTTTAACGTATCTACAGAAAAAAATATATAAGTTCCGCCCATTTTGTGTCCTTCATGTGGAAATGTGAAAACAAGCAGTGGATGTCATGTTCCGCATCTCACTAATTACCATGGTGTCAGGAACCAGTCAATTGTTGGATAAAACTGTTTACTAGCATTTCGTGGTTTTCACTGACACCGCATGTGATAGATTCAGCTGTACGAATAATGTGCAATTACCTTTGAGAATTTTTGTCAATTCTGTAAATAATTAGACAAGGTAACTTTCAGTATGCTGGAACATTTCTGATGTTTGATGTGGTAAACAGCATTGTGAATACTTATATTTTACCTGAATTCCTGAAATTAGTTGTAACTAAACTCACCTTTGAGTTAATATAAATAGATTTGATCATTTAGAGAACTGATATATAAGGAAAAGACATGTTAACGCAAGGTCTTTCTTTCCATATTGGATAAGTATAATATATACTTGATTACAATGAAAACTATTTTGTGTAGTACTTATGCCCCATATACCAGCTAATTCATATTGCATAACCATCCTTAAAAATGTAGTATTTCATTTAAAATGCTCACAAAAGGTAATGTTGAATGAAAAATGAAATGTTATTTCTATTTGGGTACTGAAATTGTACATGAAGAGGTTAAGATTATTTATAATATAATACCTACTAAGCAAATCTATAACAATGCACCACCATAATCAATTTGAAGCTATGCATGCCTGTCTATTAATTACATCACAAAACCACTGCAATACAAGATTTCACATTTCACAACACAAGCTCTAGAGGGAAAAAGGAAATAAAAAGAAGGTTTGCAAAATGCATGAGTCTGGAAATTGAGGTTTTGTTGACATTCATGTTTGATAAATAGAGAACATGCGGGCAAGATTTATTCTTTAAACAAACATCGCTGCAGGCTGTATTCCACACTTCTACCTCATAAGAGGCTGAGGAAAATTAGTTTAGAATCTCAACAGGTTGAAGAAAGAAAGTGGGTAAGGCAATAAAATATATAAAACTTTTCTGTATCATATTAAAGCTCCTTTATACATTTTCATACCTAGCCCTTTTACAATTTTATCCGGATTTCAAAACTAAAATTGACAGCTTTTTTTATGAAAAGATTCATTTATGTGCCGGTTGCAGGGACTATACATGGTAAGGCTTTTCCACTTCTTAGAAAACTTATTCCATGTTAAAATCAATCTCTATAGCAGTGGATTTTCCCTTGCATCCTCCAAGCACTAATCAAGTTATGATCTTTCAAATTGTGTTTGTAGTAAAATATATACTGTATCTATCAATACATTAGTATTGGAAGATCCTTCACATGGATATAAATACAAAATTCTATGCATGCCGCATTCTATTTTTCCTTACAGATTAGGAGGGGGCTTCACTTTTTACCATATGAAAAGACCTGAATTCATTAAAAAAAACAGTAAACCTTTAAGTTCACAATAAAACAAAACAAAAGGGTTTCAAGTGGTTTTAAACCCTAGATTAAGGCTTACCTGTAGGTCCTAGAAATATCTCCTAAACCTACATGGTTTAGGAGATATTTGCCAAAAGTCAGGCACCGCTGTCTACGGCGCATGCGCTGTAGACAGCGGTGCGCAGGCACACTGAGCGCGGCGCTGTCAATGGCGATATGCCGCGAGTGGCAGCTCCCGTGCGGATGCGCAGGAGTGATGCCATCGTGGCTCCGTCAAATGACAGCACCGGAGCAGCGAGACCCACCAAGAAGATGGATGCCCCGTACACAAGGGGACAGCGGTGACTTTGCTGGCTCCTGTGTCTGGTAAGTGACACATAATGGACTACTATCAGGGTTTACTTCCTCTTTAATGTATTCCAAACAATCTGGGGTTGATTTACTAAAACTGGAGAATGCAAAATCTGGTGCAGCTGTGCATGGTAGCCAATCAGCTTCTAACTTCAGCTTGTTCAATTAAGCTTTGACAAAAAACAAAACAAAAGAAAAAAAATGGAAGCTGATTTCTATGCAGAACTGCACCAGATTTGTCTCTCTCCAATTTTAGTAAATCAACCCCCCTGCATCTGAGAGGGGGTACTCAAATGAACAAAGCAGTACAGGCTTATGAGATCACCAGCTACAGCACATAGCACTCAAGCTGTGCTTATCTATTCTCTTCAATGTCTTAATCCAGATATTAGAATAGTAAAAGCAACATAGACCATGCATCCATTGTACATAAATGTAGCCTTAAGTATAACAGAGGCCGAGCAAGGAATATTATTAAAACATTCTTAACAATTTGGCTTTAAAACAGGCCTCACTCATCTCAGTAGCTGCAAGCACATTGGAGTCATTCATCCACACAGTTTATAGCAGGAACAGTGAGGTCCTTGTTTAAGACAGCTCAGCTCTGCCTGCTTCCCTTCCTAATAGTGACTCAGTAGTCTTCAAACATTATGTAAACAGAGAAAATGTACAGTCAAAGGAAGCTGGCATCCACAATAGGAGAAAACTTTAAAGGCTTCATATAGATTATTAACACTTTTATTTACCGTTCTACCAAGTTTAGGTGAATATTTATCATGCAATCTAGATCAAATAAAAAACATTTGGTACTGAATATCTGCTTTCAACATACTGCAGACTGACAAAACAAAAACAATTCCATAGCTCAACTCCCCAACCAGTCTGCTGACCAACCAAATGAACCTGTCTAACCGTCTGTTAAAAGCAGGGGTTTAGTAAGCACGCATCTGCAAACACAAGTGAAAGCTGCAAGGCCTCGTCACGGCACCCTGTATTGCTTGCAGTCCTAACACTACAAATGTATGTGTCTCCACAGTGGAAGCACATGCATGGAATGGATAGATGTGGGACAGGTGAGCCTAGAGGCTGCCCAAGAAAAAAAGGAACAGGAGCACACTGGACACCCAGCAAGAGCATAATGGCAGCTAAGGTGCCCAGTGTGTCCCCAGACCATATATACGAACAGTAACAAAAAACTGGCCACTGCCCACACCCATAACTGGCCTTCACAGTAAGGAGCACATGGAGGACATATACATGTAAAGCCGCGTACACACGGGCGGACTGTCTGGCCAACTTAGTCCGTCGAAACACATTTCAGCGGACAGTCCGCTCGTGTGTGGGCTTCAGCTGACTTTTTCAGCGTGCAGTCTGGCGGACTAAGTATTTCGGAATTTCCGTAATATTGTCCGTCGTACTTTGGTTTCAGCGGACAATCCGCTCGTGAGTAGGCTAGTTCGACGGACTAAGTATGGCGCATGCTCAGAAAGGATTTACACGGCGAAAGGTTGCATTGCTGTGTATTGGACTTCCTATTTCTAGTCTCGTCGTACGTGCTGTACACGTCATCGCGCAAACTTTCGACGGACTGTTTGTGCATCCGTGTGTGGTCAAGTCCGTTCATTCGAAAGTAGGACGGACTGTCCATCGGATTGTCTGACGGACTAAGTTGGCCATACAGTCCGCCCGTGTGTACGTGGCTTAAGACAAAAACAAATGAATAGCTCAACTCACCAACCACTGCTATAGAGACTGACAAAACAGCCTAGATATAGCTAACAAATGACGTCATATGAAGGGTCTGGTTTTCTAAGTTCTACCATAACTACCATAACTACCATCATGACTAACCTGACCCAATAATATCTTGATAACGCATATTAAATATACTGTACACATTACAAAGATATGCTCACTAGAGCAGTGATGAAACACATTTGTGCAATCTGAAAGCTCTGCCATCCAAATCAGTGGTGCCACTGTATGAAGGTCAGGTTCAACTAGGAAAGAAGATTTGCCACTTGGAGGAGTGTCTTGTCCTGAAGACACCACATTTTGGGGGTGTCTAGTATAGAATGCCTGAGCAAGCATACCCTTCATCTGTATAACTTTTCAGTTAAGATGTAAATCGTTTCAGAAAAGCTTAGGCACAGCATATACTGTTAATATTTAAAGTACAAAAATGAAATACATGCAAACTTAAGTGGGGGTATTCACATGGGATTTCTAATTTATTCTCCATCCAATTGTGATATGAGTCATTCAGAGTTAATACTTATATTTGCTAGTGTAGGTTTCAGTCACATTACATTCAATAAAATAAAACAATGGAAATTAAACTGACATAAGAGTATTACCTGTTTATTAAATGAATGAAAAGAACCAGAGCACTCTATAATCAATTACGCCTATCATACTCTTTTCATTTTAACATTTATTTTTTCCATACTATGCCTCAGAATAAAGATACCTAAATGCTACATTAGTTTACAAGTCTAACCAATGTTTCTGATTCTGTTTGCAGCCCCATTTAAGTGATACCTCCTAATCCATTTAAAAGTATACAACATACATTTAGAAATAACAAAAAATAAATATATAAACAAATAAAGGGTGCTTCTGATTCATTTGTGTAGTACCCCTATGGTGAAGATATCGCTGATGAACTATACAATTTGAACATATTTGTGCTACCACCTGCGATTGGACGCAGTGTTAAAGTTTTTCTTTATGCTGGACGGACTTTTTAAAGTGAACTTTTACCATGTTTTCATATCTTCTTTAAAGAGAACCTGTTGCATGGGAATGGCCAAAGATGGATTGAAATCTGGCCAGTCCCTACTGAACTGGCTGAATTTTGATCCATCTATTGCTTGCTTTAAGATCCAATGTAAGGAGGGGGGTGAGGCTTACTTTTAGGGGGTACGTCAATTGTTAAAGAAAAAGATAGGGATATAATAAAGGAAACCAGTCCTGGGAGGTTGCCATTACTGACCTCTCTTTTTGGTGACAACAGTCAAGTTTTTGGTGCCTGCTTTCAGCCTAGGTTCACACTAAAGCGGTGCAGGCAACCCCATGATCCGTGCGTGTTTACCATACTGCATTAAGATCACACTGCCCTTGTGATCTGCAGTGGGTGTCAGTGCAATCTTAATGACACCCCAAATGCAGGCCAAAAAAGCAGTGGATTTGCCCGCACCAGATAGCACTGGATCACACTGTACACAGTACAAAAGTACCATGCATCCGGAAGAGCAGTTCCAAAATGAACAGGCTCAAATCAGCTTACTGAATTGCATAACTTTTTTGTTTAAAACCTTTGAGACCAGCGATAGGCTGGCTTTAAATAGAAATTACAGTTTTATTTTGGTGTTGGGCAGGATCCTAAAAAAGTGCCAACCTTCTATTACAGTAGATAAGGAATAGGTTTACTTTTTGGGATGTTGCTGTCCAGACTCATTTACTTGCTGAATGCTAAGTTATATAAATAAATTCACTTTTATTCTCTGAATTTTGCTGCTGTGCATTGAAATATCATTCCATTCAAATATATGTTAAAAAAAAAGTGAAAATAAAATAACTTTAGCAAAACAGCCAAACACTGTTCATGTTTCAGATTAGACTTCCTGTTTTCCTGTAATCACTGCTGGAGACAGAGCCCAGCCCTAACAATGTAGTAAAGTTGAATTGCCCTCCTCCAATCCAGGAACATCTGGGTAGCAGTCAAACATCTGTCCAATGCAGTTATTTGTAGACTACAAGCCTTCAGCATACGGCTGCAGAACATGAAAAAGAAGATGCTGTAATTAAGGCTTAGTCACTGATAAGAACACTATTTTTTCTTGAAAAATGAATTTGCCACACAGTGCGAGAATGTTTCCATTAAACTGTGCTGAAAAACAGGAGGATATACTGTAGATAATAAATTCTAGCAATATTTTTATGCAATTAATGGGCTAATTTTAAACATGGCAGAAGAACAAAAATAGTGTTGCAGCCCTTAAAAAATGATCAACCTTCAATGTTTAGACATGTCCTGGTGGGTTGCAGATTTTGAGATTTCCTTTAAAAGTAATTTTTGCTCTTTTTAATCAATGAACTTTAATGTTTATGTACACTGTAATACGGTCTTCTATTTCACCATTGTTTTTTGTTTTTTGTGCCTGGAAAAAACTAGAAAATATGATTCATTTACTAAGAAGTGCTATACTGTGTATTGGGAACATTTACCCTGGTGAAGAAGGATTGTCTCTGGGACCTTGGGACATCTGGTGTTCCCACCATAACAATGTTCTCAGTCTATTAACTGTACCCAAATGGATAGTGACGAGGCTGATTCTGACCATTTTGGTGCTCTAGGCTAGACTCCAACTGTCGTTCTCTCCTTCTCCCATGCTGCAATCAAATATAATCCCACCACCACCATTAATATTATTTAATGCTGTAGTGTTCACACAGGGTCAACGCAACCTTCCATATTCCTTAATTCCTCAGTTTAGTGTTACATTTTCTTTTTTACTAAGATTTTGCTTGCTCGCAACACTGTGGGGTTGATTTACTAAAACTGGAGAGTGCAAAATCTGACCCAGCTCTGCATACAAAGGAATCAGCTTCCAGGTTTCTTGATCAAAGCCTAATTGAACAAGCTGAAGTTAGAAGCTGATTGGCTACCATGCACAGCTGCACCAAATTTTGCACTCTTCTGTTTTAGTAAATCAACCCCTGGCTATCCTCCTTTGTAATCCTGGCATATATTCACATACCAAATCTGAATGATAATGAAAATACTAGGTGAATTATGTTTTTGGGAATTGAAGTGTAAAAGTAACATTAATTCACAAAAGTAGTCTTTCATTACCATGCTTCACTTGCTAATTTTAACAAACATGTTTTTTTCAAACCACTTAAAGCAACCTTGTTCCTCCAGTAAAAGAACAGGCAAGCAGCCTGTAAAAGAAGAGATTTAATATTTGATCTTCCAATGAGGTGAGTGAAATCTTCACTCTACTGAAGAGCAGCTAGTAAGCAAACAAATCTGGATATATTGGATTAAAAAGTGTTTCCAACCTACCCATAATAGTAAAAATGTAATCTCTTATTTTAGATACCTGGTTCCTCCTAGGATCACCAAATATGTCCCAATTACCTCTCTGTTTGCCTTAGCGGATGTGGAGGTTTGGGTACTTATTTACATACATGGTGGTTCTGCCCCATAGTAAGTTGCTTTTGGGCAGATACATTTCACATCCTCCACATACTATTTTCTACATCAATCCTCCGATATCCACAGTATAGCATTAATATATTCTCGTTCCTCAATTCAATTTTGACAAATCTTTTATATAAAACCACAGCTGCAAAGCAGACTATAGCAAAGGCCTGGAAATCTGTCTTAACATAAAGGAAACCAAAAATAGGGTCACCCAGGCCATGACAAAAATTGAAGCAGTTCTTTAAAGCAAGGTTAAAAAGCATACACATCTATGGCGTTCTTGGGTGAACCACCCCCACATTTTGATGATTCCTTGCTATTCCCTCAAATGACTTTCCACTGGCTTTCTTTGGGCCACTTCCTTTTTACTTCTCAGAGTCAGATTTCTACTTGTCTGGGAAAGCCCCTACCCTCCCCCATGCCTCCCTCTTTGTTTCCTCCCAATACTGTCTGGTCCTTTGGGAGTCACGATATATTGGTTCATAACAAACTTTGTACATTCACATCAGTCCCTGCCCTCAAGGTCCCTAACTCACATTTAGCCTACCAGCATGTCTTTGGAGTGTGGGAGGCAACTGGATTACCAGGAGGAAACTGGAATACAGGGAAGAGACCCACACAGGCACAGGGAGAACTTGCAAACTCAAGGCAGGTAATGCCATGTTTGGGATTCAAACTGATGACCCTAGTGCTGCACAGTGGAATTCCTAACCATTAACCACTGTGCTGTCCATTTAACTTATTTTATGTAGGCATGGTTTTGCTTTAAACTGAACCTTGCCATAAAATGCAACACTGTCCATATTCCCCTCTTCACAAACAGTAACTATTAGTAGGTGTCAAATAGGTGTAAGATACACCTGTTAAAGTAAGGGTCTAGACCTCCCTTACCCCCAAATTATGCACGTGGAACCTAGAAAAAAATGACATCACACTAGTTCCGACTAGTTCCTGGGGAATACAAAGCAGCTGAAATCTCACAAAAAAATGCTCTTGTAATGTAGAATCTTCTTGGGAGATTTTGTCTGCTCGGCATTCCCCAGATGTCTTCATGGAAAGATGATAATGTTACATCCAGCAATGCAGATGACTAAAGTTAAATATCATTTTTTTTTTTTAAAGGTCCTTTCACATGGGCTTGTCCGCTTGCTCAGCGGGGGGATTGATCGGTTGATCCCCCTGAGCAGGTGGATGACAGGTCCGTCTCCACTCACTTGCAGAGACGGACCTCTCAGAGCCCCGCTCTCCTCTATGTGAAGATTGGATGAAAACGGACTGCCTGTCCATTTTCTTCTGATCCCATCCGATCCGCCAACAGATGAAAAATAGTGTCACCATCTGTCTGGATTTCACAGACAGGATCATATCGGATAGCAGCGGGTGTTAGCAGACATGTCACCGCTGACAGAGTGAATGTCCGCCTGAAACACGAACAGGCGGACCTGATCAGAAAGCTCATGTGAAAGGGGCCTTGCAGAAACAATTTACACCTACTAACAGTAGGTAATTTGTAAAAAGGGTGGTTGGTCGGGAAGTGTTTTAATTTTACTGCAAGGTCCACTTTAAGGTTTTATTGACCTGTAAATTCAGTAAGCATATTTTTCGATTTTTGTGGTGTTCTGTAAGTCAATTTACAGAGATTATTGCCCAGATTTTTCCTACTAAAAATGCTGCTATCTTCTGGCTACAATGGAGCGTCTGGTGCACAGAAAAGAAAAAGAATCAATTTCAGATAAAAATAAGATAATGACTCATGAATAAAATACAGATTCATGAGAAACAGAGGCTTTCGATGGTTAAATGTTCATTTCATCCACAAAACAAACAACTGCACATATCTATTTTTGAGAACTGCAAATTTTAATGTGAAAATCTTTATGAGATAGAATTACTAATTTGTGATTGGACGCTTATGTGAATAACACTTAAACTCCTGGCAATATCAATTCCATGTATTTCTTTAGATGGGTTTGACAAGTTACCCTGGTTGCTGGAAGTAGGTTGCAGCAGTGATTCTAGAACATAAATGCTCATCATTCATAAATAAGGTTTGGAGGGTCTGTGAGAGGGAGTGATGGAGTCGGGAGGTCGAGAACCCAAGGTCACCAATCAGATTAGATTAGATCAGCTGTATACTACCAGTCCAGGCCATCACATTCATTTGTGTGATATGCAGAAAATTTTAAAATTAAATTTGGATTTCCAGTGGGGGCAGGAGCCATACCCTGAGTCTTGCCCCATCTTCATAGATGCCTATAAAGGAAAGACAGATCCATAAACAGGGGATATGAGGCTGGCACTTTTCAAATGAACAAAAATCACCCCTGTAAGACAATTACCTCCCCTCGTATCAGCTGCCTCTGGTTTGAGATGGGTGTCGGCTCTATTTGCAGTGGTAGCATGAAAACAAAAGTATGCTGGACAGCCGCACTCCAAAAATTCATCTTTTATTTAATAAAGGTCCAAAACATCATGGGGAGATTTTTTCTATTATTAACCACTTCAAGACTGGATACTTTCACTCCCTTCTAGTTGAGACCATTTTTTAGTTTTCAGTGCTGTGAAACTTTGAATGACAATTACTCAGCCATGCAACACTGTACCCAAATTACATTTGAATCTCTTTTTTAGACAGATAGGGCTTTCTTTTAGTGTTATATAGTCACACTTTTTTTTCTTTTTATTTATATAAACAAAACAAACACCAATTTTTTTTTTTAGTTCCAGTTATAAAATTGTGCAAATAAATAATCTTGTTTTCATAAATGTAGACCAAAATGTATTCTGCTACATTTCTTCAGTAAAAAATAACCCAAATCAGCGTATATTATTTAGTCTGTGTGAAAGTTTTACAAACTATGTTTGAAAATATGTCAATCCTGATGTAATGACTGCCTATCTCATTTCTTATGACAGTACAAATACCCCCTCCCCACCCTCAAATGAACCCCTTTTGGAAAATAGGAAGTCCAAGGCATTTAATAGGAGGAATGGTGATTTTTTTTGAAGTTGTCATTTTTTGTCACAATTTTTAACAGGTTTTTTTCTCACACACAGCATTGGCATACTTACAATTAAAGCCCAAACCACATTCTGTGACACCTCCTGACTCTGAGTATTTTACTGTCCTCTGGCTACCCATGTGAAAGAGCCCTAAGGCTACTTTAACACTGGGGTGGGGGTGCGTCAGCGTTTTAGTGGCTGAAGAAAGGGTTAAAAGCTCCCTGCTCAATTCAATGGGCAGGGTGTTTTGGGAGAGGTGTATGCACCGCTCCCAAACCACCCCAAAGATGCTGCTTGCAGAACTTTTTTTGCCGTCTCGCAAATACACCGCCACAGTGTGAAAGCACTCAGGTTTTCACACTGAGGAGGCATGAGATGCACTTTTCAGGGTCTTCTAATTTTAGCGCTAAATCGACTGAAAAGTGCCTCAGTTTGAGGGTATTTTTTACATTTTATTTAGCACGGTATCCCCTGACACTTAAATATAAAGTAGAACTATAGGCAAAACTTTTATTTTTCAGTTTAGATTCAGCAAGGGAGATAGGGGTACAATGTACCCCATATACATTCACATAGGGAAGGGGGCCAGTACGGTCCGGAGGGGGAGGGGCGCACGCTCATCCCCACCCCTTTTTCCTGACGTGCTGGGCTGTGTGCCTGGATAAGGGTCTGGTATGGATTTTGGGGGGACTCCCACTCCGTTTTTTCTGTGTGAAGGTTCCCCTTAAAATCCATACCAGACCAAAGGGCCTGGAATGCTCTTGTAGGGGGAACCCATGACATTTTTTTTTTTAAATAGCGTTGAGTTCCCCTTCAAGATCATCAGAGCACACAAGTCACATGCCAAAGTCAGATCAGTCAAGACGGAGATTCGACTTTGATCTGACTTCAGTGATATTCAATGGGCTGAAGTAGGATCAAAGTCAGACCAAAGTAGTACAGGGAGCATTTTCAAAGTCAGAACTGACTTGTGTCGGACCAGCTTAGACGGCTCCCATAGGGAACCATTGATTTTCACATGTCATGTGACATGAGCTTCCAATGTCGGAGCGTTCATCGTACAAGTGTGAACCCGGCCTCAGCCCTCAATATAACAGCTGCACGTGATAGATGTTTCCTAAAAGTCTGATTTGCAGGTTGAGCATGTACAATTGGTATATAAGAAACAGAAGGGAAAATGTTCTACAATTTGCCAATGCTGTTCTTTAATGAGCATTTGATACTTTAGTAGGAAGTAAATTACAGGAACCAAACTGCATGCTGCGTGGAAGGTTTGTGACTCACATTAGAGTTAGTTAAGCTTGCTAGCCTCACAAAATAAAAAAAAAGGTTGCCATAGAAACAGCAAATATGATCATTCTACACATAAACAAATAATTCAGTTGTAGGTGTCCATGGTCTCTTTATTTAATATATTTCATTTTTTGCTATTTTGCCATTCAAACAGATTTCCCTATATCTAATCAATGAACACTTGATGTACTGTACAAGTACCACCGATGTAGAAAATGTGAATCTTTCGGAGTTGAGGAAAGGAATTAACTTTTTTACTGAAATAAAAATTCTAGCATGTTTGAAGCCACAAAGGCCCCTTTTTAAAGGGGCATTCCCTTTTGTCAAGTTGTAAAATAGTTTACTAGTGTAAGTAACCTCCCTGGCGGTATTCCCGAGTCTGGCTCAGGGTGAGATTTCAGTACCAAACGTGGTATTCCTGAGCCCGACTTTGGATCGCATCGCAGGATCCATGTAGAGGTTTACTTACCTTATCCCCTTGATCCTGCGATGTTTCCCCGCTGTGATCTGTGAGCCGCCGCATCTCGCTCGATCTGTCACAGTGCAGAGTTCCGTTCCCTGCGAGCGTTGCGACGCACGGGGACGGAGTTCCGCGCCAAATAAAAAAAGTAAAAAACACAGTATGGATACAGTATACTGTAATCTTATAGATTACAGTACTGTATCAAATAATTACACATCCCCTTTGTCCCTAGTGGTTTGTCCAGTGTCCTGCATGCAGTTTTATATTATAAATACTGTTCTTTATGCCAGGAAACTTGAGATTGTCCATAGCAATCAAAAAATGTCCATTTACATCAAAAGTGGTTTTAGACCAGCTAGAAAACAGAGATTATAAATTTAGAATCACTTGCAGAATTGAACGATAGTGATTCGTGGGTATATTCGTCATCAAACACTAAAGTAATGACAGTGACAATTCTGCAACTCAGCATATTTCAGTATTTTTGATTTGATTACATTATTGAATAATTTGTATTATTATTATTTTTCTGCAAGATGCTGCGCCTTGGAACTTCACTTATTTTATTCTAGAAAGGAAGGGGGGGGCTTTTATCAGAAAAAAAAATCACATTTTACATGAATCAGTAGAGTACAACTCAACATCACACAAAAAAAAATATATTATAAAAAATTAGTACCCCTCACTTACCACAAATTAATAAAAAATGCTCTTAAAGTGATAGCCACCTCTGACTATAAACTTGTACCTACACATAAGCTTATAGTAAGTAATATCTCCTAAACTTGCGCCATTTAGGAGATATTCACATTGGCTCCAGCCGATCATGTCACCAAGCATGTGCAGTGCATTCTGTGTTTTGAGTCCATGCTGAATGTGCCCCGAATGCAGAGAATAAGATAGTGACTTCCACGAACATGTGCGGGAGTGACATCATTGTGGCCCAGCCATTCAAATGGCTGGAGACGGTGAACCTGAAAGGAAGACTGGGCAAAAATGGAAGTGCTGGGAGGCATGACAGCTCAGCGCTGAGGACTCTATTTGAAAGGTAAGTCTGTCACATTGGGGTTGATTTACTAAAACTGAAGAGTGCATCTGGTACAGCTCTGTAGAGAAATCAATCAGCTTAAAGGTTTTATTGTCAAAGCTTAACCACTTAACCACTTCCCGACCAGCGCACGACGATGTACGTCGACAGAATGGCACGGGCAGGCATATTGGAGTACATGTACGTCCAATCTTCAATGCTGCCCTGCCATCAGGAGCACGCCGCCGCCGGCGCGCTCCCGCGCTGGTCGGGACCCCCGTGAGTCCGGTCACGGGACCCGCGGACTCGATCGCCGCAGGCATCCCCGCGATCGTCTCACGGGACGGCTGAATGGAGGAAATGCAGTGTAAACAGCATTTCTCCATTCTGCCTAGCAACTAGTGATTGGAGCAGAGATCAGTGTTCACTAAATGAAAGCCCAACCCCCCCACAGTTAGTAACACACCCCTAGGAACACTTAACCCCTACACTGCCACCCACTGGTTAACCCTTTCACTGCCAGTGTCATTTACACAGGAATCACTGCATTTATATAGCCAAAAATGTGTCAAAAATGTCCGATGGGTCCCCCACAATGTCGCAGTCACAATAAAAATCGCTGATCGCCGCCATTACTAGTAAAAAAATAATAATAAAACATTATTAATAAAAATGCTATAAAACTATACATATTTTGTAAACGCTATAATTTTTGCGCAAACCAATCAATAATCGCTTATTGCAATTTTTTTTACCAAAAATATGTCGAAGAATACGTATCGGCCTAAACTGAGGGAAAAAAATGTTTTTTTATATATTTTTGGGGGATATTTATTATAACAAAAAGTCAAAAATAATGCGTTTTTTTAAAAAGTGTCGCTCTATTTTTGTTTATAGCGCAAAAAATAAAAACCGCAGGGGTGATCAAATACCACCAAAAAAAAGCTCTATTTGTGGGAAAAAAAGGACGTCAATTTTATTTGGGAGCCACGTCGCACGACCGCGCAATTGTCAGTTAAAGCGACGCAGTGCCGAATTGCAAAAAGTGGTCTGGTCTTTGACCAGCAAAATGGTCCGGTCTGAAAGTGGTTAAAGACCAGCCGCCGCAGTTGTACTGCAGCAGGTTGACTCTCCTGGGCAAATCGGCATCATTGTATGTCGGCGGCTTTAAGACCTCTAGGGGGGGCACGCCCACCCATGGAGCGATGCCGGAGGCGATGCTCGTGGCTGGTGGAAGCGATGTCTGACGGCCATCCGTGATCGATCCTGAAGAGACAGAACCCCGTTCTGTCAGGAGAGGAGAGACAGATTTGCTGTTCCTAGTGATTAGGAACAGCGATCTGTCTCCTCCAGTCACTACACTCCCCCCACAATTAGAACACCTTATCCCCTAGTGTTAACCCCTTCCCTGCCAGTGACATTTATACAGTAATCAGTGGCTATTTTTAAAAACTGAAAAACGCCTCAGTGTGAAAGGGGCCTAAGGGAGACAAAACAGCAACAATACTATTCAATACAAGAGTGTTAATAACAATTACAATATGGCTGGTCTTGCAATTATATATGCTAGATTTATATTATTTTATTTGCAATATTTTTTCCCACAACAGTGAAGTTACCCTTTAACACCTAGACAAATAATCCCATAATCTGACAATACCAATTTGTAGTGACTGCAGAATTGGTTCCTTTTATTCTGGCAGTGGTCTTGTAGAGATTGTGTAAATAAAGAAAAGACTGGTGAGAATTACAAACTTCATACAAATATGTTTTAATACATTAGAATAGGACATTAGGATATTTGTTCATATCAGAGGTGTTGGAATGCGCTGGGGAGCCTTGCCCAATGCAGCCCCAATGCATAGGGAAGACAAAAAGCCTTGTCTCCTATCATGTCAGTTCTCACCATTGTGCTGTAGTGCTGTGCAGTTCTTTTTTTCAACACAGCGTGCGGCCAAAAGACTTTTTCAACTTCACACTGTGGCCAATAAACTTTTCAATTAAGTTATCACCAAAAAAAAAATAGTAAACCGTGTGGTGTGCTGTTTCATCACATTGGTACCATTGTCTTCCAGCATACACCAGCAGTGTACAGTAGTGTACACGTGATTAGGATTAGAAGCTCCCCTTTTAATAGTGAAGCCATTAAAGACAATTTTCACTATAAGAGATAAAAGGCAGAATCAGATTGGTTGAAGTGGGTAACATAAAGCCCAAACTTGTATCTGATAAGCCGTTCAGATAGTAGCTTTGATTTAATTAATGCCGTTTGGTAGATAAAATCATAAGCGAGCAGCGATATTATACTTTCTGCGCACTTATTTAAATATGTGACCCTACATCTTGGTGCAAGGATAAGAAAGAAATGTCAATCTTCTAAAATTATAATTAAAACTGATGCCTGGGATAAGATAATATTGCCTAACTATATGCATCACGTGTACTCTTAATTGAATATTGGTGTGCTCTGTGTATTTCCTCCAGATCTGTGCAGTTAGAAATATTGCCTCCATGTAAAAAAAGACCAATCTCTGCTTGCCTTGTTCCTTTAGTAGAATGACTGGTCTTCTATCTGCCCCTTCTCTAGACTTCTGCAGGCAGCCTGTAGTGGGTGGGGTCTGCTGACGTCATTTTGTTGTTTGGCTCTGAAGAAGCAGGAACTCCTTCGAAACGCGTTAGCCCTCAAGGACCCCGGTGAGGTCCTCACCCAATGCTCGGAATATCGCCCGGTTTGCAACACCAAGCCACCGGAGTGTGGCAAAATGAGCACTTTTACTTATATGCTTGTAAGTAGCTATTTTTACTTCTTATGTATAAAAATCCACTGGATTATGCACTAGGCCTTTGCTCCCTCTTCTGTTTGTTTTTTCAGTGGTCCCTCCCACAGTTCTGCTCTCTTCATTCCCATATGCAGCTACTTTAAAAAAAAATGGGTTTGCAAAGACATTTAGTGCAAACAAAGTAGATTATTATCCTTTATGGATACTGGGGAATACATTTAAGGTGGTATTAAACCCAAAAGCAAACATTTCCTATTTTGCAGCTTACCATTTTCTAGATGTGATGGCTGTATTAATTTTTTTTTTTTTTTTTTTTTTTTAGAAAACACCCCAGCAGAGTTGGGTTTGCTGTACCTGCTTATAAAGTGTTAGCTGGAGTTTGGCTTCTATTTGTTAGTGTATATAAATCGGCTAGTCATTCTAACACTCCCCTCCCCACAGACTGGAAATACTGATGTCCAAATGTATCTCTGTTGCTCTTTCATCCAGAGTAGGCACACTCTAATACAGAAGGTGTGCTACTGGCGAGATCACCAATGCAAAACAGAGTGAATTAAGCCTTAAAGAGGAGGTACACCTAAAAAAAAAAAAAATATATATATATATATATATATATATATATATATATATAATTTTTTTTTTTTTTTTTTTTTAGAAAACACCCCAGCAGAGTTGGGTTTGCTGTACCTGCTTATAAAGTGTTAGCTGGAGTTTGGCTTCTATTTGTTAGTGTATATAAATCGGCTAGTCATTCTAACACTCCCCTCCCCACAGACTGGAAATACTGATGTCCAAATGTATCTCTGTTGCTCTTTCATCCAGAGTAGGCACACTCTAATACAGAAGGTGTGCTACTGGCGAGATCACCAATGCAAAACAGAGTGAATTAAGCCTTAAAGAGGAGGTACACCTAAAAAAAAATATATATATATATATATATATATATATATATATATATATATATATATATATATATATATATATATATATATATATATATATTAAAAGCCAGGAGCTACAAAAACTGCAGCTGATGACTTTTAATAAATGGACACTTACCTGTCCCAGGGTCTAATGATGTCGGCAGCCAAAGCCGATCAATCGCTCGGCTCTCGGTAGCTGCCACCGCCATCTTTGGTGAGGGAATCAGGAAGTGAAACATTGCGGCTTCACTTCCCTTCCCAGTTCCCTACTGCGCATGCGCGAGTCGAGCTGTGCGTCCTAACTGGTCCTCGCTATCTCCTGTGACCTGTGTGCTTCCCTGAAGACACAGCGGGGGGGCGGTAAGGGGCTAACTCCTGTGGGAGTCTATGCCCGGAAGTGGGTGCAAATACCTGTAGGTATCTGCACCCCCCTCCCCCTGAAAGGTGCCAAATGTGAGACCGGATGTGACACCTCTGAAAAGCGGAGGTTCCATTTTTGTGTGAGCCTCCTCTTTAAAAAAGAAAATGAGTGCAGCATACATCGAAAGATTGGTAAGTTGTAATATATATAATTTGGGGTTTTGGGTTTATTACCGCTTTAAACCCTCGTTCACACTGACGGTGGGTTTGAAATCACGCGATTTGAAAGACGTCTGTGTGGGTTCATGCACTGATGTCTATTAAATTTGCTACCAATGTTCCCAAAAGTAGTGCAGGTACTACTTTTGGGAATCGGTTTTGTGCCACAAATTCAGCGTTGCACCGATTCAGAAGGTGGCGTTGCCAGAAATAGGCTCCGATTTGGCATGTCAAATAGGCCCAATGTGAACAGGGGCTCCAGAACAGTTTCTGTGCCAGAAGTGCAACTTTTAGCAATGCCATCAGGGCCAGCAGTAAATATAATTAGAAGCCTGACATTCAGACACAGATCAATCAGCTGAGACAACTCAGAACTAAATAGTCTCTCCCCCCAGAACAGGGATATGCAATTAGCGGACCCCCAGCTGTTGCAAAACTACAAGTCCCATCATGCCTCTGTCTTTGTGTGTCATGCTTGTGGCTGTCAGAGTCCTGCAATGCCTCATGGGACTTGTAGTTCTGCAACAGCGGGAGGTACGCTAATTGCATATCCCTGCCCTAGAATGTCATTGTAAAGCAAAACATACTAAACAGCGATGCCTATCAATACTTAGTTTGAGTAAACTGTGTTGTGTTCATCATTTTAAGCTTGGTCAATCACCAGTCTTCCTATGCTTTATAAGTGAGGAACAAGGGACTTGGCTGTCTAATAAGAGGACTGGAAGACTCTAATATAACTCATCACATGTTGATTTTTGGTCTGCCTTCAGCAATCTGCTTTCATATGCGCCTGTCAATAGTAATCATCATATATCAATGATAATATCTGTATAAACAAAACTGGCGATGTAATAATATCAGTTTCAACAACAGCCTGATCATATTGATTAGCCAACATAACAGTAAGCCTGCGATGATCAAGCCAGAATATTAAATATTCATCACTGTTGTTTCATATTACAGTACTTTAAAATCATTCAAAAGCAAGTGCATACCCACAGTAAGTTCATTTTAACCAAGGAATGAAAAGGCATGGGCATTGCACAATTAAAGCGGAACTTCAGCATTTTTTTCAACTTTACATCTATCATATCTCCCGTCCTTGTTGTTTTAACTTTGGATAGTCAATTTTTTTTTTCTGACAGCAAATACCTTATACAGCCCACTTCATGTTTTTTGTCTGGTAAAAAGCCTAGGCTTATGATATCATGCACAGCTCTCTCTCTAACTCTCATGAGAGTTTGCCAGGAAGGGATGGGGGTGAGTCATGAGAGGGCCAATGACAGCTGCAGAGCTGGAGGTGTGCCTGTGTGTGTCTGTGTAAATCCAGAAAGTGAACAGTCAGCAGCTTCCGCTGCCCACAGTTAAAATGGATGCAGCCAGACTCAGTGGAGAGAGATTTCTGCAGCATATTTGGCAAGTACAGAATCACAGTACAGGCATACCCCACTTTTAAGTACACAATGGGGTTTATTTACTAAAGCTGGAAAGTGCAAAATCAGGCTCACATCTGCCGAAATGCATTTCACCGGACAATTCGATCGTGTGTGGGCTTCAGCGGACTTTTCCAGCGGACTTGGGTTTCAGCGGACAATACGTTCGTCAGTATGCTAGTCCGGTGGACTAAGAATGACACATACTCAGAAGCAAGTAGGAAAAGTAAGCTATTGGCTACTGGCTATTGAACTTCCTTTTTCTAGTCCCGTTGTACGTGCTGTACGTCATCGCGCCAGCAAATGCCGGACTTTCTGTGTGTCCGTGTATGGCCAAGTCCGTTCGGTAGAAAGTCCGCCGGACTATCCGCCGGATTGTTTGCCGGACTAAGTACGCCAGACAATTCGCTCGTGTGTACGCGGCATTAGGGAAAGAAGCTGAAAAAAACACTTAAGTGTAAATGGGAACCAAAAATTAAGTAGTGCATTTCATATTCCTAGGCACCCCTGTGCCTAAAACCTTGCAGATGTATATCTGCAGTGTGAGATCATCTAAGGAACTGTGCCCCTGACTGCTACTATTACCAGCTTTAAAGGTGATGTCACTACTCTACTGCTAATTGTTTTTCTTGCTAGAGAGAAAGCTGTACCTGAGGACCTGCAGTGCAAGGATTCCCTTGTTTCATCTTCATTCATTTTGTGGATCTGTAATTGCCTTCCTGGTTCTTGAATATTTTCCCACCAAACATTAGGTCACCTGTATCAGCTGGGGGGGGAGGGGTCTGCTCTAAAACCCTGCTTCTCTATCAAGATGACTGCATTCACGCAAAGGGTAACGGTCTGCACAGATTCCACTGTTTAAAGTGGGAGTGACAGCCCCTCTCTGACTTTTACCTATAGGTAAGCCTATAATAAAGCTTACCTATAGGTACCATAAATACCTCCTAAACTTGCATCCTTCAGGAGATATTTACATTATATGCAGCTGGTAACGTCACCACACATGTGCTCTGAAGGAGTGGGCACATGTGCGGGAGTGACATCATCATGGATCCTGCCAGTCACACAGCCAGAGTGCGCAAACCCAGAAGGAAGACCGGGTGAAGATGGAAGCGCCTGTAGTGGTGAAAGTGTGGTGCTGGAAGGTTTCATTTTCAGGTAAGTTTAACTTAATGTGCTACTATGCAATGTATAGTAACACATTATGACATTACCTTTCAGGTTAGAAAAAATAAAAATAATAAAAAACCCCAGCAGTTTACTACCACTTTAAGTACATTTCATACCAATACAGTAATGTACAGTGGGTACATCTGACCTAAATTATTGGAAAGAGAACTCCAATTACCACATACTGTATAACTCTGGATTTCACCTTAGCAATTTATATTGCATTTGTACCCTTTAAGTACCCTATAAGACCTGCAAATTTGTCTGCCTGTACCTACAGTACCAATGCTGCAAAAATGTCTTTGAGAGTACCCAATTTATCGGCTTATAACACGCACTTTTTTTCCCCTTAAAATCAGGGGGAAAGCGCGGGTGTATGTTATACGCCGATCCTCTGCGACTTCTGGGCTCTGGGTGGCTTTCAGCCGCCTTCGGCCCTTCACGCGGCTTTCAGGCCACCTTTCTCGGCGGCTTTCGGCCGCCTTCAGCCGTACTCGGCGGCTTTCGGCCACCTTCGGCCTTTCTCGGCGGCAAAACCGCCGAGAAGGGCCGAGAGCGGCCGAAAGCCTCCGAGTACGACCGAAGGCGGCCGAAAGCCGCCGAGTATGGCTGAAGGTGGCCGAAAGCCGCCGAGTACGGCCGAAGGCGGGCATTTTTAAAAATAAAACCCACACTGAGGGGACAACGATGCACAGGCTGCATGACAAGGCTGCAATAAGGACAGGCTGCAATGAGGACAGGCTGCAATGAGGACAGACTGCAATGAGTACAGGCTGCATGACAAGGCTGCAATGAGGACAGGCTGCAATGACAAGGCTGCAAATGACACTGACAAGGCTTCAGATGGACACTGATAAGGCTGCATTGATAGGCATTTAAATGTAAGGTTTTTTTTCCTTAAATTTCCCTCCTAAAAGTTTTTTTTCTTAAAATTCCCTCATAAACTTGGGGTGCATGTTATACGCCATAGCGTGTTATACGCCGATAAATACAGTAATTAGTTTTTTTGCTTTGCTTAATACCAAGGAAGATAAAATACTAATTTAGAAACATATTAATTTGATGGCACCAGCCAAAATAATATAATTGCCCAAACTTATGCTAATAAAACAAAAGATAAATAAGTTAAGAAAAAGTTACCCAACACAGTAGTTTGTCTGATAAAAACTGAAACATAACTGTTTGAACAACAAGTACTTGGATTCTTTTGCCTCTCAATGTATCACATTTTTGGCTGGATGGAAGTCACGGTCCATTACGGTTTACTCTAGTCTGGGCAGGTTGCTTCTTGAATGGCTTACAATGTGTGCCGAATGAGTTCAGATCAAGATAAATAGCAACATGAAATATTTGTGATGTCCATGGTAATGTTCCTGTATAATGGCTGGCTGGAACCGATCTCAGCTTAAGTCCCATAATTCCTGTGGGCTTGCTATAATTATGAATCAATCCAGAAACACATTTAGTGCTCATAACCCACATTTGCTCCAACTGTCTCTCCTCTTTATCTTTGCCTCTCCAGTATTAGCCATAGTGAACAACAGTAACCAGTAGCAGATGCTGTTCAGTTATGAAAACAGATGCAAACTAATTAATGTGTAGTAATGAAGTTATTGGGCATACGAAGATAAGCAGCTGTCAATGTCCCATCACCTGTGTCATCATTTGTCACTCTCTCAAGAGAGGGTAAACAGACCACCTCCAGATGGCAACAATACCTTTAGGATATCACACTCAGTGAATTTCTATTAGCTAATATGTTGGCGATGCTCATCAACTGCAAAAATTTAAACTCTTCACCTGCCAAGTGTCAGATATATTTTCATGAAATGAGTTCAAACATTTTTGTTTTGTTTTGTTAAGCAGCGCTGCCATCAGATGTCGTTAGTTTCTCTTTGTATGTATTTTCCTATTGCACTCTACTGGAGGCCTTGGCCAAGGGACATCCAAGCAAGGCGCCTGACTTCAGAGCAAAGAACAACAGTTAATCACTTTTGGTACATCTCACAGATAGATCAGTAGCAGCAAGTCTTCTCTTGTAAGAAATGTATTGCTGACCGTGATTTCATAAACCACTAAAATGAACTCAGTGGTAGCACAGGATAAAGGTGAAGAATAGTGACATAAAGCCGTGGGAGATGGAAACAGGTTGGCTAGGGAGTACAGATGCAAGGTCATGTCAAGGTACAAAAGTAACTTGCAATGCCTAAGCAACTGGGACTGGAAAGTAATTCATGGTTAGGTTCATTTGATCCACAGATGTCTTACTCGAGCCAGTGAAGAAAAATATTGGATGTGCATACTCTGCCATCCACAAAAAAATCTTCATCCCAACTGCCAATGATAGCATAACCAGTAGCCTGTACCTGATACCTTGTAATTACAAAGATTTATAATGCATAAGCAAGAATAAACATTTGAAACTACATTTTCGCTCCCACAACTTGCCTACAAATGCTCCTTCTGAAGAATCAACAAACAAAAAACTGTATATTGTAAAATGTCATTGGAACAAGTGCTTTGCTAGAAATACTATACACATTTCGTGAACTTCTCAGGAATAAAAGGAACCTGTTGCTATTGTTGAATTATTTTTTTTTTTAAAGGTGTAAGTCACAGGCCTCTCTTCTTTATCTTACCTTCTCCTGTATTTGCAACTGGACGTTTTCTTGTTAAAGTGAAACAGTGCTTTGCCCACACAGGGGCACTCTATCCAGCTACCCATTCCCTTGCAGCTCAGTTTGGCTCAAGGGATCAAAATGAGAAAGCCTGATGTACATTCCAGGTCACAACTGGGATCTTCACATGGCTAGTGACTCTCTTCCAAGCCCTGAGTCTCAGCGTTGAGGGCCTAATTGGCCAATATTAAAGTACCAAGGCTATAACATAGAAGGAAGGGAACTTGGAGGATACACAGGGCTAGTGCTGAGGGCCTAATTGACCCATTACAAAGTACAAAAACTATTACAAAGCAGAAAGGGAACTTGAAGGATACACGGGGCTATTTCCCTAATCCTAAGTGATAGCAGTGGACACCTAAATTGCCAACTATCAAGTACCAGGGCTTTAAAGGAAGGGGAATGAGTAACATACTCCCTATAACCAAAAGTACCAAGTAGTGGCAAAGGAGTGAATGGAGACTATGTGCAGTTGGGAGGGCAGCAGTTAAGTGAATATATTGCCTTTTCCATATAAGCAAAGCACAGGTTCACTTTAGTAGTAATTTTCTTATAAAGGTTTATTCAGTAAATTCATACAAAAAGCAATCACCATGTAAAAACTATAGCAACTGATAAGACTTAATTTTAACAAAGTCATTTTTGCGTAGGGTAACAAAGTATGCTCTAGTTTGGGTGTACTTTTTTATATTGGTCTTTGGCTCATCTGATCAGCCTGGATAATAAAAAGAGATCCATTATTTCAACCAACAGGTTTCCTGACTAGCATTTGTAACCAACCTCTCTACAGCTTCTATTATTTATGAAATGGTTAATAATATAATGTAAAAATGATAAGCTCACTCAACTACTTATGTTAACACAATGAAAACTATCTCAAATTTTGAGAAGCTATAGGAACTTTCACTTCTGTGCCCATGAATGTTTTCTAAAAGCATCTTTATGGTAAGCAAATATGTTTAACAGCCCTTTAAATAACAGGTAAGAAGCGGAAATTACTGAAGTATCAAATATCATTGCATGATAACCGTAACACTGGGTCTCCAATATTTGGTGGATTTTATAACTCAGATAAATTTTGAAGTTCACATTTTCACTTATCAGGTCCTTTGCTGCAATTATGACTCTATTGTGTGCAGAAGGATGTACATTATGCCCATTGTGTACGAAAGTACGCGCTTTTCTTTAGAAAGAACGGTTTTGCATACACAGCATTGTGTAAGCCGAGACTGCTCACACAGAATACATTCTAAAAGTATCCATTCCTCCTGATCTCTCTAAAAACTCTAGTTGCAATTTATAGTAAAAAATAGAATGTAATTAGATGTTACAAAGGATCTTGTCTTGTGACACTACCTAAATATCTGCAACTGAAAGTCAGCTTTTTTGGTTCTAATGAAATCTATGCTTTGGTTGTATAGAATAAAACAGAAAATGACCAGCTACCATACGGAAAGGTTGGTCATGACAAAATACGATGCTGCTCTAGAAATGTTTGATTGTACAGATAAAAACCTATTAGCTTTGCTTCTGAGACATAAAACCGTACATGGATAGATTTCCTACATGTCTTGAAAATTATGGACTTTCCACTAAACAGCCACATCTAACAGAAGGTTTCACATTGAGGAGAAGAATGGACATGATCTGATTCACAGGAGCTTTATTCACTGCTCGGGAATAGAGCACACCCATTAATGCACTGGAAGAGCATGTCATTCGGAGCTCACTATGATTAATGGTGCAGCATACTTTGTGCTGTACTACAGAAAGCACTGGCTGCTGAAGTTTTGGTGCACTGAAAAGCATTCTCAGATGGATGCCTTTCGCAATTCTGGCAACATGCCTAGTACATACAAGCCTGATCTGCCCTCTGGTCTTCATTGTAAACAATACTTTAAGGGAATAAGATATAGTGTTAGTGAACAGGCATTTACATCCCAGCCTCAAATACTATTTTCACTTTGTTTTGGATCTAGATGTGTTTTTCTGTAGACCAGCATCTGCTGTTACGTTCTGGATTCTGCACATTATTGTTATATAACTTGCCCAGCCATCAGTGCCTCCTGTCAGTGCTGTCTATCACTGCCCCCTTTCAGTGCCTCCTATAAGTGCCACTAATCAGTGCCTCCTATCAGTGTCACCTATCAGTGCCTCCCATCAGTGCCTCCTATCAGTGCAGCCTATCAGTGCATCCTATTAGTGCCACCTATCAGTGCCTCCTATCAGTGCTGCTTATCAGTGCCTCCTATTAGTGCTGCCTATCAGTGCAGCCTATCAGGACCTCCTATTAGTGCCACCTATCAGTGCCTCCTATCAGTGCTGCTTATCAGTGCTGCATATCAGTGCAGCTTATCAGTGCCTATATCAGTGCCACCTATCAGTGCAGCCTATCAGTGCCCCCTATCAGTGCTGCCTATCAGTGCAGCTTATTAGTGCCTCCTATCAGTGCAGCCTATCAGTGTAGCCTAGCGGTGCCTCCTATCAGTACCTCCTATCAGTGCCTCCTATCAGTGCAGCCTATCAGTGGCTCCTATCAGCGCCGCTTATCAGTGCTTCCAATCAGTGTTTCCTATCAGTGCAACCTATCAGTGCCCATCACTTTTTTGAGACAGGGTACTTAGGATCTATTTTTAGACTTGCAGGGGTACTTTGCCGTAAAAGGTTGACAAACACTGACATAGAACATGTAGGTGTGAAAGGGCCCATAGAGTTTACCTTTGTCTTTCACACTAAATTGTGGTGCATAAATGTGAAGCATCCACATAGGAAAGAAGTTGTGCTGCTCAAAACAAAGAAGCATGAATATGCCCATAAGATATTAAACAGACTTTCAAGTAAAAAAAATCTCTATTGTAGACCTATAAAGTGGGTCAATGCACCACTTGTCACAACTCCAAAGATATATATTTGCATGCAACATTCCTCCTCCCTCCTAAGTACAAAGCATGCATATTTTCATTACTTTATCACATTTCAGCTTGCAGTTGAATGTCACCTGCCAGTCTTACAGTGTTCAGCAACTTCAATAAAATCTAATGGAGGACTGAATGTAAATACTGTGTAAAAAATTGTTTAGCTATCATGCAGAACATGCAATGGTGCAGTGGGTTTTGTAGCTTGACACCTGCATTTGCTCAACAAGCCTCAAAACACTACTTGTTAAGAAAGCTTTGAAGAAAATGCCCAAATGTTTTGACAAACCCACTTAATGCAAAACAGTAATTGCACCTTTTTTCATCTTGTCAAATATAAGTAGGATAACTATCCATTCAAGTAGTAGATTCGGTTGGCATTTGGCATTACACAGTTTGACATTAATTTGCCTAATTATCTATGGCACTCATGGCTCCAAGACGTTCAATTAAGCTAAATCCACTGCAATTAAAACTGAGAGGTCAAGACATTAGGAGCAAAAAGTTCAAATCACTTGGCATGTCAGATGCACTGCCTGCCCTTTGCTGGGTTTGAACTTTTTTGACAAGCCACGGCCATCAAGGCTCCTCCATGGAGCACTGCGGGCAGAGTTAATGGAGCTGCTCTCAATCCAGACACATTGCATAGTGAATCCTTATTGCTGGCACACTATCAAACAAAACTTAACTGTGTTCAATATTTATACTTATTTTGGCTGATTGTCTGAAACCACAAGCATCATTGTTATTCATAAGTCTACATATTCTGTCTTTAAATATATTACATTTATGGATGTATAGGGACAATAACTTTGATTGTGCAGCCTTGATTCTTCTACAATTTTGCATGCCTGTACCAATGTCAAAGCAGACTTGGCTCACCTACCCTGTATGGAACACTAATGGTTTATATGGCTAGAAGATATTTCTTTTGAATAACTTGATACTGAATCGCTGGGTTAGGAGACATAACCTAAATGCTAACCTAATGCTACAGCATTATCTAAAATCATTTTTGTCTTTCCTCATACAATCTAGAGATCCTATTCAGATACTCAATACCTGGACTGTCTATATTTTGGTTTCAACATCTGTGTGCAAATCCGTTATACATCAGATTATACAGCACATACAGCAATATTAAATGCACTGATGATTACGGGCCATCTGACACTGTGGAGGTTATTTACGAAAGGCAAATCCACGTTGCACTACAAGTGCAAACTACAAGTGCAAAGTGCGCTTGAAATGGCACTGAAAGTGCACTTGGAAGTGCAGTCGTTGTAAATCTGAGGGGTAGATCTGAAATGAGGGGAAGCTCTGCTGATTTTATTATCCAATCATGGGCAAGCTAAAATGCTGTTTTTTATTTTCCTTGCATGTGCAATTTTAAGTGCACTTTGCACTTGTAGTTTGCACTTGTAGTGCAAAGTGTATTTGCTTTAGTAAATAGCCCCCAATGTCTTTATACATGTATGTGTGTCAGAGCTCTGTTAAAAGGGCTATAATGCCTTAACTCCCTTATGGGATAATCATAATCTGCCTGAAATTGAGAAATTAGAATACTATGACTTTTACAAAACCTGAGGTATCACCCATCTCAATCACTTATACTCTGACTCGACTGTGCAAAATAGATTTTATTATCTTCCACTTAGACAGTCTAGTGTAGATAATTTCACTTAAAGTGATCGTAAAGCCATATTTTTTATTAAATAACAAAAATTTTATTTTTGCCTGCTCTGTGCAATGGTTTTTCACAGAGTAGCTCTGATCTCTTCTGGGCTCCTCTGCTGGCACCTCTGGTTCTTCCCCCCAGCCAAGTGCCTACCATATCAGTCTTCTTGCTCTGGGGGCATTCATGTGGGCTCGCTCCTAAACCAGCTCACAAAGCATAGACACAAAGCATGGCTTGGCCTTGCCACCTGCTTTCTCCCCATTGACATGATTGACATGGCTCCTGCTTCTGTCTGAGTCAATGAGGATGCACACATCTCTGGTTCAAGATCAGGCTCATTTAAGTATAAATGGGGTGGGGGGGGGAACTGCACAAAGAAGGTGAGGGGAAAGCATTAAGGTAACAAAACCGTCAGCTTTTACAACCACTTTAAGACCTCTTTAGACTTCCATATTTGAACTGAACTAGTGCCCCAAATATTCAGTAATAACAGCCTTATGTCAAATACACTATCCTTTTCCCCCTTCAGAACCTAACTCTAAAAAAGTCAGCTGCCCTTTAGAGGAATCGGAACAAAACCTGGGTTCATTAACTGATGACCAATGGTCAATATTATAAAGGCCCTGTCGGTTGTGTCCATATAACCACTGTAAAATGTACCCAGCTCATATCTATATTATATAGAATGTACAGCACACCACAATGTCTCTATCAGTATGATCATAAACCCAACTCTGACTGTACACATTGTGCACCACAGGACCTTATACATATGCTATGGAGGTTCCCAAAGCTCTTTCACTGTCAAAATGAAATGCTGACTACTAGTCTTTCACACTAACTTTCTATACTGATCCTAATAATGACTGATATACAGACACCTATATATAGATTGCAAGAGATGGATGGATAGCTCCAAGATGGATAGCTCCTTCATCAGATGTAAAACATGGATAGCCACTGTCAATAAGATCCTAATATGTGAAAAATGAGTCCATAAACGGAGAGGTGGTTTACAAAAATTGACAAAACTGTGAGGCAAATTGCTCAATGTACCTGACCTTGCTTTCATGTTACTAATAACTCACAGATTGCACTCAAATTAAAATGTGCACTTACTCTTTTGCTGACACTTAACCCCACTATGCAATTTTGTAGCCTATATATCTTAAGCATGGGTTTCTAATCTGTCATGTCATGGATCCAAGATATAATAGATGTCTGAAGAGTGTTGGGGACCCCTTGCCCCTACCTTATTGATATTATAAGAACTGTTTTTCATTTGCACAGGTACTCCTCACTTAATGACCAGGTTTCATTCCAATGACCAGGTCGTTAATCAAATTGGTTGTTAAATGAGGAGCCTCAAGTAATCAATATTTTAAGTATTCTTAACTACTGTACTGTATTGTAAAAAAAAAAAAAAAGGCCTAAACACAAAACTCCAGCTCAATAATGTTGTTTTCATTTGCATAAGTACAGAACAAAAACAAAAATTCAGTACTGTACAATTGTAACGGTCGTTCCCAGTACCCAGTGACTCGTGGTAGGCCTGCCCACGTTGTCTCTTCGTTTAGAGCCAATAGGTACCCATGGGCGCGCGTTGGCGCTGACGAACGCTTAGGTACGAACGGGCGCACGCGGGTGCGCGGTATGGTGAACGAGCGCACGCGGGTGCGCGGTATGGTGAACGAGCGCACGCGGGTGCGCAAGGGCTCGAACGGGCGCACGCGGGTGCGCGGGCGCACGAACGGCTGCACGATCTTGCACGGGCACGCTCAGACTGACCGTGCGACCGTTCTTGGCGCCCAAAGGGCTATTTAAGGAACCTGTTGCAGTCTCCCGGTGCTGTCCGGTCTACAGCGTTCCCGTGAGTTTGTCTCTGTGTAACCTGATTGTTCCTGCCTCTGATCTACCCGGCTTGTTCCTGTTTACTCCTGCTTGCTGCCTGCCCTGACCTTCGGACCTCCTGACCACGCTCCTGCCTTCTCCTTCGGTACCTCTGCTGCCTGCCTGTTGACGACCCGGCCTGTGTTTGACCCTTCTGTTTGCCTGCTGATCCAGTTGTTTCCTGTGACCACCGCTGCCTGTAGCCAGCCGTTCCTGTGCTCCAGTCCTGCACCTGCTGCCAGCCGCTGACCTCCTCTCAGCTGTTCCGTTACCATCCTCTGCAGTCCAGCTCCAGGGCCTACCAACCATCACGGACTTGGCACTTGTGCCCTCTGACCTCTAGAGTCCCTGTTCTCACTCTCAGGGGATCTCGAGCCAGAGGTCCACGAGAGGCCGCTCCCTGCACTTTGGGCTCCTTCCACCAGGTACGTGACAGTACCGGACAGCCATGTCCGAGCCCTCGCAGGGAGCCTCTCCTATGGACGAGCTCTGCCGCCATCTTGCAGGACTTACTCAGGCGGTAAAGAGCCTACAAGAAGGCTACAGCCAGTTGGAAGAACGCGTCCAGGCCCTGTCTACCTCCACGCCAGCCGTCTCCGGGACTCCTGCTGCACCTTCTGTGATGATGTTGCCACCAGAACCCAGGGTACCTACTCCCGAGAGATTCTCCGGCCATCGGGGAAGTTTCAGGGCTTTCCGTAATTCCTGTGAGCTTTACTTTGGGCTTCAACCTAGGACCTTCTCCCTCGAATCCACCAAGGTGGGATTCGTTATCTCCTTGCTGTCTGGCGAACCCCAATCCTGGGCTCACCGTTTATTGGAGAAGAAGGATCCATCCCTTAACACTCTGAGCACCTTTTTCCTGGCCATGTCCCAACTTTATGAGGATCCACAATTATCTGCCACCGCAGAAGCAGCTCTACATTCGCTGCAACAAGGCCGTAGGCCCGTGGAGGACTATGTAACGGAATTTAGGCGTTGGAGTGCTGACACAGACTGGAATAATGCAGCACTCCGCTACCAGTTCCGTATGGGACTTTCAGAACCCCTGAAGGACGAGTTAGCCCGAGTAGGCACCCCCGAGACCTTGGAAGCGCTTGTGGACTTGTCTATCCAAATTGACAGACGCATCAGAGAGCGTCGTTTGGAACGCGCATACTACCTCCTCTCGTCCAGTGTGGATGCTACCCCGGGTTTCCAACCCCTCTCACCCAGCTTCTTCCGGTTCTACCACAGTGCCCCAGGATCTTCCTGAACCCATGCAGCTGGGTCTGCTCAGACCCTCCTTGACGCCTGAGGAACGCCAGCGCCGTCGGGCAGGAAATCTCTGCCTATACTGCGGAGAACCAGGACACTTCGTGCGCACTTGCCCAGCTAAACTCCGTAAGTGCCTTTCCATGTACCCTGTCCCCACCGTTGACTTTTCAAGTAGTCCCTCTCATTTGACTTTACCCATTCTTTTGCAGCTCCCAGGAGGGAATATCCGAGTCAACGCAATTATTGATTCGGGAGCCTGCAGCGGATTCATTGACCTGACCTTTGCCACAGGACATAACATCCCTCTTCGGCCCAGGGCAAAGGGTCTTTCTGTACATCTGGCCGATGGGTCAACTCTCAAATCCGGCCCAGTAGTTCAAGAAACCTTGCCGTTACTTACCACCATTGCCGGGATCCACCAAGAATTACTGAGCTTGGATGTCATCACATCCCCTTTATTTCCTGTCATATTAGGCATACCTTGGCTAAAGGCCCATAACCCCCAGATTGATTGGACTACCGGAAAGGTAACTTTCCTCTCTCCCTACTGTCTCCAACATTGTTTGCCGGAAACCAACCAAGCCTCTTCTTCCTCTTTACTCTGCCTAGAGATAGACGCAGAGGCCCGTCAAGCTGTGCCCCCAGCCTACCACAGTTTTTTGGATGTTTTCAGCAAGAAGGGTGCTGAGGCCTTACCCCCTCACAGGCCATACGATTGTCCAATTGAACTGCTCCCAGGTGCAGAGATTCCTTTTGGAAGAATTTTCCCTTTATCAGAGACAGAGTTGGTAGCCTTGAAGACCTATCTGGATGATAGTCTGAGAAAGGGATTTATTCGCCCCTCTACCTCCCCGGCTGGCGCAGGAATCTTTTTCGTGGAGAAAAAGGACCGATCTTTACGCCCCTGTGTGGACTATCGGGCTCTCAATAAAATCACCATAAAGAATCGTTACCCCCTGCCACTCGTGCCTGAACTATTCCAAAAGCTGGGGTCTGCAGCCATCTTTTCCAAGTTGGATCTTAGAGGGGCCTACAACCTTGTTCGTATTCGGAGTGGAGATGAATGGAAGACCGCTTTCCGTACTCGCTTCGGCCACTTCGAGTACTTGGTCATGCCTTTTGGCCTTTGTAACGCCCCCGCCACGTTTCAACATTTTATAAACGATGTTTTGAGAGACTATTTGGACCTATTTGTTATCGTGTATTTGGATGACATCCTGATCTTTTCTCCCTCCCTGGCGGAACATCGGGAACACGTCTTCATGGACTATATGCTAAACCAGAAAAATGCATCTTTGAACAACGCAGTATCCAATTTCTTGGTATGATCATTTCAGTAGACGGCATCGAGATGGATCCCCAGAAGATCGCAGCCATTCGAGATTGGCCGGCGCCCACAGACAGAAAAGGGGTGCAACGGTTTATTGGTTTTGCGAACTTTTACAGGAAATTTATTAAAGGTTTCTCCACCATCATTGCACCTATTACTAGTCTGACCAAACAGGGCTTGAAATTCCAATGGTCTCCCGAAGCCCAAAAGGCTTTTTCCACACTAAAGGACCTGTTCGTTTCTGCCTCCATCCTTAAGCATCCCGATCCAACCTTGCCATACATCCTGGAGGTTGATGCCTCCGAGATAGCGGTCGGGGCGGTGCTTTCCCAAAGACATGGACCAAGATCTCTTTTGCATCCGGTGGCATTCTTTTCCCGTAAGCTTTCCGAGGCAGAAAGCAACTACGATGTTGGAGATCGGGAATTATTAGCCATCAAGGTGGCCCTTGAAGAGTGGCGTTATCTGCTGGAGGGAGCAGCCCATCCAATTCTTATCTTCACGGACCATAAGAATTTGGAATACTTGAAGTCTGCCAAGAGGTTAAAACCCCGTCAGGCCAGATGGGCACTTTTTTTTTCTAGATTCTTCTTTCATATAACCTACCGGCCAGGATCAAAGAATACGAAGCCGGATGCCTTGTCCCGTATGTTTAACGAACCCGAAGCCTCCCCACATCCGGACACCATCCTGTCATCAGGGAATTTTCTCTTGCTTCAAGGGAGCTTGTTGTCCCAGATTAAGCAGGCATCTGCTAGCACCATTCTGCCACCCGGCATCACCCTCCTGGCCAAAGACGGACTCCTCTGGTACCAAGACAAGATCTTTGTCCCTCAGGAAGTGCGGGTCCCCGTCCTCAGTTCTTGTCATGACCACTCGTTGGCAGGCCATTTCGGAGTCCATAAGACCTCGGAGTTACTCCAACGGACATTCTGGTGGCCGCAATTAAGGCCGGACTGTAAAAAGTATGTGGAGGCATGTATCACCTGTATTCAGAATAAGGGGAGCAGATCCAGGGCGTGGGGTTTGCTAAAGCCACTTCCGGTCCCTGATAGACCTTGGCAGATGTTATCAATGGACTTCATTGTAGAACTTCCTCTTTCCGAAGGCTTTTCCACAATCTTTGTGGTTGTGGATAGATTATCAAAGATGGCCCACTTCCTTCCAATGAAGGGCACCCCTTCCGCCTCGGAAACAGCCGGGATTTTTATCAAAGAAATTATAAGACTGCACGGCATTCCTGCAAATATCACTTCGGACCGGGGAGTGCAGTTCACATCCAGATTCTGGAGAGCTCTTTGTGGAGTCTTGAAAATCGATCTGTGCTTTTCTTCCGCCTACCATCCTCAAACTAATGGACAAACTGAGCGAACTAACCAAACTTTGGAACAGTACCTGCGCTGTTTCTCTTCGTTCTCCCAGGATGATTGGGCCCCCTTACTACCCTTAGCCGAGTTTGCTTATAACAACTCCGTTCATTCGGCTACGAAACAATCTCCGTTCTTCGCGAACTACGGTTTCCATCCCTTGTTCCTGTCTAACGAGTTTCCGGAATGCTCGGTTCCTGCAGTTCAGAAGAACCTTGACTTCTTTAGGTCCAATAACAAGCTCCTACAGGAAACCATGACTGAGACTCAGAAGTACAACAAGGAGGTGTTTGACAAGAGAAGAAGGGGAGAACTTAACCTCAAAGTCGGGGATCAGGTCTGGCTATCCACTCTAAACCTGAAGTTGGCATGCCCCTCCAAGAAATTGGGTCCAAAATTTGTGGGCCCTTTTCCTGTAGTTAAGAAGGTGAATGATGTGGCGTTTGAGCTAAAGTTGCCAGAAACCTTCCGGATTCACCCTGTCTTCCACGTGGCTCTCCTCAAGCCGGCCGTCCCTGATCCCTTTGCCAGTCGGAAGATGGCTCCACCAGAACCCGTGATCATTGATGGGGAGGTCGAGTATGAGGTAGAATCTATCGTAGATTGCAGGCGAAGACGCAATCAAACTCAATTTCTGGTGAAATGGAAGGGGTACGGGCCTGAAGAAAACTCGTGGGAGCCTGAGTCCAATATCCATGCCAGGAGGCTGATACTTTCTTATAAGAGATCTCATCCGGAGAAAATGGCACAGTTGGGCATCCGGAGGCTGCCCCTTGGGGGGGGGCAATGTAACGGTCGTTCCCAGTACCCAGTGACTCGTGGTAGGCCTGCCCACGTTGTCTCTTCGTTTAGAGCCAATAGGTACCCATGGGCGCGCGTTGGCGCTGACGAACGCTTAGGTACGAACGGGCGCACGCGGGTGCGCGGTATGGTGAACGAGCGCACGCGGGTGCGCGGTATGGTGAACGAGCGCACGCGGGTGCGCAAGGGCTCGAACGGGCGCACGCGGGTGCGCGGGCGCACGAACGGCTGCACGATCTTGCACGGGCACGCTCAGACTGACCGTGCGACCGTTCTTGGCGCCCAAAGGGCTATTTAAGGAACCTGTTGCAGTCTCCCGGTGCTGTCCGGTCTACAGCGTTCCCGTGAGTTTGTCTCTGTGTAACCTGATTGTTCCTGCCTCTGATCTACCCGGCTTGTTCCTGTTTACTCCTGCTTGCTGCCTGCCCTGACCTTCGGACCTCCTGACCACGCTCCTGCCTTCTCCTTCGGTACCTCTGCTGCCTGCCTGTTGACGACCCGGCCTGTGTTTGACCCTTCTGTTTGCCTGCTGATCCAGTTGTTTCCTGTGACCACCGCTGCCTGTAGCCAGCCGTTCCTGTGCTCCAGTCCTGCACCTGCTGCCAGCCGCTGACCTCCTCTCAGCTGTTCCGTTACCATCCTCTGCAGTCCAGCTCCAGGGCCTACCAACCATCACGGACTTGGCACTTGTGCCCTCTGACCTCTAGAGTCCCTGTTCTCACTCTCAGGGGATCTCGAGCCAGAGGTCCACGAGAGGCCGCTCCCTGCACTTTGGGCTCCTTCCACCAGGTACGTGACAACAATACAATGATGTATAGCGTGTTGTTCGCGTGAGGAGAGCTGGTTGTAAATCTGAGTGGTCGTTAAACAGTTATGTCGTTAAATGAGGAGTAATCTGTATTTGATAATACACTTTGCCTCATCCTTTTATCACCATATGCAAACCACACACTTTAGTTGTATTGTACCTTCATTGTATGTACTGTGCTTGGGGGATGGAACTGGAGGTGGAAAGGTATGGGATCTGGGGAAAGTTTGCCTAATTTACCTGTAACGAAAATAAACCTGTTCAATAAAAAAAACTACTTATGAAAAAAAAAGCAGGCTATACAAACCAGATGTAAGGTTTGGCAGTCAGGCTTTTCGAAAAAAGCAAAATTACTTTTTTGCTTCTCAATAATTTACAGACTTGCTTAAACCTAATTAGAGAAGATCTGTGAAGGTACAGATTTCTCCTTGGTAGTGATTATTGCACACTAAAGCGGTTACATTTCCCTTGTTATGAATGATGATTACTAGTTTTGACAGCCATCAGCCATGAGGTGTGAAAAGGAAAGGATATTTGCCTCGGAAGATATAATTTGGCTATAAACTGTTCAAGACTGTTCAATTTACAATATACATAAGATTTTCAAGTTAACAGTAATGACATAAATGTGGAAAGAAATATTATATTTAATCCATTAACAGATATTTCTTTCTTGTAATTGTATACTGTTTATTTATTTGTTTATTTATTTTTGCTGTATCGCATCCCGGATTTGAATCTTACTGTCCAGTACCGTAGTCTTCTTGCACTAAGTATTATTTGCTCATAGATATTAATTTTGTAAATATTTAGACTGTCTGCATTTTACTTAATTAACTGTATATAGCATTTAACAATACAACCAAAAGTGTAACATGCATGGGGCTTTAAGAATATCCAATACATATTTCCTCAGTGGTGTTGTGACGATGCTGTTAAATTGGCACTCTGTAATTATCCCTACCAGTGACATATCTAGCAACTGAACTGTAAACTTGTGATGCTATTGATTTAACACATTCTTTCATCCTGGATTCCAGCAACAATAATAAGGCAATCACCATTATAATAACAATGCACTTTCTATTGGAATGAGGCAATGATGGACAGTAATTAAAGGCAATGGCTAGTTGTGCCCCAAATAGCCTCCTTAACCATACTTTGTCAAAGTGGGGTCAATTAGAAAGAGTGGTAATGTCATTTCGTGAGTGTCAATGTCAGGCACATACAAAAGAAGTCAATGATGATGGTCAATAAGAATTAGATGTAAACAAATGGAACCTAAATTACAGGAACACATGGCTTTACACTAGATTTGCTCCACTAATCAGAAAGGATAATATTGATGTTTTTCTTGTGCAGATATATTAAGCTGATGAGGTGATTACCTAAGAGTGACATGTCAGTCCTATTTTTTGTACTTGGTATAGATTATAATGGCATTAAAAAAAGGTTTGGTGATATCACGGAAGATAGAGAAAATAGGAGACAATTGTAAAATTAGAGAACTATAAAAAAAACAAAAAACACAACCAACATGTGTAGTAAATTGAAGGCATATTGAAAATGCCCATGCATGTCTTAAAGTGAACCTGTCACAAACCCAAGCATTATCCATTACTGCATACAGAGCAGTTTTTCAGCTCCCTGCAAACGCAATTTAAATATCTCTACACATTTGCAAATAGTCACTTTGTCAAAAAGTCAATAGCTGCTCCATTCAGCCTCAAAACCCAACCCTTTCCACCAAATCCACCATCATTTACATGACATCCTCCTTCGCTGTATTCACGTATGCCCCATACACACGAATGGACTTTCAGACAACAAAACCGTGGGATTTTGTTTGAAGGTTGTTGGCTCCAACTTGTCTTGCATACACACGGTCACACAAATGTTGGCCAACAATTACGAACATAGTGACGTACAAGATATATGGCGAGCCCATAAAAAGGAATAGTCATGCGTCACCCTTTGGGCTCCTTCTGCTAATGTTGTGTTTTGGTGAACAGCGATTCCAAGCATGCGTGGACTTTTGTGCGACTGACTTGTGTACACACAATCGGAAAGTCCGAATCGCCACACCCTCTGGGTGGCCGCGGTGGAGACCGAAGAGACCCTCTCTTATCTATCTCCCTTCTCCCACCTTTCCTTCTTCTCCCTTCTCTCTCTCCTCTTTTCGGCTTCTCTTTTCCTCATCTCCGTCCCCCCCATTTTCCCAAACTCCCTTACCCTCCCCTGTCCATCCCCATCCTACCCCCCCTCCTCCCCTTCCCCCCCTGGTACCCCCCCTATTCAGCCTACTTTTCTCCCCTTTTGACCCTGACAGACTTGGTTCTTCTAGACCCGCGACACCTGACAGTTCCTACGGTACGCCACATACTCCAAGCTCGTTTCCCTGCTCTGCGTGCCAGGGAAACACCGCCTCAGGATGAGATGACTACTTACACGCTTACAGTAATCCGTGACATCACAAACATGAGCTAATGTTCCTCTAATGCCCCATGATGGGCCCCAGAGGAGTCCCCTCTTAGTCATCAATACGTTTCACTATGTTCAGAGGTTGTTATGATTCCAGGGATCCTCCCTATATGCTACAGATCCCGCTATGAAGATTGCTGTTCATGATTGTACTTTGAGTATGTTACTTCTATGTCAAAAGATCTGGAACTACCTTGTTCGTCTTTGTATACAATCTGTTCGCAACATGTACTGTTACTATCCATTTCTTTTTGAAAAAAATAAAAATCTTTATGGAAAAAAAAAAAAAAAAGGAAAGTCCGACAACAAAAATTTGTTGGCAGAAAATTGGAGAACCTGATAGCCAACATTTGTTGGTGGAAAGTCCCAAAACAAATGTTCGATGGAGCATACACACGGTCGGACATTCCTCCAACAAGCTTAAATCCAACATTTGTTGTTGAAAAATCCGATCGTGTGTATGCGGCATAACACTGGTTTAACCTGCCCTTCTATAGTGGTTCCAAGCAATAAACCACCATGCAGATCTATTCAGTATCTGCTTACCAGAGTCCATTTCAGCACAGTCAAAATTCCTAAGCCCTGCTGCCCACAAAATGCATTGGAACTTTTTTTTTTGCTATGAATTAATGTTATCAAAAATGTTGGACTCTTGGATGTTTGTCTGCTGGCCTCAAGGACTTGTATGTATGAAGAGTCTCATTTCTGGATCCTTTCCCCATTTTGTGGAGTGCTGGGGTCAAAGTGCCCAGTGACAATTTCAGTGACACTTAGAAAATCTGATTCCAGCTTCCGTTTGTTCCTGTGTTTAGATTGTAACTGACAGAGCGCATGCATAGGACCTTGGTGCAGGGCATGATTAACAGCCTACCAACAACCCCCAAAATACTCTTGTTGCAGTGGAAGGAAATCATGACAATGATGAGACTTTGGGGAACAAAAGTGTGCTTTGAGCTAATGTGTGAATCTACATTATTGATATACACTCACCGGCCACTTTATTAAGTACACCTGTTCAATTGCTTGGTAACACAAATTGCTAATTAGCCAATCACATGGCAGCAACTCAATGGATTTAGGCATCTAGACGTGGTTAAGATGATTTGCTGAAGTTCAAACCATTCATCAGAATGGTGAAGAAAGGGGATTTATGTGACTTTGAACATAGCATTATTGTTGGTGTCAGACAGGCTGGTCTTTCAAAAACTGCTGATCTACTGGGATTTCCACACACAACCATCTCTAGGGTTTACAGAGAATGCCAGTGAACGGCAGTTGTGTGGACGAAAATGCCTTGTCGATGTCGGAGGAGAATGGGCAGATGATAGAGATGATAGAAAGGCAACAGTAACTCTAAAAAGCACTCGTTACAACCAAGGTATGCAGAATACCATCTCTGAATGCACAACACATTGAACCTTGAAGCAGATGGGCTACAGCAGCAGAAGACCACACCGGGTGCCACTCCTGTCAGCTCAGAACATGAATCTGAGGCTACAATTCACACAGGCTCATCAGAATTGGACAATTGAAGATTGGAAAAATGTTGTCTGGTCTGATGACTCTCAATTTCAGTTGCGACATTCAGAAGGTAGGGTCAGAATTTGGCGTAAGCAACATGAAAGCATGGATCCATCCTTCCATGTAGCAACAGTTGAAGTGATCACTGCTCCAATTTAGATAGTAAATACAGTGTTCATTCACTTTGTAATTGGAAAAGTCTCTGCCCCTTTAGTAAGTCAACCCCACTCTGTTACACTCCCACCATGATCCCAACATAGCCATACTTATTGTGATGACTATTGTTCTAAAATATATTATCATAAAAAATCAATAACACACACTACAGCAGCATAGTCCTAGAATGCTGACTGCAAAAGCCATTTTACATGAATACATGTTAGATGCTTAATAAACCCCAAAGCCATTCCTTCTTCAAAATAATGATGGTGTTTCTATACGCATACACACCATCCCTATTTTACATGGGGTCCTCACTCTGTATAAATTCGAAGTTTGGAATACACATTTTAAGATATAATGCATTTAAACTACAGTTTCATGATATAAGAAAAGAAATAAGCTAAATACACATAAATAAAATAGTAATAGAAAATGTCTTTCTAGCATAGTTTGTTATTGCTGGGCAGCTATAAAAGATGCATGATGTTAATAGGAGGTCAATGACAGTCAGAACAAGGACGTCCGTAATACCTGACATATTGCATTCTTTACCACAATTGGTGTCAGCTAAGGCTTAATTATATTGTTTATGCTGTGGCCTTCTGCTCCCTCATTTCCATTCTGATGATTGTCTATGATTGTCACATTTGCTCCCTGCTGTTTTAACATGTGTAATATTCACTTTCTACCCCATTAAATGGCAGTGCAAAAGCTTGTGGGCCTCTCCGCCTAGGGCGTTTAATGTACAAACCACAACATGAAAAACTGAATACCCAATTAGTAGCATCATGTTAAACACGTAAAATACTCAACTAGCACAATCTTACAAAGCAAGAAAAAAATACAAATAACTGGATCTGTATTGTGTAACCAAATATTATAAATCTTGAAATAAACAATTTTATAAATTTTTTCCTTTAGATTTACCAAAACCATATAATATAAGTCCAAAACTGAACACTCTCTATTGGTATGCAATCAGGCAGGCCCCGACACTACATAGCTGAAGGTAAATCTAAAGAAAATTGAAAAAGAAAATTGTCTAATGTATGGCCAGCTTAATGGCCCTTTCACACTGCACTTTTACTGTGCTAGAAGGCAAAAAAAGAAGAGATCAAGAATATTTTAAATCCTATGTGGCTTTTCACACTGCTGTACTGCGTTTGTGCTGCCATTTGAAAATGGGAAATGCACCAAAATTTTATGTGGCAAAAAGATGCAGGTTTCTAAGGAGCGGGCACTCTCCAACACCCTAAACAACCATAGAATAGCTGATTGTTAAGAAGCCGGCTTCCTTAAAGTGGAGGTCTGCCTGGGAAAAAAAAAGAAAAGTTAGTTGTCCAGGGAGCCCGCGATGTCGGCACCCGAAGCTGACCCGTCCCTCAGCTCTGGGTGCAGGTGTAGGCCTCCTTACTAAGGGAAACAGAAAGTTCTTTGGCTTCACGGTCTGTTTCCTACTGCGCATGCGCGAGTCACGGTACGCTTCCTGAATGGTCCCTGCTGTCTTCTGGGACCTGTGTGTCTCCCAGAAGGCAGCAGGAAGTAATGAGGAGGGCCAGACATTGCGTAGTTCGCCACACAATATTGTTGTGATCTTTCCCCAGAAGTGGGAGCAGATACCTGGATTTAAGAGGTATCCGCTCCCCCTTCCCCCTTCCCCCTGAAAGGTGCCAAATGTGGCACCATAGGAGGAAAGGAATCCGATCCACAGAAATTAAATTTCTGGGTGGAATTCCACTTTAACAATCAGTGGATATATAAACAATGCCCCCCCACACACACACACTCCGCCCTGTCAGGATAGCATGGGTGTTCCACAAACTTTACTAGCCATCTAGCTTCCTCGGTCCGGCCACCACCATCTCCTCTCCTCACAATCTCAGAGACAATGCTCCAGGATGACCCGTCCATTGTCTTTCCAGCTCCTTCACCTCTGGTGGTAGCATCACTCCTACACAAGAGGAGTTGGAGCATGCTGACCACCAAAGAGGTACAGGGGAGGCATTATCACTGGCTGTTAAGGATGGTGGCAGGTTTGGATCCCTTTACAACCACCCGCCGGAGTACTTAACAACTAATGAATAACCAGTTATTAAAGCGGAGGTCCACCCTAAAATGGACCTTCCGCTCATCGGAATCCTCCCCCCCTCCGGCGCCACAATTGGCACCTTTCAGGGGGGAGGGGGGTGCAGTTACCTGGATAATCCAGGTAACTGCACCCACTTCCGGGATAGCTCTCTGCGGAAAGGGGCGTAGATTACGCCCCTTTCCGCAAGTGCCCGCCCCCTTCCGCAAGTGCCCCGCTGCCTGCTGGGAAACACACAGATCCCAGAGGCAGCGGGGACCGTCCTTATTGCGCAGCGCGGCTCGCGCATGCGCAGTAGGGAACCGGGAAATGAAGCCGAAAGGCTCCATTTCCTGATTCCCATACCCAAGATGGCGGCGGCAGCACCCGAGTGACGATCTAAAGATCGGCTTCGGGTGCCGACATCGCGGGCGCGCTGGACAGGTAAGTGTCACTATTTTAAAAGTCAGCAGCTGCAGTATTTGTAGCTGCTGGCTTTAAAAAAAAAAAAAAAACGCGGAGTCATGGCGGACTCCCGCTTTAAGGAACATGCACCCAATTGTGTCCTTAACAACCAGCTATTCATACATATGCACTGTAATGCAACACATTTAAAACACACTACAGGCATACCCCACTTTTAAGTACACAATGGGGTTTATTTACTAAAGCTGGAAAGTGCAAAATCAGGCTCATGTCTGCATTGAAACCAATGAGCTTCTAACCCCAGCTTGTTCAATTAAGCTTTGGTAATAAAACCTGAAAGATCATTTGTTTCTATGCAGAAGTGAGCCTGATTTTGCACTTTCCAGCTTTAGTAAATAAACCCCATTGTGTATTTAAAAGTGGGTTATGCCTGTATGTATTTTAAAAAAAAAACATAGTGTGATTTAGAAGCACTGCTACGTGAAAGCAGCTGTGCTGTAGTGTAAAAAGGCCCTAAGGGAAAATTCCTTTGCAACGTGAGCAGCCTACACTTTAGCTAATCAACCCCATAGACCTCAACTGTCCTGTTATGCAAATAGAACCGCTTGTCTGTATTTAAATGATAAGTTTACTTTTTAAAAATGAATAATTATAAATTATAAACAATGTACATTTATTTGCAGGTAAACCAATGTGCATTTACTTGTTTTTTTGTAGGAGCCTGGAAAACATTACACATGCGATCAGCAGATCACAGGTGCTATGTAGGACTACAACAGACTGTTAGGGGTTGATTTACTAAAGGTAAATAGACTGCGTACATCACAAAGTGGAGTTGCTCTCTGTTGCTCCAGAGCTTAGTAGATGCGGTAAAACTTCACTTCACTTTGCAAAGAATACCCAATCGCGTGCAAGGAAAATGTTAAAAATAGCATTTTTGCTTGCACATGATTGGATGATGGAAGTCAGCAGAGCTTCTGCTCATTTACTAAGCTCTGGAGCAACTGAACTTACAGAGTGCAACCACACTTTGCAAAGTGTACAGGCTATTTGCCTTTAGTAAATCAACTCCTAAGGCTCAAACAAAATGCGGCTAAACTTCGGCGTCTGAACTCATTTTTTTGCCTTCAAAGAAAAGCCTATAAACGCCACTGCCTAAAAACGACATTAAATGAACCTGTGTACATGTACACATAAGATAACATTGGATGAGTTCAGGGGAAACTGAAAAAAGCAGCCAACGGCCTCTGAACGTCCGTTTACCAGCAGCAGTGTACATGAGGCCTTAGTGCATCTGTCTGCTTGTAACTCGAATGGGTAGGCAATTTCACATTGATAGGAAGAACCAATGGACAACCAGAGCGTTCAACAGCACCCTGATAGTTAATTGAGGACTACAAGTCTACAGCCGCAAAAGGTGTCGGTACTTGTAGTTTTCACATTCACAGAATTCTATGACTGAATGGTGCGGCTGGCAGGATGCAGCCCCGCACCACAGCCATGTTTTTTTTTTTTAAATTGTGGCAGCAAGTGAGGGGAAAAGATCCCCCACTCAATGTCACACTGGGGGATTGGGGGGTGCAGGGGCCAGTGCCCCCGTAATGTAGCATGATATGAAAGGTGAACTTATCCTTTAAAAACTGTGATCACCAGCTCTAAAGCTGGTCACACACATTTAGATTTTGCTTGGATGCGATGAAAATTGGAAGAAATTGGAGGGGTTATTTCACTCACACTGTGTAATAGTTGGTAAATTCTAAGCAATCAGATTGCAATGTGTGTGGTCAGCATAAATGGTTTCCGTGGCCAGTATTTTTTCCTCTGATTTTTACACATTAGATTTAGTATGCCACCTATTGCTTTATATTGGTGTTTTAATACAACCATGGCTATATATGCTGAGGATCACACTTGAAATAACAGGTTTAGCTCCATGTTGAACTTAAGGAATACAAAACGCTATGTGCTACTCATGATCAAAAACCTGGCTATTACTAAATAATCTAGAGTTGCTGCAGCTGGGGAAGTCATTAACATGTGTTTGCTGGCTCTAGTCATTTTTAGAAAACCGGTATGATCTGTATATATTCATCATGGCAACAAAGATATAACTGTTCATTTTAAGGCAGGGTAAGCAATAACATTTTTACTGCACGTTTAATGTCTTGCTAACACATTTATGCTATATGAATTTAAAATATCACTTACTGTGCAGCTCTCGACACCATAAAATGTGCTAAAGGCATATAAAATGTTCCTGTCTTCTAAGTTTCACCATCTCTTAAAAGTTGTTTGCACCCTTGCCCTTGAAATCCAAGTCTGGCAAAGACAGCCTGCAATTAACAATAAAAATGTGTAGGGACAGCTAAATATTAGCTCATTCTGCTGCATTTTATATAATGAATTTCTACCGCAAGATGGAGGTCAGTAGGGTTCGTTGCCTAGAAACTAGGCTTGCATTACTGCGCTAAGCCAGCTGGGAGTTGGATTTCCTGTGCTTTTAACAACTTTAAAAACGTGCGTGTGTTACACTATTGGTTCAAGGTTTTTTACCCTCGATGTAGGTATAAACACTGCCTTTACTCTACTTTTATTAAAGGCAAAAATAACTTTATTGCCAGGTGCGCTGCAAGTCCCTAATGGCCTGATCAAGTCTCAAGTCAATGTTGTTTAGATCAGATTTCTACTGTTGGTTTTCTTATATAAAAAATTGACACCATCAAAATATAGACCAGGTTATAGTTGAAGCACATTGGTTATGTGAATCCTCCATTTTTGCTTATTGTCCAGGGAAAGAAGAGACTCTATGCAATAACATGCTTTTTTTTCCATGCCCCAAGGCAGATATAGAGTACTGTCTAAATATAGAAAAGAGGAGCTCACTTTACATTTGCCCACTCTGGGTTTAAAAAAAAAAAATTGTCACCTTCTACGGACATGTTTTAAGGGCTCTCTACTCATTCTTTGACTTGCCCCATTTTCTAGGCTACAAAGGTGGGCATTTGAAATGAAATATTTATTTTATACTAAGGATCTTAAAGCTAATGAGCATTGTAATCCAATGGCCTAATATGCCCACCTTGGCACAGAACAGGTTTGCTGATGTATTTGCAAATGTGTGATAACTAAACCCCTGTTTTTAAGGTTAATTTGGTTGGTTGCAGGCTGTCTGATAAGTTGAGCTGGGAATTTTCTTTGGTTTTGTTTTCCATGTGTTGCCCTTCCATGTGCTCCTTGCTGCTAAGGCCAGTTATAGGTAAGGGCAGTGGCCATTTGTTTGTATTGTTGAAATACTGATGAGGGGAAGCACTGGACACCTTTGGTGCCATTGTGTTATATGCAGGGTGTCCAGTTGCGCCTTTGTGCCTCTTAGGAGAGGTGGGTTCCTTCCAGGCACATCTGCCCTCTACCTATCCATTATAATGCATATAGTTACATAGTTACATAGTTAGTAAGGTTGAATAAAGACACCAGTCCATCCAGTTCAACCTGAGTGAGTGTCTACAAATGTCCCTATCCCTGTACATTGCACACTCACATCGGTCTCTACCCTCAAGGAGCCCACAATCCAAGGTCCCCATTCATATACTAGGGCCAATTTTGGACAGAAGCCAATTAACCTACCTGCATGTCTTTGGAGTGTGGGAGGAAACCGGGGGAAGCCAGAGGAAACCCACGCAGGCACAGGGAGAACATGCAAACTCCAGGCAGGTAGTGTCATGGTTGGGATTTGAACCAGCAACCCTTCTTACTGCTAGGTGAGAGTGCTACCCACTACACCACTGTGCTGGCCGTTTCCACTGTGGGGGCTCTCAAAAATGTATAGAGTTAGGACTGCAGATAATAATGGGGTGCCTTATCGGGGCCTTCACAGCTTACACACGTATTTGCAAATGTGTGCAATCTAAACCCCTGCTTTTAACACAAACTGTTAGATGGGTTTATTCGGTTGGTTGCAGGCTGGATGACATGTTAAGCTGGGACTTTTCTTTGGTTTGGTTTTCCATGTGCTGCCCTTCCATGTACTCCTTGCTGCTAAGGCCAGTTATAGATGGGATGCAGTGGCCATTTGCTTGTACCGTTGGTGATGTATACACTTAAACTATGTATAAATTCTAAATAGGCACAAAAAAGGGTTGCATTTGAAAAACAGGTTGTTATCAATTTTGTATACAAGTTTTTGCACTTCGTAATATCCACATTTTTTGGGGGTGATCAGTAAAACAAATATCCTATGATTTTATTTTCTCCAGAACAATCTTCAAGCCTCCATTCCAGTGCCCACTCTGATATCTACCATGAGCTGTATGAAGAGGTTGTATGATGACCTCTGTTCTATTTTATGATTAACAGAGGTTAGTGCAGTGCATGATGCATTTCACATCGCAGCACCAAAAGTTCAGTTGTATACATTTCTTGTCCTCTACACTCTGTGGTAGAATGCATTCCTCGTAGAGATTAAAGTGACCCTAATGCGTCATTTAAGAAAAAAAATTAAATAACAAACATATCATATTTACCTGCTCTGTATGATGGTTTTGCACAGAGCAGCCCCGATCCTCCTCTTCTGGGGTCCTTTACTGGCGCTCTAGGCTCCTCCTCCTCAGTAAATACCCACATGGAAAGCCGCTTTCCATGGGGACACCCATGTGGGCTCACTCTTGAGCCGCCCTTTCTGCATCTATTGACGGCCCCCACTGATTCTGCACAGCTGTTGATTGATAGCGGCAACAGCCAATAGATCCTGCTGCTATCAATCTACAAAGGGAGGAGGCAGATGCTCTCATGCACATCGCTGGATTGGGCTCAGGTAAAAATAAGGGGGGTTGGGGGGATTATGCAGCACAGAAGGTTTTTCACCTTAATACATAGAATGCATTAAGGTGAGAAACATTTAAGGCGTTAGAACCACTAATACTAATCCTCAGAAAGCAGATGAAAGAGATGTTCACACCATCATTATGTAGTAACAACAAATCCCAGATTCCATACAATTATACCAGCCTGACACACCAGGTATACAGACCTGAAAACTAAAAAACAAATTGTATTGTATGACAATCATTGTTAGACTGTTGATTTAGGGGAGCCCCATAGGAAAAAGTAAACTGGTACTTTTGGAAGCCTTTCCCATTTATCTATTGCAAACAAACAAAAAAAAGATACTGCGTGGGAAGAAATATATATATATATATATATATATATTCACTTTAAACCCCCATGCCATTTTATCTGGATATTTAACCACTTCAGCTCTGAAAGGTTTTACCCACTTCCTGACTAGGCCATTTTTTATGATATTGCACTGCTTCGCTTTAACTGATAACTGCACAGTCGTGCGACGCTGTACCCAAACAAAATTGATGTCCTTTTTTTCCCACAAATAGAGCTTTCTTTTGGTGGTATTTGATCACTTCTGTGGTTTTTATTTTTTGCGCTATAAACAAAAAAAGACTGACAATTTTGAAAAAAATAAATTCTACTTTCTGCTATAATACATATTAAAAAAAAAGTGTAAAAAAAAAAGAATTTCTTCATCAATTTAGGCCAAAATGTATTCTGCTGCATATTTTTGGTTAAAAAAAAATCTCAATAAAAGTATATTGATTGGTTTGCACAAAAGTTATATTAATGTCTACAAACTATGGGATAGATTTAGGGACTTTTCTTTTTACTGGTAATGGCGTCGATCTGCGATTTTTAGCAGGACTGCAACATTGCGGTGGACAGATCAGACCCTAAGTAACACTTTTTGGGGACCAGTGACATTAATACAGTGGTCAGTGCTATAAAAAAGGAACCGATCACTGTATAAATACACTGGCAGGGAAGGGGTTAACACTAGGGGGCAATCAAGGGGTTAAATGTGTTCCCTGAGAGGTTTTTCTAACTGTGGGGAGTGGATTCACTGGAGGAAGAGAGAGATCATGATTCAACTTAGCGCTCACTTTTCCCCCCTGACAGATCAGCAGTGTGCTTTGTTTACCTCAGCACATCGCTGCTCCGTGTCTCTGTGTCTCTTCTGAATGATCGGCTGGTTGCGGCAACCATTGCGGTCACCTCACCCGCTGATTGGCACCCGCTGTATCCAATCACAGCGGGAGCGGCATGCCGGCGGCTTGCACGTGCCCCCTAAGCCGCATGCACCAAATCACGTACAGGTATTTGATTTTCCGCACCCAGGCCACCCTGCCACAGTAAAAGTGGTTAAAGGCATAACTGGCTTTAGTGTAGTTATATTTACTGTTTTGTTTGTTTGCCTTACCATGTAAAGATGAGATCACATGTTGTGGCGCAGTTTGCAGCATCATAGCAAATTGATTCTGCATGTCCATGTATTGCTCAAGCTAGCTGCCCTCTATTCATCAAGGGGCCAAGACAACTTCCTGTTTTGGGTCATACAAAGTCCAATGCATGTCTCACCATACTCACCCACTTTGTGTTGCATCCGCTATGTGGGAGTGTTAATTTGATGGAACACATGATCTCTCAGCTGATGAATAAGCTGTGTATCTCTGCTTACTTACGCCTGGACCACCTCAGATGACATCCTATGACAAAATGCGCAAAGCGGAGCTTGGTATGCATTCCAGAACTTCCCGTTTTTGCGCTGTGGAATGCACGCCATCCAGACCTAAGGATTTGTTTTTATTTCTGAGCACGTTTGGGCATTTGGAGCCCTTCACTTTTTTAAAGATTATACGCTTTTAAAAAATACATTTGGTTAACCGTATTTAGGCTATGAGTGCCCATTTTTTACACTCAATTGCATGTGGATACCCCAATGCATAAACAATGCCACGGAGGAGGCAGTCATATTGACCACTGGGACATCAGGACCAAAGGCAGACCTGATTATACGCCTTTTACCCCTGCAGGTGTAAAGAGATCTGGTGAGTGCATAAACAAGAGGGGGCACCCGAGCCGAGCTGCTGCTCTGTGTCCATTCAGACATGGAGCCGTGGTTCAGCCCCACCCCAGAGAGTCCCAGACAGCCAAGGCTCTCGTGCAACATCACTAGATAGAGATGGGGCTTGATTAAGTATTTAGGGGGCTGAGGGCGGGCTGCCACACACAGAAGGTTCTTTATCTTAATGCATAGAATGCTTTAAGATTAAAATCCTTCTGCCTTTAGAACCACTTTAACCACTTAAGCCCCGGACGATTTGGCTGGCAAAAGACCAGAGCGTTTTTTGCGATTCGGCACTGCGTCGATTTAACTGACAATTGCGTGGTCGTGCGACGTGGCTCCCAAACAAAATTGACGTCCTTTTTTCCCCACAAATAGAGCTTTCTTTTGGTGGTATTTGATCACCTCTGCAGTTTTTATTTTTTGGACAAAAGTTATAGCATCTAAAAAATAGGGGATAGTTTTATGGCATTTTTATTAATATTTTTTTTTTTTTACTAGTAATGGCGGCGATCAGCAAATTTTTATTGTGACTGTGACATTATGGCGGACAGATCGGACACTTTTGGTGCCATTCTGGGACCATTCACATTTATACAGCGATTACAGTGTAAATGTGACTGGTAGTGAAGGGGTTAACCACTAGGTGGCGCTTTAGGGGTTAAGTGTGTCCTAGAGAGTGATTCTAACTTGGGGGAGGGGCTATGTGTGACACGACACTGATCACCGCTCCTGATTACAGGGAGCGGTGATCAGTGTCCTGTCACTAGGCAGAACGGGAAATGCTTGAGACGATTGCGGGAATCCCCGTGGACATCGAGTCTGTGGGACCCGTGATCACACTCACGGAGGTTGCAAACCGCTTCTTGAAGGGCAATGTACAGGTATGTTAATGTGCCTGTACATGCTGTACTTCTGACGATGTATATCGGCGTGAGCCAGTCGGCAAGTGGTTAAGCAGTAATTTATTCTCAATTGAAAAAAAGACATTTCACCTCTACAAACGTCATCCTATATATTTCCATTTTATACAGCTTCTTTACATTTAGAATAGTAGCGAACTACATTTTTATCTTGGTAAGTTTGTAGTAGTATAAATAGATTTATAATTTTGAAAGTCATGTCTTGAATTTCAAATAGATAGATAAAATGAAACCAGATGTTTTACAACTTGTCCTTGCCTGGAGCTAGCATATTTTTTCGCATATATTCACATTTTCGGTATAGATTTGTTTACAATAATTATATAACATTTGTGTGATAGGTCCCAAAGATTGCAAAAATAAGATAGTATACTATAAAAATATATAGAAATAAATTGTGTTACTAACTGTTAAGACTAAAGATAAATGTGTAAAAACTTACATAGATTCTCATTTTATGTATAATTCAAAAAAAATGTTTCTTGGCTTTCACTGGGACAATCCAAAGACTCAATTGTTAGCATTTACATATTTATTAATAGTTAGTTACAACTACTGTATTTTGTAATCCCCTGTACAGCACCACTGAGACTGGAAGAAGGAAAGGCATTAGTAGGAGCCCAACAGGTGTGCTGCATATAAATATAGGATAAATATAGGACATAGCATAACCTCATCAGTCTTCTGCTTCACCAGTTTTATCCAATCAGCAGGCTAAGGTTGGGGAGATGACACCACTGAATTCATTAACTGTAACAGAGAAAATGGCACAATTCATAAACTAGATAGGAAAATATACACTTTTACAGGTCAAACAGCTATCATATCTGTAATTAGCTGTTTGACTGTAGTTCAGCTTTAAGCCACATTTGCCCATTCGAAAAGGTGGCTGTGCATAGAAATTTAGCCTTCTCACTCTTTGAAGGTGCCAGGTGCCAATCCTTCTGTGGTTTGGTACGATACGTTATACATTTCCACTTTCTTGGGACATTCCAAGGGTTGGTAAAGGAGCATGTTTAGTTCAGAATTAGTGAGGTTTGCACATCCACAAACCCAATTAGAGGTTAGACTAGCACTATATAAAGTGTGTAACTTAAAGCGGTATAAAAACCCAAAAGCAAATATTTATTATATAACAGCTTACCAATTCTTAGATTTGATGGCTGCATTTATTTTCTTTTTTAGGCTTTCTTCCTTTCCTTTTCACTGCTGACAGGGGTGCTTAGAATGATCAGCTTTTATTTATTTATGTAACACCTTTTTCCGAAAAAGAGAAAAAAGAACCATTTGCTGTAACTATTTATAAAGTGTTAGCTGGATTTTGGCTTCAGTTTGTTAGTGCATCTAAATCTGCTAGTAAATCAAAAACTTCCTTCCCTCTTAGACTGACAATGCTGCTGTCTAAAAGTGCCCCCTGTGTTCCTTCATCCAGAGTGTAGGCACTCTAATACATGAGGTATGTTACTGGCTAGGCTTGTGCAATTCGTTTCGTAATGAATCGAAATTCGGCTGAATTTTGCATCTTTCGGACATCCGGATGCATCTGTCCGAATAAAAAAATAATGAATAACAACGAATACGAAAGAAATATAACGAATGAATTCGAATGAATTCAACATGATTCGGTAATTCTTTAAAGATCTAATGAAACAAAAGGTCAGCTCAAAGTAAATCTTATAGTTCAATCAGCTAATTAATTTTGTGCCGGAGGATGGATTACTGGCAAAGTGCATTCCTGAGAAGTGAGTGAGAAGGGTGTTGTATTGTATTTGAGCCGAGGAGAAGAGACGTTGTCATTGTGTGTGTTAAAAGATTCAATAAACAAACGACTTTCCAAACTATCACGATTGTCTATACATACATAAATAGCGAATTTCAACAAATATGAACGAATGAATTCGACACTCTACGAATAATAACGAATTATCTGAAAACGTATTAACGTAACATAACGAATATAACAGAACTAAATGATGTATTTTAGGAATGACAACGAACCGAAACTAAAATAAATTTTCCGTTGTGCACAAGTCTATTACTGGCCAGATCTTTCTGTGAAAACGGGGGGAACAAGCCTAAATAAAAAAACAAAAACAAATGCAGTTACCACATCTAATGATTGGTAGGCTGCAATATATACAAGTTTTGGTTTTGAGTTTATTACCACATTAACAGAGAATAGTTTGTATGCCATTTGATGAACTTTCTTCGGTAAAGCTACTTGTTGTCCTTGATGGTAAAATATTAGAAGAAACAAATGAACAATTAGCGGTGGCTGGTGTTGGAGGAATTTGAGGGGGTGCGGGTAGGACCCTCTAGGCCCGCCCTCACCCTGCAGACACAGCTCCCCTGATGCCCGGTGATTGAGCCGGTCTTCTTTCCGGGTCCTGTTAGCAATGTAGTCAGTGTTATCTGGTGCTTCAAATGGCTGTAATAGCTGCATGATGATGTATCCATAGGTTGGGTGGTTGGAAAAGAAAGGGGTATTAAGGGTTAAAAGGGAAGGCAGCCATCCTTCAGAGTGTGTCCAGAACTCTGCAAGACATGTAAGGAAAAAAGAGGGAGGGGGAGGAGCCGACCTGAGTGTAGTATTAAAATTATGACTTTAATAGGATAAGATTAAAAACACTTACAAGATTATAGAAGATGCAAATCCTTTCCAGCTATCCGGAACAGCAGTGGGACCCGTAGAACCATGTTGAATGGCAAGACTGCACTTTACTTTGACAAGCTTGCATCTCCTATCACCTTGTAAGTGTTTTTAATCTTAGCCTATTGAAGTCATCATTTTAATACTACACTCAGGTCAGTGCCTCCCCCTCCTTGTTTTTTTCTTTCTGGGTTCTGGATCTTCAGCCTCCTGTCTTGATTGCCCAGGGAAGGAAGCCAGAAATCAAGTGTTCATTCGCTGGAATGGCAGGGTTGGGGGGTTACACTCCGAGCACATCAAGAAACAGGCCAATAACGGAACTCGGGCTCTGGTCACCTGCTTGTGAGGGAGTGATGGACCTGGTAGAGACCTGTTGGTCCAGCGCCCAGCACAGTGCATGGCCGTGCACGCGATGTTTGATTGTTTTTCACAATAACATATTCTTATATTATAAAGAGTATTACAGAGCGTTAAGGATTAGGAAAGCCATTTTGGTGTGCAACAGGATGCTGACATATTACATTGTTTTCCAACAACTTTTCAGATATGAATCAAGAGATCACAGTCAAGTTCCAAGTACTAGAATGCTTCCAATGATCTCATCACTGAGTTATCAGAGGTTTCCCTAAGCATCAGGTGCCGTTCAGCAGGTACAGCATCCATTTCCTTAGCAACCCAGATATTCCTAGATCACACTTGGTTATTCCTGGTGATGTCTGCAAGCAGCGCAATATAGTACAGTTTATTTCTGGCCTGTGTAAAGGTAATAAGAAAAATAAAAATAGGTTGAGGCCTGAATATCATAGTCTCAGGAGACACAGCTATAGTACTCCAATAATGGCTCAATCTCACATGTCCCATAAAATTAAAGTATTCCACGCCATCTTATTTTTCAGTACATAGCTATATTTTAATAAAGTTTCATATGCTATGCTACACAATGCAAAGAAAACGAATAACATTATTACAGATAGAATATTTATATGCAAATGCACCTTAAAGCCTTTATTGCATCTACTACATCAACATCAGACAACATTGCTTCCACTGGGGAGCTGATGGAAAGAATACAATTCTAAATTCTATTACTGTGGAAAATATGCTTAATCTCATTCACCAATTTAGGAAGACCCATTCTTCACAATTGACAAAGAAGAGAAATATCTGGCATACTTGGGCATTATGCAATGAAATCACAAATCTGGTTATGTATGTATTTCTCAGTGACAGTGTTGTTAATAGGCTTTTCAACTGATCTCTCATCTTTACAATTCAAGAGACAATATCTTAATGTTGCCAGAGCAACCCTAGATGAACTACAATAGTCACCCAACAATTGTGAAAGCACTAAGCTTTTAGCATGAATGATATTACTAAGAAAAAGTAATTCTGTGCCTTAAACTATTCTTCAATAGGGCAGTCACAATTAAATACATTGTTTTGCTTTAAAACCCAGAACTTTCTTTCTATATACAACATTATATATAATTCCTTTAAAAAATAAAAGCATATAATTGGAGTCTTTATGTTCACCATTGCTCATGTAACACAGTTCAGAATTTATTAGAATAAAGGTTACATATTTCCCATAGTTTCTCAAGTGTAGTGTTATTAAAGTGTCGAGTTTTATAAATGGAACTGTAATTTTGTTTGTCTGTTATTATGGACCAGTCAATCAACAAAACAATAATTTGTTTCCTGTGTAGCAAAAAAACTAACAATAAAAAAATTGGTAAAAGTAATAAAAAGTATAAAATAAAAGCCTATTTATGCAAAAGCTATGGGTTTCCTTTAATTAGCTACAAGCAAACGACTGAAGGCAACGTGGCTATTTATATAAGGTCAGAAATAGACCATTCATCCATAAATGACCTTAAGGGCATTAAATGTTTTACAGTGTTTACGGTTAAAGCAGAATTACAGGTATGGATATTTTATACATAGTTACATTGGGTCAGGTCAACCAATGTAACTATGTGTATACCATACGTGGCGGATGCCCCTGGAAGCAGGAAATCACTGACGTAGCCTCCTCTACACCAGTGACCTCCACTTGCTTTCAGGTCATGTGCTGCTGCATTGTGAACATGGGAGGTTGGCTGCTTGGCACAGGTGCCACTCAGAGAATGCGTTGCATTTTCTGAATGAATGCAAAGCATTCTCAGATTGGACGAGGTGGAGAGTGTGACATCACCATCTTACCTCTCCACCATGTCCAATTAGAGAATGCTTTGCATTCATTCAGAAAATGCACAGCATTTCCTGAATGGCACTTGTGCCAAGTAGCCAACCTCCCTTCTTCACAAAGCAGCAGGCCAGCCACTCAGTATGGGAATCAGAAGCAAGTGGAGAATACTAGAGTAGAGGTATCTACTTCAAGGATTTCTACTTGATAGTTTCTGTACATTGGTACAAGCTTGACCAACATAACTATGTATAAAATATCCAAACCTGGAATTCCACATAAATGTATTAAAAACACAATTAAGGGCTAAAAAAAAGCAAAAAAAAAAAGACAAACAGCCTCTAATATCCAAAAGATACCCAATATGTAAAATCCAAATCCATTGTTCAAAGGTAGTATAAACAATCACATTTTTTTCTGTCCTAGGCTTCATTTTGTCAAGTATTAGCAAGATATTGTCTGATATTACCAACTATTATGGGGTACTATGAAGGAGCCAATGAACTTTAATGAGATTAGGTTGAATTACAAGTGGTGCAATAGGCTAAGTCAGTTTGAGACAGCATAAGACTCTCCAGTCGCATAGATGCACAGAATAGTTTGAAAGACATGAAGGTAATTGTATTGCCAATATGGTTAGATGGCACATGTAGTGCCTCATCACCACTTTCCCTGCACTCAAGTCTGGTGCTAGCATCCTACATCCATGGATCGGGGACCACAAACTCAAGAAGAATCTAGACCAGTTTTCAGCTTTCAGTGCTGATGCACTTTGAATGATAATTGCGCAGTCCTACAACACTGTACCCAAATAAAATTTTTATCATTTTTTTCCCCACAAATAGAGCTTTCTTTTGGTGGTATTTGATAACCTCTGCGGTTTTTATTTTTGTTAAAAAATTTAAAAATACAGAATTTTTAGAATTTTTTTTTTTATATTTTGTTATAAAATTTTGCAAACAGGTAATTTTTCTCCTTCATTGATGTGTGCTGATGAGGAGTCTACACTAATGGACATCAATAGGCTGCACTGATGAGCAATGATGGGCACTGATGGGCACCAAGGGCTGCCTTGATGTCTACCGATAGGGCAGCACTCTTGGGCACTGATAGGCGGCACTGGTGGGCACTGATAGGTGGCATTGGTGGGCACTGATAGGCAGGACTGAGAGGTGGCACTGATGGGTGTCACTGAAGGACATTGATAGGTGGCATTGGTGGGCACTGAGAAGTGGCACTAGTTGGTGGCACTGCTAGGTGGCAATGATAGCTGGCAGTGATGGGCACTGATGGGTGGCAGTGATAGGCACTTATAGGTTAAATTGAAAGGCACCACTTCTAGGTGGCACTGATGAGGCACTGATTGGCACCACTGGTGGGCACTGATAGGTGGCACTTGTGGGCAATGATAGGTGGTACTTGTGGGCATTGATAGGTAGCACTTGCAGGCACAGAGGAGGAGGCAGATGTGCCTCCTTCCTTTTCGGGACCGATGTCCCTTGAGCATAAGCCGGTGATCGGCTTTTTTTTCTTCTCATGCTGTCAGCGTGAAGAGAAAAAAAGGCAGATTACCGACCTTTTGTTTACACATGTGATCAGCTGTCATTGGCTGACAGCTGAGCACGTGGTAAGGGGCCGGGATCGGCCCCTTACTCGGATCGGTGATCACCAGAGTCTCGGTGACTTGGTGACCACAGCGCACGCTGCGTGCACCCTGCAGGGGGTACGCGGAGAGCGTGCAAAGGGGCGGATGTCCAATGACGGCCTCCCGGAAATTTGTGTTCGTGCTGTGGCCATCATTCGGCTATAGCGCGGCCCTCAAGTGGTTAAAGAAGTGGCAATTTGTGTGTGTTCTACTACGATTTCTAGAGAAAAGTTAAAGAGTGAAAGCTGGCTCTCATTTCCAGGACCTCATATATGCTAAGCATTATCTATTATAGGCCATGATCTCGTTAGAAGAGGATGTTGTTTGACCAGTTTTGAACAAACACCAAACAAGAGACCAACCTACCCACAAGACTACTATGGAGCCACATGAAGGAAAACCTTCAACACATGTACCTTCATATAACTTCTTCCAGTTGATTGACATAACTTTTACCAGTCCTCAAAAATTGTAAGCTGCGCTAACATATGCCAAGTTTCCCAATTTATAGGCAAAGGGACAGCTTTTGAGTACTACTATCACTTTTATTCTTTACTTATAAAATGGCAACATATAATAATGAGATATACAGTACAGTAGGATATCTAAACACAAGAAAAAAAATGTAATACATTACAACTGACAGTTCCTTGAGAGGCTAGGTGGGCATCTAGCAACAATCACCGCAAGTAAACGGCTGGCTGTACAGAGAGCCACAAATATCTGCAGCCACTGGCAACCTGCCATTAGAGAACAGGTCCAGTGGCTGTACTTCAGAGCTGCTCAGAGCTGCAGGAGGAATTTCAAGATTCCTGCTGCTACAATTCGCCAGCTATTAAGGAAAAGAATAAAAAGCTAAAAAATAGGAATACTAATGCGACCACCAAATCCAAGGTCTGCTAAGCTGCAATATACTACACTTTTAGATTTAGACACACTTTAAAAAATGTGGGGTGAAAATTACAAACTTACAAATAATATCAGAAAAAATACTTTACGGAAGGGGAAATTGGCCCAATTGGCTCATACTTTTATATAAGTTATTATATATCAATCAAATCTGAAGTATATATTTCCAAGAGTAATGGCAGAAAACCAAATGCTAAAAATGGTGGCAAATGTGATATTTTTGTGCGTTTGAATATAAATGAAAACTGTACACAAATTATGTATAATATCAGAGAACGGTTCAGCACCAGATATAAAGGATGTTGTGTAGCACTAGCTTGTGCCTGCTTCATTCCCTTAGATCCAAGTAAGTGTTGGTGTGTGTATATTATTGTGCTTGCAGCTCTCCTGTGCAACATGAATCTTTAAAGAGTCAGCTTAGAGGAATCAAACTGCTTGCAATTACCACATTAGCATCACTTTGCAAAGGCCCTTCCAAGCGTGGTTTTTCAGGTCTGCATTTGAGCTGCTGTGACAGTTCTTCTTGTTTTCGAACACTCATCAAACCATTACACTGCATTTTTGAGTGCTACTATTTCTGCAGCTGTTTTTACTAGATTTTTAATAATGTTTCAGAAAAACCGACTGGGCATATGCCTGCTCTGTAAAAATAATGTCATATCCAAGAAAAACACATGCACACACATATATAGACATAGAGTTCTTCATTCCATCTAAATTGGCAATATTAAAGAATGATCATACTCGGATTCCTCCTGTATTGAATTGTATTGTAACTGTACTTTCTGCCCTAACTTTGTAAAGCGCTTTGCAAACTGTTGGCACTATATAACTTCTATATAATAATATAATAATAATACTAATAATAATAATATCTAAGCCCTTGTACACACGGTCGGACATTCCGACAACAAAATCCGTCGGATTTTGTCCGACAGATTTTGTCCGAAACTGGTGTTGCATACACACGGTCGGACAAAGTTGTCGGAAAATCTGATCATTCATAACATGATGACGTAATTTAGTTACGACGGACTACGTTCAGGCTAGTAGCCAATAGCTTTGGTATAGGAATTTGATCTGTACTTTGTCCGATCGGAATTGTCTACAAACGATCGGACAAAGTCCGATCGGATCATGTTGTCGGAAAATTTTTATATCCAGCTCTCAAACTTTGTTGGTTGGACATTCCGACGGAAAAAGTCAGATGAAGCCCACACAAGGTCGGATTATCCGACAACACGGTCCAATGGGACATTTTTCGTTGGAATGTCTGACCGTGTGTGCAAGAGCTTAGATATCTTAAAGCAGAATTCAAGTTCCACTTTAACAACAGACCAGCTTTTTATTTCAGAAGAGACACACAATGCTTCCTCTGCAGTAAAATGCACCTACCTGCATGCTTGCTGTCTTCTCTGCGATGCAAACTGATATGCACATGCACAGCTCAGCTTACAGGACCAGCAATGTCAATATGTGCTGGAATGACAGCCTCCTGTGCATACAGAGGATGTCCTACCATGCCGGCCAATGAAGTCAGCCAAAGACTAGCACACAGGAGAAGAAGCCGGCACCAGTAAGGAACTGGAACCATTGAGGGAAAGGTAAGTATAGAACCCTTTCATTACGCTTTAAATAAGGCTATATTTGTGCACACTTCCTTATTCCTTGCCTAAGAATGAGGTTTGCTGGGTCAGCCCATCCCACCTATAGACTCCTGAGATTTTGTCACACATCGCAGGAGGCTTTAGAACAGTCTCATCCAGTCAATGCATCTCGCTTATGTACAGTAGCGGTTGACTGTGACTGATCAGGAAGTCATAGGTGGCACCTGAATCTAAGATGGTTGCATTGGACCAAAGACAGCATTAAAGACTTCAGGTAGGAAGACAGTGCTGAACGTCTTGGGATGCAAAGTATGACTTTTGTAATAGTCAACTGCTAAATTACTTGTACCTCCTGAAGGATGCTATTGTCTGTATTATTGTGACCTAACCATGTGCTACTAACACAGAGGCCAAGAGTAGCTTTATCTATCTATGCGCCAGTTCATCCCATAATATTCATGCATTAAACAGGAACTGTAGTCTGCTTAATAATTTGTAATAAAAACATCTTTGCCATTCTGAAGCTTCCCTTCAACCACTTTGCATATTATTTTATATATACTGTGATTCTGTACTTGCCAAATATGCTGCAGAAATCTCCCTTAACTGAGTCTGGCTGCACCATTTTAACTGTGGGCAGCTGACAGCTGTTGCCTGTTCACTTCCTGGATTTACACAGACACACAGAGGCACACCTCCTCCTCCTCTGCAGCTCTCATTGGCCCTCTTATGACTCACCCGCCCTCCATTCCTGGCAAACTCTCACAAGAGTGAGAGAGAGAGCTGTGCATGATGTCATAAGCCTAGGCTTTTTAACAGACAAGAAACAGGAAGTGGGCTGTATAAGGTATTTACTGGCAGAAAAAAATGTTTTACTATCCATAGTTAAAACAACAAAGACAGAAGATTTAATAGATGGAAAGATTAAAAAATTACTGAAGTTCTGCCTTAAGTCAGCATTAATGGAAAACAAAAAGCAAAAAGATTCAGATGGAAGCTACCATTCTTTGGGGTGGTTTTAGTAAAGGCAAGTGCAGTTGCACTCATTTGTTGCACCCATTTTCCTTAGTAAATGTACAGTAAATGAATACCCACTCAGGTGCAAGGGAAAAAAAAAGTATTTTACTTGCACATGATTGGATAATGGAAATCCGCAGAGCTTTTGACACATTTACTAAACTCTGGGGAAAATTAGTGAAACTACACTTACAAAATGCACAGCCTATTTGCCTTTAGTAAATCCACCCTTTGAATCCTGGGCCACCTGGAGCCAAAGGGGTGAAGTTTACAGCCTCAGCATAAGTGATGTAACTGGCCTGAAACTATATTGCAGCCCAGGAGCCAGAGGATGGCAACTTCAATCTGAAGATTGTAATACATATAATTTCCCTAATGACAGTGTCCCTTTCAAAGACCCGATGAGTGCAGTTTCAATACTGCTAACTAATGAGTGACTAATAATGCTAAATTAGGTTTTAGTCAGTACATAATTATGTTTCACCTTGCATGCAAAACTTCCAGACTAGATATAAATCTCTCTTTCCTAAAAAAGCAAGTTGTCTATGAAATTTACACATCTAGGGCAAAAATATTAAGAAATTGCAGTTTTTTTCGCCATTTTAATAATTTTTAGAAACATTGCACTCAGATCCGGGAAGTAGAGTAGGGCTGTTCACCATATAAGATGTCAATTATGCGATGACAACCTAATTTAGAAAGAACTCTATTAGAGGGAGGATGTTTAGCATGACCCTATTTTATAGCATGTTAAATGCACTCCTTCCCCCGTTAATTCATTCTAATAATTTTAGAACAGTGATGCTATTAACTAAATGTCCTCCAGTGATTTTCACCTCAAAAAAACCCAACAAGCTCATCTTCCATCCTCATGCCACAGGCTAAAAGAGAGAACCATGTCACAAATTGCCATTTCCTTACATATAATACGTGCAGTATATTTTTACCCAGTAGAATAAATTCTATAGTATCATGAAAGTGATAATAGTGCATTGCATTGCAAATACTAAGTACTAAGTAGTAGTATGGTAAATATTTTCTTTTGCTCAGCATGGTGGCAACATTGTGAATATCACTAAACCAAAGTGTCAAATACAGGCACTTATTCACACCTGTGCAAGTCACTGCATGACTGTATTCAGATGTACACCCTTATTTGGATGGCATATTTCTATAAAGGACAGGATCAACCCAAAAACAAATGTAGCAAGCAACACTAAAGTTAAGAAGGGAATGCGCTGGTCCAAATCATTTGTTGGCAGACGGATTATGGTGTGGGGTTGTTTTTTAAGGGGTATGGCTTGGTTTAGTTCCAATGAAGGGAACGCCTAAGGCCTCAGCACACCCAGACATTTTGGACAATTTCATGCTCCCAACTTTGTGGGAACAGTTTAGGGAGGGCCCCTTCCTGTTCCAACAGGACTTTGCGCCATTGCACAAAACAAAGTCCATAGAGAGATGGATGAGCGACTCTGGGGTGGAGGAACTTGACTGGCCTGCACAGAGTCATGACCTCAACCTGATAGAACATCTTTGGGGTGAATTAGAGCAGAGACTATGAGCCTGTCCTTTTTGCCCAACATCAGTGCCTGACCTCACAAATGTGCTTCTGGAAGAATGGTCAAACAATCCCATAGACACCTAAACCTTGTGGACGGCCTTCCCAGAAGAGTTGAAGCTGTTATAGTTGCTAAGAGGGGGCCAACTCAATATTGAACACTATAGACTAAGACTGGGATGCCATTAAAGTTCATGTGCGTGTAAAGGCAGGTGTCACAATACTTTTAACAATATAGTGTATTTTGGACAGGATATATTTTTAGCAGAATTTCTTAAAATTCTAACCTATGCTAAAATGGGACATGGGGTCTTACTGGACATTGCAGCCCTACAGAAGGCCCAATATGTTTGTGCTGCTGCAGTGATGTAGAAGAGTAGCAGTGCTCGTTAAATATATTTAAGCATTTAAGTACAGAGAAACGCCATCGCTATCGTTCTCCATGTTCGTGAACATTCATCCCTAGTAGAGAAATGGCAAATTTCTTCTGGTGCAATTGTCGTCCATGGCCAGGGCTGCTCATGCAGAAAATTAGTTATTTTTTTATTGTACTTGTTCTTTCCATGGACAAAACCCAGAGAAACCGTGTACGTAAATTCTATAACAAGCCCCCACTGACACTCCCCTTCCTCAGTCACAGGAAAAGATGGATGTGCTGTGTTTCTCCCTTAACTGGTTTTCCAGTTCTGTGACTTGCAGCTGATGCTATTTGTAATAAAACGGCAATGATCCTACTCTGAGCAGGTGATGTATTAAAACACTCAATGGGAAACTTTCCTATTTTCTTCCTTCTTCTTTTTGTGAATGAAACAGGAACCATTGGGTTGAAATTTATAGCTGTAGTAAATATCATTAAACAAAATATAAAAATGAAAATGTTTTGTTTTTAAAGGGGAAATCTTGAAAATAAAACAAAACGTTTTATTTTTTCAAATGAAGGAGGTGGTGATATCATTTAGACCTCTTGCATACATGGGAAAAATGCAGTGTTTTTTACTGATTTGAAATGAAACGCATTGTTGTCTATAGAACCATGCACACAGCTGAGTAAAGATCAGTAATAGAGCGTTGAGTACAGAGCAGCAAAACAAAAATAGAAATTTTTACATTTGAGTGCAGTCATTTACTCGCATACACGTGTTTACTCGTCTATAGTGATGGACGAACTTCCGACGGGACGTTTCGCGAACGCGAAACGCGAACGGACACAAACGTTCGCGAAAACGACCGTTCGCCGCGGGCTCCATTGACTTCAATGGGAGGCGAATTTCGCAAACCTTTAGGTCGAATTTGCGGCCACGGGGTAATTATTAGGGGGTAGCACGTAGTCCCACCACCTGGACAATAGCATAATACATGTATGAGGTGAATTTGGGATCGATAACTACAAGCATTTTTTTTTTATTTGGGAAATTGTTCTGACAATTCAGGACTATGGAGCTAATGAAGGCAATGGAGGAGAGGGAAGGTCAGGGACCAGGGTAGGCAAACAAGAGGGTGCAGGAGATACAGAGCACTGACAGCAGCACCGTAATACAGAGCACTGACATCAGCACCGTGACATACAGCGCTGACAGCAGCTCCGTGACATACAGCGCTGACAGCAGCTCCGTGACATACAGCGCTGACAGCAGCTCCGTGACATACAGCGCTGACAGCAGCTCCGTGACATACAGCGCTGACAGCAGCTCCGTGACATACAGCGCTGACAGCAGCACCGTGACATACAGCGCTGACAGCAGCTCCGTGACATACAGCGCTGACAGCAGCTCCGTGACATACAGCGCTGACAGCAGCTCCGTGACATACAGCACTGACAGCAGCTCCGTGACATACAGCGCTGACAGCAGCTCCGTGACATACAGCGCTGACAGCAGCACCGTGACATACAGCGCTGACAGCAGCTCCGTGACATACAGCGCTGACAGCAGCTCCGTGACATACAGCGCTGACAGCAGCTCCGTGACATACAGCGCTGACAGCAGCTCCGTGACATACAGCGCTGACAGCAGCTCCGTGACATACAGCGCTGACAGCAGCTCCGTGACATACAGCGCTGACAGCAGCTCCGTGACATACAGCGCTGACAGCAGCTCCGTGACATACAGCGCTGACAGCAGCACCGTAAGCAGCCCCAGGAGGAAGTCAGCACAGCACAGGGATGGTGTGATCCCCTCATAATAAGAACCCCCAGGAGGAAGTCAGCACAGCACAGGGATGGTGGGAGCCCCTCATAATAAGAACACCCAGGAGGAAGTCAGCACAGCACAGGGATGGTGGGAACCCCTCATAATAAGCAGCCCCAGTAGAAATATGACACCGCTCAACCTCTTCAAAGAGGAGGGTAGGGGCATATAGTACGGTGTGCTTTTTTGGGTCAGGGAAGTGAGCCAAATGAATTAAGAAGGTCTGTGTGCTTGATTCCAAAAATTGTTTATAGACATATACATGGTCTACTGATCACATGTGTTGAATTCCTCCGAGATCCATGCCTCATTCATTTTTAGAAATGTGAGGTAGTTAACACTGTCGTGAGCTAGGCGAGTACGCTTATCGGTCACAATCCCCCCTGCTGCGCTGAACGTCCTTTCGGACAGGACACTGGATGAGGGGCAAGCCAACAGTTCGATTGCAAATTGGGCAAGCTCTGGCCAGAGGTCAAGCCTGCCCACCCAGTAGTCTAGGGGTTCATCACTCCTCAGAGCGTCCACATCGGCCGTTAACCCAATGTAGTCGGACACCTGACGGTCTAGGCGTTCCCTGATGCTGGATCCGGATGACACCTGTCGATGGGTCGGCTGAAAGAATGACCTCATATCCGAAGTCACCAACACATCTTCAAACCGGCCTCTTCTTGCAGGCGCTGTTGGATTGGTACCCGCAAATCCTTCTCTGGGAGTGGGAATTGCTCCTCTGCCAGCGCACGCAAAAGCAGAATGCAGCATTTCTCGAAGCAAGGCCTGGAAGTGCTGCATTCTGACAGCCCTCTGCGACGGCGGTAACATTTCCGCCATTTTGTGTTTGTACCGGGGATCTAAGTACGTTGCCACCCAGTACTGGTCCTTGACCCTCATGCTTTTTATACGGGGGTCCCTATTAAAACACTGGAGCATGAAGGCCCCCATTTGCACTCAAGCGGAAGGTATGTGGTGGTGGTGGTGTTGTTGGTGGTAGTGTCTTTGGGGGTGCACATAGCAGAGAGTGAAGAAGAGGGTGCAGATCGAGAGGATGAGGAGGGTGCAGAAGAATAAGGCTGAGTGAGCCACTCAACCAAGTCTGGTGCGTCCTTTAAAGTAATTGAACGCACCTTCTGCAACTTCCCACTTTGGCTCAAGGCTGTTGCTCCTGCCCTACCCCTACCACCCCTGCGGAAGGGCCTGCCTCTTCCTCTGCCTGTCATTTTTTAAATCACCCTGTGACAAAACTCTTAGTCCCTATACCGCTGAAGGACTGCTGCAGTATAGGGCAGCGGTCAGCAGTAGTGCACGTCAACCCTATGTATTGTGGACCGATAGCGGTCCTTACAGAACAGCAGACTGTACTGCACTCAGGCCTATGTACCGTAGCACCCTATACCAAGTTACCAGTCCTTATAAAAACTTTTGTGGACCAAGCAGGTTGTGTGTTAGTGTTTAGCAGACTGTGCGTCAGTCCCTATACCGCTGAAGGACTGCTGCAGTATAGGGCAGCGGTCAGCAGTAGTGCACGTCAACCCTATGTATTGTGGACCGATAGCGGTCCTTACAGAACAGCAGACTGTACTGCACTCAGGCCTATGTACCGTAGCACCCTATACCAAGTTACCAGTCCTTATAAAAACTTTTGTGGACCAAGCAGGTTGTGTGTTAGTGTTTAGCAGACTGTGCGTCAGTCCCTATACCGCTGAAGGACTGCTGCAGTATAGGGCAGCGGTCAGCAGTAGTGCACGGCAACCCTATGTATTGTGGACCGATAGCGGTCCTTACAGAACAGCAGACTGTAACGCACTCAGGCCTATGTACCGTAGCACCCTATACCAAGTTACCAGTCCTTATAAGAACTTTTGTGGACCAAGCAGGTTGTGTGTTAGTGATTAGCAGACTGTACGTCAGTCCCTATACCAATGAAGGACTGCTGCAGTATAGGGCAGCGGTCAGCAGTAGTGCACGGCAACCCTATGTATTGTGGACCGATAGCGGTCCTTACAGAACAGCAGACTGTAACGCACTCAGGCCTATGTACCGTAGCACCCTATACCAAGTTACCAGTCCTTATAAGAACTTTTGTGGACCAAGCAGGTTGTGTGTTAGTGATTAGCAGACTGTACGTCAGTCCCTATACCAATGAAGGACTGCTGCAGTATAGGGCAGCGGTCAGCAGTAGTGCACGGCAACCCTATGTATTGTGGACCGATAGCGGTCCTTACAGAACAGCAGACTGTAACGCACTCAGGCCTATGTACCGTAGCACCCTATACCAAGTTACCAGTCCTTATAAGAACTTTTGTGGACCAAGCAGGTTGTGTGTTAGTGATTAGCAGACTGTACGTCAGTCCCTATACCAATGAAGGACTGCTGCAGTATAGGGCAGCGGTCAGCAGTAGTGCACGGCAACCCTATGTATTGTGGACCGATAGCGGTCCTTACAGAACAGCAGACTGTAACGCACTCAGGCCTATGTACCGTAGCACCCTATACCAAGTTACCAGTCCTTATAAGAACTTTTGTGGACCAAGCAGGTTGTGTGTTAGTGATTAGCAGACTGTACGTCAGTCCCTATACCAATGAAGGACTGCTGCAGTATAGGGCAGCGGTCAGCAGTAGTGCACGGCAACCCTATGTATTGTGGACCGATAGCGGTCCTTACAGAACAGCAGACTGTAACGCACTCAGGCCTATGTACCGTAGCACCCTATACCAAGTTACCAGTCCTTATAAAAACTTTTGTGGACCAAGCAGGTTGTGTGTTAGTGTTTAGCAGACTGTGCGTCAGTCCCTATACCGCTGAAGGACTGCTGCAGTATAGGGCAGCGGTCAGCAGTAGTGCACGGCAACCCTATGTATTGTGGACCGATAGCGGTCCTTACAGAACAGCAGACTGTAACGCACTCAGGCCTATGTACCGTAGCACCCTATACCAAGTTACCAGTCCTTATAAGAACTTTTGTGGACCAAGCAGGTTGTGTGTTAGTGATTAGCAGACTGTACGTCAGTCCCTATACCAATGAAGGACTGCTGCAGTATAGGGCAGCGGTCAGCAGTAGTGCACGGCAACCCTATGTATTGTGGACCGATAGCGGTCCTTACAGAACAGCAGACTGTAACGCACTCAGGCCTATGTACCGTAGCACCCTATACCAAGTTACCAGTCCTTATAAGAACTTTTGTGGACCAAGCAGGTTGTGTGTTAGTGATTAGCAGACTGTACGTCAGTCCCTATACCAATGAAGGACTGCTGCAGTATAGGGCAGCGGTCAGCAGTAGTGCACGGCAACCCTATGTATTGTGGACCGATAGCGGTCCTTACAGAACAGCAGACTGTAACGCACTCAGGCCTATGTACCGTAGCACCCTATACCAAGTTACCAGTCCTTATAAGAACTTTTGTGGACCAAGCAGGTTGTGTGTTAGTGTTTAGCAGACTGTACGTCAGTCCCTATACCAATGAAGGACTGCTGCAGTATAGGGCAGCGGTCAGCAGTAGTGCACGGCAACCCTATGTATTGTGGACCGATAGCGGTCCTTACAGAACAGCAGACTGTAACGCACTCAGGCCTATGTACCGTAGCACCCTATACCAAGTTACCAGTCCTTATAAGAACTTTTGTGGACCAAGCAGGTTGTGTGTTAGTGATTAGCAGACTGTACGTCAGTCCCTATACCAATGAAGGACTGCTGCAGTATAGGGCAGCGGTCAGCAGTAGTGCACGGCAACCCTATGTATTGTGGACCGATAGCGGTCCTTACAGAACAGCAGACTGTAACGCACTCAGGCCTATGTACCGTAGCACCCTATACCAAGTTACCAGTCCTTATAAGAACTTTTGTGGACCAAGCAGGTTGTGTATTAGTGTTTAGCAGACTGTGCGTCAGTCCCTATACCGCTGAAGGACTGCTGCAGTATAGGGCAGCGGTCAGCAGTAGTGCACGGCAACCCTATGTATTGTGGACCGATAGCGGTCCTTACAGAACAGCAGACTGTACCGCACCCAAGCCTATGTACCGTAGCACCCTAGACAGACCAAGTTACCAGTCCTGATAAAGAGCTTTGTGGAACAAGTGAGTTGTGAATGATTAGCAGACTGCAGCAGAAGGGCAGCAGTCAAGTATAATATTCTTTCTATATTTGGAAGAAAGAATATTATACGTGTACAAGCCTATTACCGTACCACTGATACCAGTCCTGAAAAGAACCTTTGTGGAACTAATAGTAACAGCAAGTCTTTAAAATTATCCTCACTGCCTGACACACTGCTTCCTGCCTGTCCCTATACAAATTGGCAAAAAAGAGTAGGCTGGAACGATTAGCTGGAACAGCTCTTTTGTGGACCTGATAGTAACAGCTAATGATGATGATGATGATGATGATGAAGAAAGACTAATCTGGCTGAGCTGTCCCTAAAATAGCAGCATACAGCGCTCTGTCCCTTTATCTAAACTGACAAAAGAAACTCAGGCTGCTGACCTAACACCTATACCAGTCCTGAAAAGAACTTTTGTGTACCAAATAGCTAGCGTTTTCTCTGTCCCTACTCCACACAGGATCCTTTCCCTACAGTGACAGAAGAAAGAATGTAAAATGGCCACCGGATCGGGTGTATTTATAGGTTAGGGGGAATGTCCAAGTGTCCATGAGCTGTCATGTCTCAATTGGTTGTCCTGTAACACATGATAAACGTGTCACGAAAGGTTAAAGTTCTTGTATACATTAAACACGTAAGTCCGCCGGGGCGAACGACGGAAAAAGGCGTTCGAACCCGCGGACGGCGAAAGTCGGAAATTCGCCGCGAAACGACCGCCGGGCGAAACGTTCGTCCATCACTACTCGTCTATAAGCATGTTTACGTGAGTATAAATGAGTGCCACTTCCGCCTAGCAGCACTTGGGTTCGAATCTCAGCCACAACAATAACTGCCTGTAGTTTTGACGTTCTCCTTGTGCCTCTGTGAGTTTTCTGCGGATCCTCCAGTTTCCTTACACAATCCAAAGACATGCTGGCAGGTTAATTGGCTCCTAGTATGTGTATGTATGAATGTGAGTTAGGGACCTTAGATTGCATCTCCCTGAGGGCAGTGACTGATGTGAGTGTGCAATATATAGGTAAAGAGCTGCATACATTGACAGCGCTATATAAGTACCTGTAATAATACAAATATTACAACACTGGCAATGAAGAAGAATTTTACTCATCTGCTTGTATGCTTATTCACCTTTACTCGCCTATACTCAACAGGTCTTTACACAAAGTTTTTTTACTTACGGACTTTTTGTCAACAAGTTCCAGAGTAAACATCAGTAATTTATTATGCTCATGGGCAACTGGCCTTAAGCCACTGCCATTTGTACTCGAATGTGCATCTTTGGAGCTTTGACTGGGTGTTAGTGTCCAGCCCCTCCATATTTCCTTCTGTTTCCAATAGAATAAGATATTCTGTCACTTCTTTTTTTTTTTCATTTTGGACTAATTGTTACTTTTAATTCTGTCAAGTAACCTGCACATTTTCTTAAATGTAATTTCACAATTTCTAAATTTCACATTTATAAGTTTCTCAGCCATATCTAAACAGTTATTATCTAAGTTAGCTATTACTGACAGATAAAAAAAACACACAAAAAGCTAGGGGTTTCAGGAAACCTGAAGTCTGCATAGGCATGGATGTGTATCTTTCAAATAATAAAGTACAACTAAAGTCTAAAACCTTTTTTTTTTCATGTTGGATAGTGCAAGGGAGGGTTATAACCCCTGACAGATTTTTTTTCTATCAACCGTGTCTCATTGCAGAGTTTTACCTTCACTTCCTGTCCCATAGCTAAACAGGAAGTGAGAAGAAATCCCTGAAAATTAAGGGAATCCCTTGGGGACCCCCAGGTCCCCAGAACTAGTTTCTCCATTGGATGATTTCCCCGTTATTACTTGTCTAGGGATAACCCAAAATGTGGGATTTTCTTTATGTTCCCTTTCAATGAAAGAGGAAAACAGGGCAAATAGAGAGGATGGATCTCCCTAATGGGGACACAGACAGAAATAAAAACTGATAGATGTCCTAATCTTCCCCCACTCTATCTAAAACAGAAAAAAAAGGTTTTGCCTTTAGTTATACTTTAAGGTCTAAACTAGCACCAAATGCAGTTACTATCTGATGCACAAACAAACAAAAAAACTCCTACCTTTCATAACTTAGCAAATCTTTATTCAGTGTGGGATGGTTTTAACAACAGTGGTAGTGCTGCCAATCCAGGAAGCAGTGGGCAAGACTAGGTATGGCTGGGTGCTATAGACTTGTGAATTAGCAGTAGCACTGGTAATAGTCAAACCTAACAATGCAACATAATTTAATCACACTGTAGTGCAAGCAGGTACAACCCACATACAATTGGCAACCCTGCTCTGAATTAAGGAACAGTGCAGCATCGTTGCCACACAATCACAGGAAGATGCATTCGGTGGACTCCACTGGTAGAATTAGCATTTAATTGTGAGACTAAGCAGGAAGAGAAAACTGTAAGTGCAGGTGCATATATAATTATAGCGGAGTTACACCCAAAAGTGGAAGCTCTGCTTATCTGCCTCCTGCCCCCCTCCGGTGCCACATTTGGCACCTTTTGGTGGTGAGGGGGGAGTGGGTACCTGTTTTTGACAGGTACCTGTCCCTTCTTTGGAGAGATCTCGTGATCACTCGGAAGTTCGCCCCATCTCCTCCTACCCTTGCCACAGGGCCATTCAGAAAATGCAGCATTCTTCACAGCGAAAGGTTTCACTGACAGTTTCCCTTACCACGAATTGGGGCAACAGCCCCCGAGAGCCGATGGAAACATCGGCTGGGTTGCCGACGTTGCTGGATTCCCGGAGAGGTAAGTGTCCTAATGAGGAAATTTTTTTGATGAGGAAACTCTGTTTTAAGTGCGGCAGCACATATTTGAGGGCCACAATTCTTATCCAAGTTTGATAGTTCGAAAAAGCTGAAGTTGAGAATCTTCCACAGACACAGTGGATACATCTACCCATTCTTTTCATAGGTGTATAAAACAAAAACAACACAGACATTAATATGGGGGAAACCTTAGACTGTTTACCATAAATGACAGATATTGAGTGACAGACCAATAATATCTATGGACAAGCTTACTGTCTGAATTATTGACAAGATAAATAGAAAGAACAGAAGAGTGGCCCAAAAAACAGTGTACATGAAATCTCTCCATCCTGCTATTTCATGGTTGCCAGCCAGACTATGTTTATTACAGTCTTTGTATCTAGAAACCTACCATTACATTTCTTAATAATGTATATAGAAATATTTAATTTAAGCAGAGCAGGAACATTTTATATATTCTATAACACCAGTCATTGAGTCATGAAAATGGTTATCCACTCATATTATAGATCAGGGGTCTTCAAACTTTCTAAACAAAGGGCCCGTTTACTGTCACTCAGATTTTAGTGGGCTGGAGTGGCCAATGAAGGTAAAAAATGCCCCAGCCTCAGTTGGAGTAAAAAAATTACACAGTGCCTATAGTCAGTAGAAGGAGCAATAGTGCCCCATCATTAGTACTAAAGGGAGGAATAGTGCCTAATTGTTTCTATCAGTGGGAGGAAGTATGCCCCATTGCTGGTGTCAGTTGGAGGAATAGTGTCCCATCATTGGTGTCAGTGGAAGGAATGGTGCCCCCTTGTTGGTGTTAGTGGGGGAAATAGTGTTCCAAGGGCCGGATAAAGGCAAGCAAAGAACTGCATTCAGCATATGTGCCATAGTTTGAAGACCACTGTTTTAGATGGTGTCTGCAAACAATAGCAAAAGACTAAACGATAGAATACTGGGTTTTGGGTATTTTAACTATATTATGATGTGAAACATATTTAATGTATATCTCAGCCATTTTTTGCTTTGGATGTAGTTGGGAATGGGTAATACCCTGTCAGTTTTTTTTTTTTTTTTTTTTTTTTTTTAGAGAGGGTGAATCTTTTCAGCAGTTAAAAGAGAAGTATGAACTTTTAGAAACATTTATACTCAATCTGATTTATGCTGCATCTGTCCCCCATCAGCTCTGCAGTAAGAATTGAGTGATACAACACTGCTGATCACTAACTTCTCCCCTCCTCTCTGAGCAGAGAGCCGTGAATGTACCAGCTCTCTGTTCTGCCCCTCCAGGGCTCACTGGAGCACTGGGCTGTGGTGGGAGCAGGAGGTGCTGGATCAGGCTTTCAGCGAAACAATGAGAGGCTGAGCCAGCTGCCAGTCCAGGCATCTAGATGGTTCTCAACCATATGGTCAGGATCATTTCAGAGCCTGGACCTGCAGAACTAAATGTACTCCTGTGACATACAGGGGAAGTACAGCTTTGGCTATACTTCTGGTTTAAAAGTAAAGGAATAAAAGCTGATGGGGCTTTAATTGTATCTCACTGTTTCAAAGATTTTTTTATAAAGTTTTGGCTTTAGCTATACTTTAACCACATCATGTGAGCTGCAGTTACAAGTAGAATATTACACCTAGCAATTAGGTGCTAAGTAATATGCAGAATTTAGATTTGTTTGCAAAGGTATAGGTGTCAGGTCATTTGGGATTTAAAAGCTAGAAAATGATAAAAGCTATAAACTGTAAATGTAAGAGTGCAGAAAAGGTTTGTTTGTTGACGACTCTCCTTCTCTCTCATTTTCTCTGTCACATCTACCTCTACTCTCATCTTTAACACTTGATAGATAAAGCTCTGTAGAACAAGCATCCGTAGTCTAGATGCTTTGATAGTGAAGTCTGAATCAATATGTGTAAAAAGAACAGAGAACAGTAATAAGTACCTTGATGTTATTCTATAATTAAGCTGAATTAAGCTGTGTTACAGTCCAGATTTAGGGATAAAGAGAAACGAAGGAAACTTTTGTAATTTTGATTAGTACATTAAAACAAAGACAATACAGTTTTCGCACACTTACAGTTAAAGTAGTTTTGTTGTTATCAGCAGTGTTTGTTATGTACATGTTCTAGGAACACCATCTTATAGTTTACAAGAAGGGTCTCATATAACAGTCAACATTATGGGGAAGTGTCACATATAAACCATCCATATAGAAGATTTTTTTTTAGATTATTTCACAAGGGAAACCAGTAACAACCATATTTACAGTAACAAATCTCCATTGTGTTCATCATACGGTGTATCATATAATATTATGTTATTGTAATAAACCTAAGAACTGCTAGACAAAAAGCCACCAAGCTTGGTGGCCTCCAAATCTAAGGCAGATGGAACTTTACTGCTGTATGTGTTTTAAGCATGTCTATTTTGATTTACACAGGCTTCCATGCGTTTTGTAAATAGGGTCCATCCACACACTTGTGTTTAAAATGATTGTGTTTTAATGGATGTCATTGCATGCACACAAGTTAGGTACTGTTTTAAATGGTGCTTTTTTACATCAACGCCATGTATTGACATGCATTGTCTACTACTATGTACACAGTATGAAAAAGTACCAAAATGAGTGTCATATACTTAATGTCAGTAAAAAAGGTGTTCTTGAATATGGGAAGGTCTAGCTAATGGAAATATCAAACGCATCAGTGGGAAGAATAATCTGAGAGTCGGCTATAGGCCGCTTTGGTCAGAAAGCACCGCTACAAGCTAAGACAGTAAGAAAAGATGTCACCAGATTCTAGTACTGTCAGTTACCAGTCATAAAGCATGCTCAATTGGACATCGCATTTTCTCAAAATGTAGGAGAGAGGGTCTAGAGAGCTGATAAAATTAGAGAATACAGAATAAGACAGGGAAAAAAAATAGTGGGGGGGGGGGGGGGTGTCATTATGGAGAACACATAGAAAGGTTGGAGGTCGAGAGAATTTAATCCCCAGAACAGGTTTCTAGAAGGGCCTCTCCCTCATCAGAGTAAAAGAACACGTTCCAGTAGGACTACGTTTTCATATATTGCTCCTGCCTATTCTGGGTGGTGAAGACCAAGTCTTCTGGTTTGTTAACGTCCTCAACTTTGTGGGCCTACAATGAGATGGAAGGCAGGTTTGGATCTTTCCATTTTAAAGCAAAGAAAGCTTTGGCGACATTAAGTGACATAGGATGAATTTTTTGTAGGTCTGTACTGGGATCTGAGAGCAACGGAGGAGAAAGAAGGTGGGGCATTGCCTACTTTTTGACACACTAACCTGCATTATAGAGACTACTAATGACAAAGGACAGAAAGCAGTATGATTGTTGATACACATAAAAATTGGTATGAATCCAGCTGAAGATTACATAACTATTTATGCGTGATTTCCATCAATGAGCAATGTGGACTAACCCTTCATACTGCACATATTGTAATTATTTTAACCTTTCTATAACTCAAATATATATGGGTTGTAAATGCTGAAACAATGCTTCAAACTCTGCCTACTGTCTGCTGTAACAACCTTATTAATTTCAGCAGCTATTTATTTAGCTTACATTAACTCTAAGCACCAAATATAATTTTCACAGATCATTATCCTGATAAATAGAGTATGGCAGATGCAGACAGAAGTTGAATGAAATCAAAACAGTAGTGAGGCTAATGGAGACTGAAAAGATACAGGTACAGACCTGGATATTGGAGAAACCATCAATTTAATTTTAAACAAACATAAAACATGTATTTAAAGAGGAAGTAAACCCTGATGAGTTTACTTCCTCTTTCATTCCCTACAAAGGCAAAGCATAATGGACTACTATGCATCGCATAGTAGTCCATTATATGTCACTTACCTGACACAGGAGCCAGCGATGTCACCGCTGTCCCCTGTAGTCCGCCGCATCCATCTTCTCGGTGGGTCTCGCAGCTCCGCCGATGTCATTCGGCGAAGCCGCAATGACGTCACTCCCGCGCATGCGCACGGAAGCCGAGACGTGCGGCATTGCGCGGCATCTTCTTTATCGAGGATGCCACGCTCAGTGCGCCTGCGCGCCGCTGTCTACGGCGTATGCGCCGTAGACAGCGGTGCCCGTGTGTGCCGTCTGTGTCGGTGATGCTGGGTGCATCTCTCCTTGAAAATGCTTTAGGTAAAGTTCGTAGCAAACCACCACTGGTATGATAGAGCAGGAATGTACATGTGCTCGCAGCTCTGTGAGCATGGTGCCATCCCTTCTGCATCTCACCCCTGGCCTATCCATGTAATAGATAGCCTAACTGGGTGAGGCTGTGGGGTGTAGAAGAATGGAAAGCTGTTTCTAATTTAGGAGAGTCCATGTCCAATATACAACATACACAGACCTGGAGGTACCTGGCCTAGCTTGCCATACCACTGCAGTTTGCTGATTTTAAACAGATTTTAATTATTTTCTGAAGACGCAGAAAGCTGGCCTAGCCTGTCAAAATATAGTAATATTTTTAAATATTAACTGTTGCATGGTATATAACTTTTCACTATAATATATATATTTTCAGCCACAGTACCTACATTTCACAGATGTATAAAATGGGACTACTCCTGTAGATAATAGTATTGTTATTATCATATCTCTACCTAAATGACTAAAAATATTTCAGCGGAATTTTCTTTTACAAGATATTTGCAAATTCAAGCCAAAAAAGATTAGGGCTATAGTAGAAACAATACTGAAAAAGGGGTAGATTGCTATACCAAATATAAAATGGACTCCTTATGCCCTGTACACACGGTCGGACTTTCCGATGGAAAATGTGCAATCGGATCTTGTAATTCTATAGCAAACCACATAGAAAAAGCTCCTATTTGATACATAACAGGATCCCATAATATGTTTCAACATCTGAGATCAGTTTCATTAAATAATACTTTTCAAATAAACATAAAAGTGACAGTTGCTACATATGTACCAAAAAGGAAAAAGGCAAAAAAGGTTAAAACAATAAAAAAAAGCACAGCGGTAGTCTGAGATTAAAGATCAGATAGGAAGTATAGTTTCTACACCCACACGCCTGGTACTAAGTTATTAAAACCCAGCCCAAATCTCTTATGAAAATTAATAATGTTCTTTTTTTTTATTGTCTTCACTGTAGATTAAATATAATCGCCGCTTGATCCTACTGACCTTCTCGTCACTTGAGAGGTTAATAAAGGGCAGGGTGCTTATGAAGATAAATGGTCTGCAGTTTAATCTCCATCATATATCCTGTATAAATGGCCTGAGTATTGTACACTAGCTTCATGCGAGCAGTCCGCTCATTTCAGTTGTTGGATTCCGCACATGTGGCTCCTTTGTGCATGGAGATGGGTTATTCATTCCCATTGGGTAGCTCAGACTATGACTAGTATATGAAGAATGAACTTATTTGAAGAAACAGTTGCTCATGTGGGTCAAGTTCAAACAGGAAAGAGATAATAGAGACTGATTTATAAAAGCTATAAGAAAAGGAAAGTGGAGGTGTATATGACAGAAAACAATCAGGCTCCATATTAGTGTCGGTTAGAAAATGAAAGCATCACTGATTTTTTGCAATGAGCAACGCCTCTGCTCTTGCTTTCCTCTAGTGTTTATACCCTACCCTCTATGTAAAAGAATCCTTTTAAAACTCAGCCTTGCCTGAACAAAAAATGAAAATGTCATATTTTTGTTTTTTATTGTTGACTGCTTATTAAAGCTACTGGAATTTAAAAAGGAAAAAAAATCCCATTCACGTCTGAAAGTATGTTTTTTTTTTTTTTTTTTGGTTGGCACTGTAAGAATACATGCAAGATTGAAAAAAAAGTCTACTGTAAAAAGACAGTAAACAAATGTGGCTATAGAATGACATATATGACACTGAGCTGAGATAGCGGTCATTGGTTCAATAATGATCCGGCTGTCACAACACTTTCCTTTTTATAGATACTGACAATAAAAATCTGTCTTTATCCTTTGAGTTGTGCATATCTTAGCACACACTTCTGTCACAATTATAACCTTTAGGTTACAATAAGCTATAGAACACAAAAACATATCTCAGTATTATAAAGATGTCTGCTGAGGTATGTAGATACTCATAGACACCCTCCAAAGCTTTCCAATGGAAGTCATGCAGCAATCATCTAATGACTTTGCGTCAGGCATATCGGAAGTGAGACAACGGTAAATATGTACTGCTTTCAACCGGCTGAAATGCCATTAGAGCCGGGATAAAACACATTGGGGCTTTTCATTTCACTTAATGAAAATACTAGTATGATTACAAATTAATGAGCAAAATAAGAAATATGGGGGTGAAAAGATAAAGGTTAGAACAAGGAATGGGCGTATAGTGATAATGATGCCGTTATTATTCCAGCAAATTAACCATCCCTTTACCTACTATGCCAAGGCTGCAAATGGTTCTCATAATTCTAGAGACACCCAAAGGTCAACTGGAATCAGAAATGTTAACAGAAACTGAAGTTCCATTTGCAGCCATTATGCAAATGGAGGGCTAATTTCATTGTGTGGGTTAGGATTCTGTGAAAGCATGTGCATGGAAAATTGATTGGTTTTAGTGATGTTATCATGACCACAAATACTTCTGCTTATTTTCATGTTCGTAGTACACCAAAAACCATGATTAATAGACTTTAACAGTGTAAAATATATTTAAAATATCATGTGAACACAGTGCATAAAAAGACCTATACATTTTATTACCTGTATTTACACGGCCACAAATATATTTAAGCAGAATACACAGAAGAATTGAAAACACCTATCTGCTCATGTTTTTTTTACGGAAGTGTCTTACATGCGTTGAAATGTAACTACAACTAAAACATTCTTACTTATTCATTTTCAATAATTCATAAAACATTTTTCTTAAAGCGGAATGTCACTCTCTTAATCAACATTGACTATTTTTCATCTTCATGCTGCTAGCATTTGTAAATGGATAGCTTGTTTTAACCTTTTTTTTTACATTTCTTCATGTACTTTCTGGTTTCCATGCCTAGGCAAATGATGTCCTACATCCCAGTAGTCTTCAGTAGGGGAGAATGGGCTCTCTCAACTAAGCACACCCTCTCCTGAGCTAAGGGCAGGTGGGTTCCAGGAAGTAAATGCTACATGAATCATCTGCCCATACTCAAGATGGCCATGGCCAGAAATGTTAGGAGGGTGTTTTTCAAAGTGATTTCTATACAAAATAAAGCATGGAGATGGATGGGGGAGATTGTTTTGAATATTGAATGAATGACATTATTTAAATAGCATTACTAGTTTGTAGTGCTCCGATGAAGTGTAGTTCCTCTTTAATATGCAAGCAAATGTACTGTTCAAATTCAAATTATTTCAAACAAATGTGTTGTCTGATTGTCTTTGCACTACTTTGGATATCATCACTTCAATATGCACTACCTTACGTTAGGTTATCAAATGTTAGTAAACAAATTGTATTATTGTGTAAGACCAATTGTCTGCTCCAATGCAAGACGAGTAAATTAACAAGTTACTTCTTATAGCCTAAGTACAGACAAAGCCATTTTTTTAGGTTTAGGAGGAAGGGGAAATGGTTAAAGTGGTAGAAAAGCCTGTAAGTATAACTACTTTTATACCCTACTTTTATCCTGTCTGCCCTGTATAAAAGATCTATGTACTATTTTTAAAATGCTCTGGTCTGGTCATGAGATCCTGCAGCTCCAGTTTGTGTAAGGGAGTGTTCGTTAACAGCTGTGAAAATTTCCAGAGCCATGGTGCCCTTCCATAGGCTCTCAAGGCCCCGACATTTTCAGCCCCCCACTCTCTGGTCTGCAGCAGATGCTCACTGACACAGGGGAGCTGCAAAATTACATAACCATACCAATGCAAATTAAAAAGAGTTAAGTAAACAGATCTATTTTATACAGGATAGGCAAGGAGGGAACATTTTTAAGAATAGGCTTTTCTTCCACTTTAAGACATTTCTGAGGTTTTTACTGTACCCCATATCCCCTTTGATTAGATTTTGCCTTCTCAATAAGAACACTGACAACAATAAAAACCTGACAGATTCTAACTCTTCCTGACTTAACTAAAAGGATTGTTTTTCTTGTTGTGAGACCACAATGGAGATATTTCTTCTCATTTACTGTTACCCATCAAATGAAGAGGAAGTGATGGCAAATCTCTGCAAGGACAAAGACAGCATTAGGCCTAACAGTGGTTCTAGCCCTACCGCTTTCTAGCCAAAATTTAAAAACGAAAACATTTTTACTTAAGTGGGCTTTAAGGCTGGATTCACACCTATGGATTTTTAGTGCTTTTTGCATTTTGCAGATTTGCACTACAGAACATGTTCCATAGGAAACCACGGTAAATAGACTGTAGTGCAAATCTGCAAAATGCAAAAAGCACTAAAAATGCATAGGTCTGAATCCAGTCTAAGTGATATTAAAGCTTCTTCTTTTTTGTTGAATAACAAGCATGTTATACTTACATGCTCTGTGACGTGGTTTTGCACAAAGCAGCTTGGAACTTTTTCTTTTTGCCAGTCCTCCTGGCTCCTCCTCCTCAAGCAGTGCCCCCTGTGAAAGCTGCGTGCCCTGGGGGGGGGGGGGCAATGCTGCAGGCTAGCTACCGAGCCGCTGTTCTATGCGTCCATAAGACACATAGAGCTGCATCTTAGTCCCCTCTCCCGCTCTCTCCTCATAGGCTCACTGGCTGTGGTTGATAGAAGTGGAAACAGCCAATGGGCTCCCACTACTATCTCACCCAATGAGAAGGGAGAGTCCACGGACAGCCGGGGCTATCATGAACATCGGATCAGAGGGTGCTCAGGTAAGGATTTGGGGCGGGGGGTGGCGGCTGCACACAGAAGGTTTTTTACTGAATGCATGAGAGTAAAAACCTTCAGCCTTTAGAACCACTTTAAGTTTTTCATGTTCACTGTAATATACAAGCTACAACCCTAACAATAGAACAATCAGGAAATATTAATAAAATAAATAAAATACATACAAAATAAGGTATTCTGGAAACCATACTTACTACTGTTTGATCATAAGCCCTCGTACACACGGTTGGACATTCCGACGGAAAATGTCCGATCGGACCGTGTTGTCGGATAATCCGACCGTGTGTGGGCTCCAATGGACTGTTTCCTTCAGAATGTCCGACCAACAAAGTTTGAGAGCTGAATATAAAATTTTTCCGACAACATGATCCGATCGTTTGTAGAGAATTCCGATTGGACAAAGTGCCATGCATGCTCAGATCAAATTACAAGACCAAAGCTATTGGCTACTAGCCTGAACGTAGTCCCGTCGTAACGAACGAACGTCATCACATTCCAAACGATCAGATTTTCCGACAACTTTGTCTGACCGTGTATATGCAACACCAGTTTCGGACAAAATCCGTCAGAAAAAATCTGATGGATTTTGTTGTCGGAATGTTCGACCGTGTGTACAAGGGCTAAGAATTTGCCAACATTTATATTCATACATGTTCTATATTACCAATTTATTGTGCATTTAATCTGTAAAGTGGATTTTAGTTCCTTCAAAACAGTATCCCAAAGAACTGCCCACAGATTATAAGTCTCCTCATTGTCCTCATAGGTGTTATTTATGTTTATTAGTTTATCATTTAAGATAATTCATATAAATCACCATGTTCCACACTTGCACACCCCTGAATAATGTTCAGATCCCAGTAGAAAGTATATCCTAGCAACAAAAAAAGGCAAACAAAAAATGATTATATAGATTTTTTTCTCAACAGCTCCAGGGCTGTTCTGTCTGTTAATTTATTGTGAGCCGGCATATTACACATTCAGACAAAATGTCTCATTCTCAACACAGTGCATGAGCACAAACGGCAGAAATCACTGCAAAATAAGCTGTCATGTTTTTATGCTCTGTGACGAGATGTTCAGTGGCAGAACATGAGCTTCAAAGTCTTTTTACTGAAGCTCAGTGCTGTGATCGGAGCTGCACCGGACACCATATTTGAAAATTATTCAGGGCTGGAAAAGCTTTTCAAAGCACACTAACCTTTGGTTGTGAAACCCTATAACAAAAATATTCATTTTTTTGAATTTGCTGCTTGTATTTATACATTTACAATGCAAACCTTGGTAATCTAGATACGTGTGGAGCGTACATTGGAAAAGGAGACCATCAGAGTGGCTTCTGAATAGGCACATATTTTACCTCTTAAAATGATGGGTTCTGTATTTGAAGGGGTATGAAAGAAGAACAGTTTGGGATATCTATAGCAGCCATTTAGGATCTCTATAAAGCAGTTTTATACCAAAAACAGAAATGTAATATATTGCAGATTACCAATGGTGGCTGCACTCGTTTTTTTGTGGCTTATTTTCTTTTACCTGGTGCTTTTGCCAGTAACACATTTCTGCTGCTTTGTCAAGGCAGTTTGGTCTGTTAAAGGAAGTTAAGGTAATATTAAAGGGTTGGTTATTTTTTTTTTTAATAGCAAACATGATCTTCCTCTTCTCGGGTCCCCCGCCAGCTCTCCTGGCTTCTCCCTCCTGCCTAGTGCCTCCATAGCAAGCAGTTTGTGCATTCACACATGGAGCATGACTCGGCCCCATCCCCACACTATCTTCATGGGCTCACTGGCTGTGATTGACAGTAACAGGAGCCAATCGCTACCGCTGCTGTCTCAGCCAATGCGGAGGAAGAGACCCAGGAGAGGCAAGGCTCTCCTGCACATTGCTGAATCAAGGTGGGGCTCTGGTAAGTTTTAGGGTGGCTGGACACATAAGCTTGAGGCTTTAAAACATAACACACTTACTGGCTGGACTACCAGATGAAAATAAAGGAAAAAACACTGAAAAAAATTGTACCCACCACATTTGACGAGCTGCAAGTTATTATGTTTTTGTTTTTGGGTTTAATACCACTATAATATGAGATGCACAGTGTGCACAGTAGAGTTATTTCAAATACTTATATACAAGAGGACGGGTGTGATTGCATATACAGCACTCAAACGCCAATTTTTTAGGTACACTAATCTACACCAATCTATAAAGGGGTCATCAACAATATCCAAGTACAGTGTGGTATAAGATAATGTTCAATTGGTATTAGAGGTCTAATATGTGCCCAAAAAACTATTCAGCCACTGCCATCAGGGTAATGGGAGGGTTCAACAAGTTCATGCTGTGAATTCTAACTCTACCATCACGATGCCTCATCAAAAAAATAAATAAAAAATAAAACTTTAGCCCTATAGTGCTGCTGCAGCAGTTTAACTTTCCAGTTCTTCAATGCCAGCAGTGTGATCCTGTATCTTATGCATTCAGAGATGTCCTTCTGCTGCAAAGTGTGTTCTTGTGAGCAGCCATGGAGTTCCTATCAGTCTGAACAATTCTGCCTGTTCTTATCTGACCTTTCTTATTTGGAAGGTGTTTTCACCCAGAGAATTGCCACTCACTAGATGATTTCTTTCGCAGCTTTCTCTGTACACTCTAGAGACTATAGTGCATGAAAATCCCAGGAGGCCAACAGTTTCGGAGATGCTACAACCATCACATCTGGCACCAGCAATCATTCCCAAGAGAGTGTTGCCTAGCGTTTACTCTAATAAAGTCCTTTTGAGCATAGTATATTGTCACTTTTAATCCTTGTACAATGTATAGTCACATTCAAATTCAAAGTTCCAGATTCCTATAGAAAAAAAGAAAATGCTCTGTGTGTGGTGCATTATCTTGGATTTCATTTTATCCTAGAACATAATGTATGGATTTTTTTCAAACAGTATTTTCATTTGTAGCATGCTTTAATAAAAAGGTAACCCCCATTCAGTATGAATAAGTGGCTGTACATATCCTTGATATGGCTTGGTGATGACAGTTCTATGAAAATAACTTGTTTTTCTTGTGTTCAAATATCAACACAGATTAAAATGTTTCCTACACCAGCATTTCATATTCTGGATATGTACCTGCTGCACCATGTACATGTATGAAAAAGTACCCTGTTCTCTTTGTATAGCTTCCTTTGTGTGAAATCCCTGGTATTCCCTCTGTTATCGTATTAAAAATTGACCACACTAAGCAGGAGAACACAATGTGGTCCGTTCTCTAGCTGTGCTGGGAACTCAGCTTGCTCTCCTCCAATGATCAGACTTGTCCTGACATGCCATTCACTGGAAAGTTCAGTGTGCTGTTCCTTCTCCTCCCCCAGCTCTTATGCAGCTGAGAACAGAGAATGTGATCACTTCTAAAAAAATGGGAAACAAAAGGTATTTATAATGTTTTTTTATATAGATATATATATATATATACATTTATAAACAAATGGTTTACCTTTCAATTAAATTTTAAACTGAATGGGTTGTTTTACAAGGTGATTGTTTACAATCCCTTTAAGATCACATGAACATAAGGAGACAGCACCCTCCATTATATGGAGCACATTAGCTAACAAACAAAAAAAGTAGGACCCTAAGGCTTCATGTACACTACAGCTTCTGATCTTGAGTTTAGGAGCTTCTGGCATTTTTTTTGCCAAAGCTCCTAGAATCAACTCCATAAAAACTTTTACTAGGGGTGCAACGGTACAATTGATACTGATACTTTTTTTTTAATACTCGTGGATACAAATTAACGATACCTACTGCAACTGTTTTGTTTACACTTCAGCTGTCAGCAATGGTACAAAGCAATGAAAAGTTATTTACAAATGAAATAATTTTTTTTTTAATTTTGTGTTTTTTTCAATGCGAAGCGTGTAAATATATGTTAACCGTTTCTCGACCGGCTCACACCTTATTACGGAGACAGAATGGCACCCGTGCGCCAAACCCCATACAGGTACAGGGATCCCTTTAAGAGCCACCAGAGGGCACACACATACCGCTGCACAGCAGGGGACCCGATGCGTGTGGCTGGCGACCGTGATCGCTGCTGGCCACGCATGATCGCCTGCATGAGTGCCAGCATGGGAATGTGTGTGTGTAAACACACAAATCCCTGTTCTGTCAGGGGAGAGGAGACATGTCGTTTGTTCCTACTAAGTAGGAACAATGATATGTCTCCTCCTCTAGTCAGTCCTATCCCCCTACAGTGGGAACACACTCTTAATCCCTTGATCGCCCCCCTAGTGTTAACCCCTTCCCTGCCAGGGACATTTATACAGTAACCAGTGCATATTTATAGCACATATCACTGTATAAATGTCATTGGTCCCAAAAATGTGTCAAAAATGTCCGATCTGTCTGTCACAATGTCGCAGTACCGCTAAAAATTGCAGATCACCACCATTACTAGTAAAAAAATAAAAATAATAACAATGCCATAAAGTTTCCATAAATCTTTCCCATAGTTTGCAGATGCTATAACTTTTGCGCAAACCAATCAATATGCGCTTATTGCGACTTATAGCAAAAAGTTAAAAATATTATTTTTTTTTCAAAATTTTCTTTTTTTTGCTTATAGCGCAAAAAATAAAAACCACAGAGGTGATCAAATACCACCAAAAGAAAGCTCTATTTGTGGGAGAAAAAGGATTCAAATTTAGTCGCATGGTCGCACAATTGTCAGTTAGAGCAGCGCAGTGCCAAATTGTAAAAAGTGCTCTGAGGTCAGGAAGAGGGTAAATTCTTCCGGGGCTGAAGTGGTTCTACAGGTGCAAAAATATTAACGAACAAAGCAAACAAAAAAACATTTTTTTACTTATTAGTAGTTTATAAAATAGAAGTGAACTAGAAAGAAAAATCAGCAGGAAAATAGTAATTAAATGGAGAAGGAGGGGTAGTTAATTAAAGCTGATTAGAGTAAATTAAGTGTTAATAAGGGGTTAAAAACAGAGGAACATCCCTTTAATCTGTAGATGAAGAAACAGAAAGATACAAAAAGAATGTTTCTTTTTACTTTTCTGTTTCAGTGGTTGAGCAATGATGTTGATAAACAGTGCCTTTTTTTTGTTTTGTTTTTACACTTCCAAATTCAGAGACTTTTGATTAGAATTCAGCTGTTAACAGGGGAATCCTAATGACAGCTGAATGAGTCGCCCCTTAACAACCTGATACTTGTGCAAATGCTTATTATTGGTGCAAGCCTACCTTCTACCAGAGTTTAGGAGCTGCTGTGGTTAGGGGAGCTTCAACTGTCCTCAACCTTCCTCCTTGAACGTAAAGAATCACATTCAGTATAGGAACATTTTGACCGATGACCGCCGGAAAACGCTAAATAAATGTGACTTTTACCTTATCAGGAAACACATTTTGTATATCTAAAAAAATATAGAAACTGCAATAACTGCACACTAACTCAGTATGGTTCATATAGCACACCAGAATATGCATGTGCCCTTTTGTTCACACTGCTACTGAGACTTCAGATTTCTATAGAGCACGTTATTGTACTGAATTTCAATGGGAACTCCCACAAGGAGAATAATGCTGAAGACTGAAGCCATCAGGAGCAGCAAGTCTTCTATACTTGGCTTTATATATTCCAGCTAATCTCTGCAGACATGGCCAGAGTAAGCCACTACACTGGGTGTTCACGCAGAGGGATACATTGCGTACACCAAAGGCCATATTAAAATTCTCTGCCAAATGCAATGTCTGACCCAACAGAATAGCAATCTGCTGCCTGGCTGCTCATTTCTCGGCTGCCCTTCTTGTCAGCAGTCCGGAATATGAGAGCTGGTAGCCAGCCAGATTCAGCTGGCATTCTCTGCTGTTGGACCAGACAGGCAGCAAACTGCAGAAGCTCTTCCATAAAAGCACGAAGATTTAGCTCAAATAGTTGCACAGACACAGCAGTACCGCTCAGGTTTGAAAAGCGCGACCTCCAATTTAAGTTCATCCAAATTTAAATTGTTTCTTTTGCACCACTAAAAGTTTTACCCACTACTGTATCTGTAAGAATCTCATTTTGTATTTCAAATCTATATACCGTATTGGAAAAAAAAAAAAGGAGAGCATTTTCTTTTTTGTAGCATCTTACATCACACACAATTTCAGTTCAAATTATTAATCAAGCTGTAAAATCCAACCTTGTCAAGTTGAAGAGAATCATAAAATTAAAGCAATTAGATCAAACAAAGATGGCTTAAAGATTGCGTTAAACCAAATGCTCACAACGTGACAACCGGAATGTGAGATCTCTACATCACAGCTTGCAAGCGCTGAGACGCAGGGGTTGCATTTGTACACAGTATGTGTATCCTGCTGCAACAGAACCACATTTTCTATTTTAAGTAAAATGTTCCTTATACAAACACAGTAATTCTGACACCCTGGAGCAGAAATACCTTAAGACACCAATGGTGCAATTAAATTGCCGCTGCACTGTACCCCAATAATCCCATTCTAATAAACTATGATAGCATGGTGAGGCATCTGACAGCCCCCACTGCAGTGGACATGCTTTGCGGAGCAGAAACAGTGAAGGGAAATATATAAGCAAAATGCAGCATTAGCACTTGATATGGAGTTCTCAACTGGAGTGCTAAGGCTCTATTTTGCCCTTTTTGACCTTTCCATACCCCAAGCACACAAACATGACATCTAGTGCTTTATTAACCCCTTTATCGTTCACTTTATCAGCTGCTGAAAACCAGCTCTTCCTAGAATGTGCATGCTAAGGTGACTTAGAACCTAGAAGTAGAACTATAGGCATGCGTTTTTTGCTGCATGCTAGTCTCATGTCACAATTGAAGAGGTTATACACCATATAAAAAATTTCGTACGACAGAATATAACTTCAGAAGTGATGTAATGTTTTGATTAGTTTTGCATGTATTCTTTTGTTTCTGAGCATGCATAGTCTTGCTCTTACGATTTCTTTCAGACAAAAACCCTACTGATGAAACGAAAATCGGACATTGAGTCCACGTACGACAAAAATATAGTCTGCACATCCTGCTTTTGTCTGACAAAAAAACTGAATCGGCTCTCAAAAGCACCATACAAATGATCCGAAAATCAGCAGATCGTTCGTCAAACGAAATTTTGCTACCGATTTTCGTATCGTGTGTACGGGCTTTAAGGGACGGTTATAACTCCTGTCAGATTTTTTGGGTCCCGTTTCAGAGATTTCCCTTCAGTTCCTGTTCCATAGCTAAACAGGAAGTCAGAAGAAATCCCTGGAAATGAAGGGAATTCCTTGGGGACTCCCAGGTCACCAGAATTAGTGTCTCCATTGGAAGATTCCCCCTCTATTACTTTTGTGGATTTCTTGGGATTTTCTTTTACCTTAACTTTCAATGATAATGTAAACAGGACAAATAGAGAGGGTGAATCTCCTTAACAGGGGCACAGACGTGCTGTGGGGTGGGATTAACCACAACGTGCTGCATAGAGACCAAAGCATCCAATAAATCTGGACATGTTGGCCTGAGATTTGGCAAGAATCCAAACAAGAACACACATTTCTATATAAGCCATTCTGGGAGTTGAAGTTTTACAATGTTGATAATTGCCTGTAGCCCAGCATGCAAAACACATACAGATCTTTAAAAAGCTAAAAGCACACCTAAAGCAATATGCATGTACGTCTAAAAACATAACTGGGGAAAAGACCCTGAAGGACAAACTGAACAAGCGTTAAACAACTTTTCACGTCTTAGGAGGAATGAGTATTTACCACTGCTTGTACCCTTCCACCCATAAATGTCAACAGACAATACAAAATACTAGCAGGAATGCTAAGAATGATAAAGAAACAAACAATTTCAATATGTACTGCCCTTTTGTAATGATAATGTAGATTAGGTTTGGACAACAACTATAGCTATCGGCTGAAGACGGCCATGGTAAGAAGCTGTGTGAAATCTTAAACTAGTATTATATCAACCAATTTCCCAAATTCTGTGTCCTTTTTTCGATGTAATTCCTATTTAAAGATAATTTAAACCTTGATTTGAGACATACAAGGCTAATCAAAAAAACTGTATGACTGTTCTTGGGTTCAGCTTCGGGGCAAGAGTCATTTACCATGTCCAAATCCACAGTTACAGCAATAAAAATAAATACATAAACTAATGGATGAATAAATAAATAATAACCTTACATTTTCTATTTACTCAACTAGATGCTGTTGGCAATCACATTCTCACCATGCATGTTACCAGCTTTTCTCTTGTCATTATGCATAAGAAAAAAAAAAATACTGATAAGGAGACAATATGCAGTCACCTAAGCAGCACAATTTCAATAATCTATATATGCATATGCCAACGAAAATATTATCATAAAGCCATCTGAAATATTGTAAAAATGAGTATCCATGTTATAGTAAGATTTAAAATATGTATTATTATTCATGAGTAAATGTAAGAAAACAGTGTATATAAGATGAAATGCTAAAGTTATACATGTATTCCAACCATATTATTTTAAGGCAGCAAGAAACCTTGGTCAACAAATAAACATTAAATACTGTCTGTGCTGTTTTTAATAGATACCGTAGTTGTATTTTAAATGGAACCTGCCACAAAAGCAGTAAGGAAGATGACTTGTTTTATCAGCAAATCTTGACTTGACTTACCTTGTATCAAGCATGAGCAACAAGCCCATAGTCATACTGACCTCTGTAGCTGCAGGCACTGTGGAGTAATTCACTCTTAACCAGTTCCCGACCGGTGCACGATGATGTACGTCGGCAGAATGGCACGGGCAGGCACATTGGCATACAGGTACGTCCATTTCTATATGCCGCCCTATCATCGCGTGCGAGCCGCTGGCGGCGTGCTCGCATGCCGGCCGGGACCCCCGTGAGTCCGGTCGCGGGTCCCACGGACTTGATCGCCATGGGGAGACTGAACGGGGAGATGCCATTATAAACAGCATCTCCCTGTTCTGCCTAGCAACAAGTGACACTGATCTCTGCTCCATGTGATTGGAGCAGAGATCAGTGTTCACTAACACAAAGCCCAGCCCCCCACAGTTAGTAACACGCCCCTAGGAACACTTAACCCCTACACTGCCACCCCCTGGTTAACCCCATTCACTGCCAATGTCATTTACACAGGAATCAGTGCATTTGTATAGCACTGATTGCTGTATAAATGACAATGGTCCCAAAAATGTGTCAAAAATGTCCGATGTGTCCGCCATAATGTAGCAGTCACAATAAAAATCGCTGATCGCCATCATTACTAGTAAAAAATAAATTATTAATAAAAATGCCATAAAACTATCCCCTATTTTGTAAACGCTATAACTTTTGCGCAAACCAATCAATAATCTCTAATTGCAATTTTTTTTTTTTACCAAAAATAGGCAGAAGAATACGTATCGGCCTAAATCGAGGGAAAAAAACTGCTTTTTTATATATTTTTGGGGGATATTTATTATAACAAAAAGTTAAAAATAATGCGTTTTTTTCAAAACCCCCCACACACACACACACACTTCCTCAAAATTCCAATTACATTTGTAAAACCAATTTGTTTTCATTGCATACCTTATTTCAGACCCAGTATTGTTATTTCTTGGTATTAGTGTATTTCTATGCAAAGCAGGAAGATCATGGTTGGTGGGAGGGTTTGTACATTCCTAAGAAAAAAAAAACACAGCACCACACCATGCTTAGTACAGTAAGCCTACTCCTGGGGTGGGTTGTAAAAATATAATGACTGGAGGAGTGGGCATTCTAATGCAGGATACATTTATTTGTAGACTACCATAAATAATGCCCAGTAGATGATGAGTCTCTATGAAATAATTCAAATCCAATGAACAAAAAAAGCATGCCAGGAAAGGTATAGCCGGAGAGGAAAGGACTAGAAGATGCTGGATATCCTCGAGCTTGGAACTGAGGCAAGCCCTATCTAATTTGCCACAACCTCTACTGAACACTGTGAGAACACTGAGGCCTGGGCATAGTAATATGTCGGTGGGCATTTGTGTTTTTATGTACTGTATACTTGTGTAAATACTACACTATAAGCAATTTCCTTTGGTTTGGGTAACTGAATATGGGAAAGTAATAGAGAACAGTGAGGAGGAACGAACTGCCAGTGGGAACCACTTGGACCTTGACAGATGGCATCCTTGGTTAATTGAAAAGCACTGCATGACCTTTATTCATTTAGAGGTCACGGTCCTGTGGTGAGTGCGCAGTCTACATGTGGTGGTGGTCATTTGGTACACAAGAGGAGTATGTGGAAGAAATTAATATCATTTTTTTTAACTTGCATGATTATTTATTTATTAATGTAGTTATATTCCTGTTATTACCTATTTGCTTTACCTTGTAATGTTGGGCTCACATGTTGTGGCTGCAGTTGTTAGTGCCATGGCTATTTGATTCCCCTATCCCCTTGCACCATCCAATCAGATTCCTTGCCATTTCCTCTCTGATGTATCGCAAATGTGGGAGTGCTAATATGACAAAAAGCACATCTCTTCTCTTTATTGCTCTGCCTGCTTGTGTCTTTCAGATTGAATTACTATGTAGTCTTCACGTGCAGAACACTAGACTGAGAGACCCAGGAATTGTGGGATTTGTAGTTTCATCACAGCAAGTGTCAGTTCTTAGACTGCAGACAGAGATTGTGCATTAGCCTGTGCATTGCTAAGCTGCAAGACTCATGTTTCAACACAAAAAGATATTACTGACAAAGGAATGTGATGAATTACTTTACTATAGGCTGCGCATATAGAGCAACAGAAAACACCATGAAACAACATGATCAATGTTAAAGGGGGGCACAACCCTTTGGACCCACCTTCATGGGACTGCGACTGCTCTCCCCCTGCCTTTGCTCTCAAAGCTGCTGTTATTTTTTCTTAGCTTTGTCTTTATTGTATATTGGGCACACTGCCCCCTTAAGAATTCCGTTTTTCAAGGTGGGGTATGCCAGCCAAAGGGAACACTTGGAATGCTGTGGAATGCTTGTATGAGGCTATATAAGGCGGCTGGACCAGATCTAGTCCTCTTTGTACCTTCTAGCAAAAAAACTCCCTCCCTCTCGCCCCTCGCAGTATTTTATGTGTTTTTTTGCCAGCTTGGTTCTAGGATGGGCATTGATATATCTCAGTAATTCAACTTACAACTGATCAAGAATGTTGGTGAATCTGTTTGTTCTCAATGTTTATTTTGAATAAAAGTCTTCCTGTAATGATTATTATTTGCATGTATTTGGTAAAGTACCGTGGCCATTTCATGCCATTTGGTTGTTGTCTGGTGTTTTTCTTTTATCCTATTATGCATTTACAGGTTGTTTGGGGTTTGTGGCCTGTGGTCTAATGTACATATTAGGCAGGTGAAAAGCACAAGGTGCAGGTAGGAAAGTTTACAATGCCTTCAAAATAAAACCAAAGCAACGTTGAATAATTCTTGACATGCTTTTCCTTATATTGTATTTTACAAATCTCATCTGCCTCTCATTATTACAATCACTCAATTCAAAACCTTCATTTGGGCTAACAACATTGTGAGATGGAGCAACATATAAATTGTCAGACAACCCTTTCCAAACTCAGTTTGAACAAGGAATAGTTAATATTCCACTTTATAACGTGCTGCTCTTTTTATACAAGATCCCAGCAGAAAATGCAGAAGTTTTCTCTAAACTTTCATTGCTTTTCACTGGAACACAAAAAAATCAGTCTTACATCTGGATACCACATCGTGAAAAGGTAAAATATTTCTTAAAACCCCAGGCTATATAATTCTTTCCTATCCAAGTCTGCAAATTCAAACCTCACCAGACAGCTTGCTAAAACTTTTGCGTGACTGGCACAATAAACCCCAAAAGGGATTTCTGATTATTGAGCTAATTGTTGAAAATACAATAAGAAAAATTATAATCGCAGAGAAACAAAGTCATTAAAAAGTCTGTTCATTAGAATTTTAGCCATACTTAGCACACAAGCATGCTTTGCCTGTAAATGAGGTTTACTTCACTTTCCTACAATCCTACAGCTTTTATTAGTGGAACGAAGGGAGGGCTGCTTATTGTAATTAAGAAATACAATCCTATCCATTGGCTGTGTAGGCTACCACTTCATAGTGTTATTGTAATGATATCTTATGTAAGTCTGCAAAACTATACGTGGACAATATGTATGTCTATATTTTAATGTAATTCATAAGAATCTGTAATGATATCATGCATGTAAACAGGCAGCCCAATATTGTGTACCTGGTTAGGAAGAGGCTACTGACAGCCTCATTTGCAGCACCAGCAACTATAAATGTCTGGATGGCTCGGTCTTAGAAGAGAGCAGGAAGTCTAGACACATTTCCTGCCTAGATTTGCCCGCATGCAGCAGCAGCATATGCCAGCAAGTGCAAATAAAGCTAAAATCTTTACAAGCTAGGAATCGGATGTTCAGTAAATGTAAGCAATGGTGAAAACACCGGAATGAGTGCAGGAAGTCCTCAACAGAAGCAGCATGGCAAGTTAGTGATCAAATCAACAGCTTGTCCTCTCCAAACAGCACATGTCAAAATCACATTGGCTGGCTAAAACATTGGGCCTATTATAATTATGACAAATGTTACTAAGATCTGTATTTCTCAGCAGCATTCCCTGAAATAATTCCTTTCTATGTACAATACAGCTCAGTTAAAAAAAAAAAAAGTATTAGTGAAAAGATAGTATAAACACCCTCAGGGATTGTTATCACTGGACATAACAAGCAAGCAGCCAAACACTGGTGGGCAAAGCAAGTCTCCACTGGTAGGATAGGTTCCAGATAAATGGGAACCAAGGTGTGAAAGAGTCCCATAACACATGGTAGATGGAAGCAGAGGTGAGGAATTGAGGTGTTATGTGGCTTGAGGCTGCGATATCATCAGTGGCTTGAGGCTGCTACTTCAGCAGAGGTTTGAGACTGTAGGTGCCATAGAGACTAAAGTTGTAGATGCAGAAGGGACTGAGACTGTGAGTGCAGCAGAGACTGAGGCAGCAGAGGATAAGATTGTAGGTGAAGCAGAGGCTAAAGCGGCAGGTGCAGCAAAGGCTGAGACTGGGAGTGCAGTGACAGCAGAGGCTGTGGGTGCAGTAGAGGTTGAGGCTGCAGGCCCAGGGAAATCTGAACCTGCTAGTGCAGCAGATGCTGGAGGTTGCACATGCAGCAGCACATTGGCTGTGGATGTAGTGGAGGTTTGGCCATGGGTCCAGCAGAGGCTTGGCTGTGGATGCAATAAAGGCTTGGCTGCAGGCACAAGAGAGGCTTGGCCATGGGTGCAATAGAGACTTGACTGCAGGAGCAGCAGAGACTCGGCTGGGGTGCAGAGGTGGCTAGGCTGAAGGTGCAGTTGGGAACTGACTATGTGCACAGCAGAGGCTTGGCTGCAGGCGCAGTGGTTTAATGGTAAGTGCATTGGGCTGCAGATGCTAAGGTTGAAAGCTGAGGCATTTGCAGGCTACAGTAGCTCAGGGAAGCATAGGATTCTTTAGTTTGGGTGTGCATATTGTTTAAAGAATTGAATTAAAGCTATCTATCCATAACTGTCAGAAAATGATCTGGAATGTAGGCAATAACTAACCAAACGGAGACCTATCTTTTAGCCAAATATCCCACAAATATATACATTCAAAAAAATCACTTCTTATGCCTGTGAAATTCACAAGAAGCAACCAAACACAGAATTCCAGCAGTTTATCTTGGCACAAGCCAACTTTCCTTCCATAACTGGTCATACTAGGGTATGTGGTGATGCCCAACGAGATCATAATATTGCCTAATGCAGGCTGGATTGGTGACTGCCATATCATGTACATAAGTACTGTAACAGAATAATCAAGAACTGATTAAAAAATACATTTCTGTGATGTGTTCATGTGGAAGTTGTGATTTATTTAGCTCTAGCTGAATCTACAAGGTAAAGGAAGCGTATGGTGCCTAGTGCCGATGACACTTTATTATACGACATACCTTAAGTGACCTTGAATGGAACTTCCACGCCATCTCACAGCTTTGGTCTATTTTGCGTCCTTTGGTAGTATAATAACAGATTAGCATTAGGATCGTTCCACTTTCTTCATCCTCACTAACATGGCCAGAAAACATAGCATTTGTAATACTATTATCAGTCTCACAGCTTCCCTAATTACAGCTAACAATGTTACTAGAAAATAGTTCACAGTTTACACCACTGTAGAAATCAGTTTGGTGTATTCCTCTGGTTTCTCTAGAGGGGAAAGGATTTCAGATCAGCATCCTTATCCATTTTCACAATTCCAGGAATGATATAAAGGGGGTGAAAAGTACACTATTTGTTCAGTTTCCCTAAAAAATGAATTCAATTAGATGGTCAGAAAATTTAAATATGATTTTTTTGTTCAGAATATGAATTGCCACTACTAAAAAAATGAAGATTGAGATGACTGTTAAAGGGTTGCACAACATTTCACTAATAAAGGAAACATATGGTGTGAGAAAAAGGGGGCTATCATTACTGTTGCCTGACTTCTATTAATTTAAATGGCCTCAATATTGGATGTCACTTAGGGCTGCCACATCATTCCTTTAATCCAGGACACATATTAATTACACGGGTTCTGAGGCTGATTTAATGCGTATAAGGCACCAAGTTTACTTACCACCTTAATCAACCACAGAATCAATTAAAGGGCAGCACAGTGGTGTAGTGGTTAGCACTCTCACCTAGCAGTAAGAAGGGTCGCTGGTTCAAATCCCAACCATGACACTACCTGCCTGGAGTTTGCATGTTCTCCCTGTGCCTGCGTGGGTTTCCTCCGGGTACTCCGGTTTCCTCCCACAATCCAAAGACATGCAGGTAGGTTAATTGGCTTCTGTCCAAAATTGGCCCTAGTATATGAATGGGGACCTAGGATTGTGGGCTCCTTGAGGGTAGGGACTGGTGTGAGTGTGCAATGTACAGGGATGGGGACAGTTGTAGACACTCACTCAGGTTGAACTGGATGGACTGGTGTCTTTATTCAACCTTACTAACTATGAAACTATGAAACCTGTGTAATTAATGTGTGTCCTGGATTAAAGGGATGATGTGGCAACCCTAATGTCACTGTCATAGAACAAGTCTCAGAAAAGTCAGGGAAAGTCTGAATACTTTATCTACCTATCTGTTCAGGGTAATTTACTCTTAAATAAGTGGATCAAGTGGTTCAGCAACCTCCATGTTTCTTTAATGACACGTTCCCTTTAAGGCCATTCTTGAATTTCACTAGTAGAGAGGAGATTGATATGCCTGAGAAATCTTGAACTTTCCTCTAAGTCCTTGTACACACGGTCAGAGATTCCGACAGAATGTGTCCGATCGGACCGTTTTGTCGGATATTCTGACTGTGTGTGGTCTCCATCGGACTGTTGGTAACATTTTCTGACAAAATGCTCCGATCAGACATACTCCGATCATGTGTAGAGAATTCCGATTGGACAAAGTGCCACGCATGCTCAGATCAAATTCCTACACCAAAGCTATTGGCTACTAGCGTGAACGTAGTCCCGTCGTAATGAAATAACGTCATCACGTCGGATTTTCTGACAACTTTGTCCGACCGTGTGTATGCAACAGTTTCGGACAAAATCCGAAGGATTTGATTGTCGGAATGTCCGACCGTGTGTACAAGGGCTAAGCCCTCGCACACCCGGTCAGACATTCCGACGGAAAATGTCAGATGGGACTGTGTTGTCGGATAATACGACCGTGTGTGGGCTTCATCTGAATTTTTTCGTCGGAATGTCCGACCAACAAAGTTTGAGAGCTGGATATCAAAAATTTCCGACAACATGATCCGATCGGACAAAGTCTGATCGTTTGTAGAGAATTCCGATCGGAAAAAGTGCCACACATGCTCAGATCAAATTCCTAGACCAAAGCTATTGGCTACTAGCCTGAACGTAGTCCCGTCGTAACTAAATAACGTCAACACATACTGAACGATCGGATTTTCCGACAACTTTGTCCGACCGTGTGCATGCATGACCTCCATTAGCAAAATTTTCAATCTAGCATTATTCAAAATTCTCAACAAACAATAAGATTGTGATGAGTGCCATATGCATTGTGTCATGCAACCTTGCCCAGGATATGCCCAGCTTGTGGCTATATACAGAATGAGCAGCCTGATAACTGGCAGGATCATCCCTCTGCTCACCTCATAAGCATACTCCCTGTTTTAGACCAGTGATGATGGTCAAACCGGTAAGGCTTTATGGCACTAGTTTTTTGTTTTAAAAAATGTTTTTTTGTTTTAATGCATACATAAGTGGTTAAATAATGTTTTTTATTAAATTATCCTGGAGTTAAGTTTTATTATTTAGGTAGCTACAGTATAATGTTTAGTGTATCCATCATAAAAAAAATCTGTTATTTCCTAAATTATTGTTATTCATTTTTTAATAATTTTGTTTTGATATTTTTTGTTAAATAAGTTGACACACGGATATACAGAAAGAAATAGCCTGGTATATTTAATTCACAATATAAATAAAACATTTGTCAGCATGTACTAGAAGAAAAGACGAAAGAATCCCAAAACCTTGCTTTTTTTCCCCCTATAGTCTGCATTAAAGAGAACCCTGGAACTATGTTGCTGATAAGAACAATTGAGAACAGAGTGCTATTAATCACTAGAAGTAGGTCTGAAGATGTACACTGCAGCAGTGAAATCAAGTGCTGCACCTGCACAGAATCAGTAAACGAGTAAGTCCACTGACGTAGCTGCAGTAGCTATGCCAACACAAAAATACAAATAAATATACATACAGTATATATATATATGCAAATATGAGAGCAATGGTAAATACCTTAACATGTTAATTCAGCCATTGGTCAAAAGAATAAAGCAGTGAGCATACAAAATCATACATTGTAAGGACTTCCTTTTAGACCTCTTTCACACTGGGGCCCTTTGCAGGCGCTACAGCGCTAAAAATAGTGCCTGCAAAGCGCCGCTCCTGTCTCTTCAACGTGAAAGTCCGAGGATATTCACACCGGAGCGGTGCGCTGGCAGGACGCTTAGGATACTTTCACACTGGGGTGGGGAGGCGCCACTTTACCGTCGCTTTAGCGGCGCTATTCAGCCGCTAGCAGGGCAGTTTTAACCCCCGCTAGCGGACGAAAAAGGGTTAAACTGCCCGCAAAGCACTGCTGCAGCAGCGCTTTGACGGCGATTTGGTAGCACTGTCCCATTGTTTTCAATGGGTAGGGGCGCTTTAGGGGCAGTGAATACACCGCTCCTATAGCTCTGCAAAGATGCAGCTTGCAGGACTTTTTTGACCATCCTGCAAGCGCACCGCTCAGGAGAGGCTCTTTACAGGTGCTACACAGGTGCTATTTTTAGTGCTGAATGTAAAGCGTCTCAGTGTGAAAAAGGTCTTGCCAGCAGGGTAAGTATATCTTTACCTGGATGCGTAAGTATATCTTTACCTGGGTGGGTGAGTATATCTTTACCTGGATGGGTGAGCATATCTTTATCTGGGAAATTGATTCTAAATCCAAGACCATTAGAAAGGTTACAATTTTGAATGTTAAGATGGTGTGGGCCAAATCTTGACCCCCAAAGATGTTTGGATCTATATTTGCACAATATAGCAAATACTTGTGGGGATACCCAGGAGCTCTGAAGATAAACTGAGCAAAACGGAGTGGGTGCTTAACCGTTCTGCTGCCATCCAGCAAAATACAATAAACCTGTAGGGTTGATCCTCTAACATAGTGGTCATCAACCCTGTCCTCAGGGCCCACTAACAGGCCAGGTTTTATGTATTACCTTGTTGAGATGCAAACTAGAATACTGCAATCACTGAGCAGCAAATAATATCACCTGTGATGTATTTCAGTTATCTTGCAAACCTGGCCTGTTAGTGGGCCCCGAGGACAGGGTTGATGACCACTGCTTTAACATATTTCAGTTACTACCAAACTTCTTTCATGACCATGCAAATATCCTTTATTATATGACTTTTTCCCTACTAATTCTCAAAAAAGGACCTATTTTTGTTGTGCAACTTTTTTTATACATTCAGCCTTTATTGTTTTAGATGTTTTTTTTAAGATTATTTTTCATTCTGTATATTTGTGATATATGTGTTTGAATGTTAAATAAGCATTTGTAAAGTATACCTTTAGTATCCATTTTCTAAACACGTAACATAGTGGTACTTTCTTAATATACTCCACCAGTCATTTCAAACACAAAACATACAACATAAGCAATCTAAGCATATATGAAAATGGCTACTTACCATTTATTAGATGTGGCTACATTTGTTTTCTTTTTTTCCCTCTGTATTCACCTGGTGAATTGGCTAGTAACTCACCTCCTGTATTAGAGTGGCCCCACTCTAATCTGGGGGGAGAGGGGTGTTAGCAGATTTAGATACACCAACAAATTGAAGCCAAACTCCAGTTAACACTTTACAACAAACTTTTTTTTTTTTTTTTACATAAATGAATAAAATGGATCATTATAAGCACCCCAGTCAGTGTTAAATGGTTTGTCTCAGCTGCAGGAGAACTTGTTCTTTTGAAAAACAAGAGACTTACTGGATCACCAGGTGAAAATAAAGGAAAAGAAGCCTAAAAAATAAAACGAATGCAGCCTTCACATCTAAAAATTGGTAAGCTGCAATATAATAAATGTTTGCTTTTGCATGTAATACCGCTTTAATAGCTTGGCTGTACCTTTTCTACACTACGCAAGAGTAAAAATGGTGGCACCCAATCGGGGGAAAAATGGATCTCTGTTGACAGACTGGAACAGTGTTTTTGTTCACTGATTAGGCACCGGTGAGTTGTTTAGAACCTGAAGAGTTCATACTTGGCAGCTGTTTCTGCAAACATTGGCAAAGAAATGGGTTGATTTAAGCAGACCTCTTAACAATGTGGATTATTATGGCTGCTTACACTGTGGAGCCATACTACTGCACAGTTGAATCACAGTACCCATCATAAAATATAATGACATCTCTCCATATTCTAAAAAGCCTTGGTACATCCCTCTTCTGGATGTCTCCATGTTATCCTTGGGTGGATCTCAAGGTTGTCAGATAATCCTCACATGTAAGAGATCGACGCAGAGTACCCCTTTCTAGACTCTCTACATTCATTCTCTGGCTCTCCCCAGACATCTTTAGAATAAGCAATCTATTTAACCTTAGCAGGCTGGGGGAGGAGGAGTGAATTTGTAGAATTAAAAAAAAGAAAACTATTCTATCAAGCTTCAGAAGAAGTTTTTAGCTAAAGTCTGCTTTCAATTAAAGCTGCCTTTCAGTTTATAAGTAGATTTTGTATCATTGCTGGCAACCACCGCTATAGAAACAGCTGTTACTAAAGTGGTTGTAAAGGCAGAAGGTTTTTTACCGTAATGCACTCTATACAGTAAGGTAAAAAATCTTCTGCAAAGAGCTTCCTCCTCAGGACCTGCAAAGTATTTACCGCATTTATTGGCGTATAACACGCACCCCAAGTTTAGGAGGGAATTTTAAGGAAAAAAACTTTTAGGAGGGAAGTTTACGGAAAAAAAACGTACATTTAAATGCCCATCAATGCAGCCTTATCAGTGGCAATCTGCAGCCTTGTCCATCATTGCACACTTGTCAGTGTCATTTGCAGCCTTGTCCATCATTTGCAGCCTTGTCAGTGTCATATGCAGCTTTGTCATGCAGCCTTGTCCATCGATGCACCCTTGTCAGTGTCATTTGCAATCTTGTCCATCATTTGCAGCCTTGTCAGTTTTATTTGCAGCTTTGGCTTTTAAAAATGGCGCTGCTGTGATACAGAGCCAGATGTCCTGTGTATCTCGGCGGCGCTCGGTAGTTCTCGGCGGCTTTCGGCCGCCTTCGGCAGTTCTCTGCAACTTTTGGCCGCTGAGAACGGCTGAAAGCTGCCTAGAATGGCCGAAAGCTGCCGAGAACGGCCGAAGGTGGCCGAAAGCTGCCGAGAACGGCCGAAGGCAGCCGAAAGCTGCTGAGAATGGCTGAAGGTGGCTGAAGGTGGCTGAAAGCTGCCGAGTATGGCCGAAGGTGGCTGAAAGCCGCAGAGAAAGGCCGAAGGTGGCTAAAAGCCGCCCAGAGGCTCACAACGGTGGGGGATCGGCATATAACACGCACCCACGATTTCCCCCTGATTTTAAGGGGGAAAAAGTGTGTGTTATACGCCGATAAATATGGTACCTAAGCCAGATCTCAATTCGGCAATGTGCATAAGAGCAGAGGCCCTCTCCTCGTTGGCTCGCACACAGCAGTAGGAGTTATTAGCTTTGGCTGCTCTCAATCACAGCTAGTGAGGAGGGAGCAGGGGGTCAGGGCCGAGCCGCGCTCTGTGTGTCTAATAGACGCATAGAGCCGGCTTGGGCATAAGCATACATGAGTGCCCTTATAGCAAGTGGCTTACTATTGGAGCACTTGATGGGGGTAAGGCAATCAGGAGAGCTGATGGGGGACTCAGGAAGAGGAGGATCAGGACTACTCTGTGCAAAACCATTGCAAGTTCAGGTAAGTATAACACATTTGTTATTTTTATAAAATAACAATTTTGCATTTAGCATCACTTTAAAGCCTACTGTTAGTAGATGTAATATATACAGGCATACCCCAATTTTAAGTACACATGGGGTTTATTTACTAAAGCTGGAAAGTGCAAAAATCAGGCTCACTTCGGCATAAAAACCAATGAGCTTCTAACTCCAGCTTGTTTAATTAAGCTTTGCTAATAAATCCTGGAAACCCATTGGTTTCTATGCAGAAGTGAGCCTGATTTTGCACTTTCCAGCTTTAGTAAATAAACCCCATTGTGTACTTAAAAGTGGGGTATGCCTGTACCTGTAAAGATAAAAGTTTGATTTACACTTACCTTACCCCTGTCTTCCTTCCCAGAAGATTGCTGTGGAATTCAGAGCAGGTGAAATCCCATCTAAAACACGCAAGTCCACTGAAAGAGCTTTTAATGACGAGATTTAGACTGCTCTGTAGCCCTCAGGATCTTACCGGAAAGAGTGTGACTTCATTCCCACCTAGGAGCCAATGGCAGACGATGGGGGTGAAGTAAGTATAAACCCTAATTGTACAGGTACATTTACTAATAGTCAGTCATTTGTCGGGGGAGGGGGCCCTGACAGTGTGAACATTTCACTACAAGGTTTGCTTTACGGGTAATAATTATAATTGAGATGTTTGAATATTTAATATCACTCCAAATGATGTCTGCTTTCGCAGCAAGGGTTGCATGTCTTGTTAGACCAGCAGTCTGATGGACCAGACCTTGAAAAAGAAATGATCTCATGTAATAAACCTGTTAGTACCCTCCAGCCATACAAAATTCATGGAGCACCACATTCGTTTTGCAGACCACTAGCTGCTCTGATGTATCAGGTTTTCTCTTTGCTTCCTCTTTCAAATCACGTATACATTGCTAGTCCCCTGTGATACATTTTGATTTGAAAGTAGAACAGGCACAGTGGTGCTTAAATTGTACTTTCAATGTAGGAAGAAAATAAAGCCACATTTTATATCCATAGAACTAGCCTGTCTGAAAACACAGAGGCATACTGGAATGCCATTTGATGCTTCTAAGCATTATGTGATACTTAGTATTAAGCATGGCTCCTGCTTTCTTTCACAATGACTCAGCCAGGCACTAAATATAATCCAGCAGTAATGCTATTTATGATTCTTGTACATGTTCACCAAGAGCTAACATAACACATACATTTTCCCTGAGAAGTATAGAGACTAGCATTACATAATTTAAAGCCAATGTTGATTTAATGCAGGGTACTCATGGGCCGATAATCAACCAAAATCAACCGAAAAAGGTTGGTATGGCAGTAAAGCCTGATACACACCAAAAAAATGTACAGCTCTGGTCAGAGCCACTGTACTAAGAATCCAATGTTAGTACAGCAATCTCCCCTGCTGTTCTATTGTGTTCTGACAGGGGATGCCCCCCCCCCCCCCCCCCCCGCCAGAACACTGTGGTCAACGCTCTCAGCTGTTCGGCTGCTGGTTTTCCAGCATGCTCGCCTGATGGAAAGCGCCCAACGGACCAGCTGCCGTGCACATAGTCCAAATGTTGGATGTTTTTTAATTAAACAGGTGGTGCTGCCCGTCATTCTGCCCATGTGTTCTAGGCTTTGCCGTGTGTACAAATGCCTGTTGATGCTAGTCTGTCAAATGGGCATGTTGGAAAACCAACATCCAGTTGGCATCCAATCAGCGTTAGCTGAACTGAACGTGATGATGTCAGGAACAGTTCCATTCACAGGGGGGCAGTAGAGGTGGGGACCGGTCTTGTGCTTGGACGATCAGCAGATTAGGTAGGTATATTTCTTCATTAATTATATTAATATTTTTTAAACTAATTAACAAACACTTACTGACATACATACATTGACAACAGCGTTTTTGCCTATGAATTCTCAGAGTCATGATATATTGGTATAGAAGTGTTAGCTTTTAGAGTGGACATTTTTTATATTCCATATAGTGGGCGTGCTAAAAAAATACTGTCTATTTCTCCCAGCCTCCTCCAAATATCCTAATTCCTTTTATTTGCTGCAGTGATCTGACTTCCTGTTAGAGGGTAGCGTTCATTCTTCATAGTCCTAATGTATGTAGGAACATAGCCACCGGGCACAAAAGGTATTATTTGTTAATAAGTTGGTATACCACCTTACAATATTTTGAGAAATGGAGACTGAAATTAGGTTGTACACTATACCATTCAAACAGAAATAATATCAAGACGTTCTATACACAAAGGGGTTCCAATTTTGTTGAAAAAAATACTCTGTAGGTTTGTTCCATGCATTGCAAGTATTTTGGCAAGCTTCATTTCAATAAGTGTATTCAGAGAGTGTATTCGGTGTAAAGAGAAACACTAAATTAACAGTGGTGGTAGCCTTAGAATGAATCAGAATTGTCCATATTCCTAAACTGTGTGATTTTCCACAGATCAGATAGATCTACATGAAAGGAGGATTCAGAAATGAATTTTAATCATTGTTATTCATAAAATTATTTATTTAATTTGAGGGAAGGCATACATTCTATTCTGCAGGCCTGGATTGCCAATCTTGCAATCATTCTAATCCCATAATTAATTCCATAATTAATATTAACAATGGGTAAAAGGGTTAACATATGCTTGGTATAAAGGTTTGGCACAGATACCAAGTGCGCCAGCTGGCACCTCTGAGCCTTTTTGCGCTTTCAACTGTAGAATTGGTGATGTAACTTGTTATTGACTATTCAGACATGTAAAGGTATGTAGGTGAAGTGATTTAATGAGCCCCCTTTTTTGCAACATATGGATTCTTTATTTATAGGACATTTTTGCATGTCGCTAATAAAACAACTATACAGATGGTATCCGGTAAATTATTGTCACTAAGGGTATGTGCATCTAACACAGATTTTTTTCCTTTTATTGTATCAAAACAACATGGTGTTCATAAGGTCCAAATCCTGTGTGCTCTAAAGGAAATATGTACTTGCCTTGTTGTCCTTAAGGCTCTTTATTTTAACATCTAAAACTGACAGTTGGTTAACTGCTAAGAGCAAGGCAAACTGTGGGTTCTAAGATGCCCTGTGCAAAGTATTAGCTTGATAACCCCTGCCAGTGAAAAAGTGAATTATCTTTTGTGTTACCTCTTAAATCATGGCCTTATTTAATATGGGTCCTATAACGGCCAATGTAGTCCCCTATGTGCACATACAGGCCAGGTTTGCCAGATAACTGAAATACATCACAAGTGATATCATTTGCTGCTCAGTGATTGCAGTATTCTAGTCTGCATCTCCCCAAGCAATACATAAAACCTGACCTGTTAGTGGGCCCTGAGGACAGGGTTGATGACCACTGCCCTATGAAACTTAAAACCATGCCACTTGCTGAGATATCCCTCCCTTCTTAACTGGCTGTGGTTTAAAAGTATGGTGGCAAGACCCATGCTCTCTTCTTTGGCATTTTTCCACTGGAAGTGACCTGCTGCGTCACCCTTTTAGATGCTTTTAGACAGAAGCTAGAATGTAAATATTGGTAAAAAAAAAACAATAATCCTTTGTTACTGCTGGGTGCCAGCTCATTAAAGTGATTGTAAGGATTTATTTTATTTAAATAACAAACATATCATACTTACCTCCACTGTGCAGTTCGTGGCCCTGAACCTGCTCTTCTGGGGTCCCTCGGTGGCTCTCGCGGCTCCTCCCCACATCAGATAAGGTTATCTTGCAGGCGTGCTCCCAAGTCCAGCATTCGGCATCCATAGGGGTCGAATGCAGGACTCGGCCCCGCCCCCCGGTGCCCACGTCATTGGATTTGATTGACAGCAGTGGGAGTTTATGGCTAAGCTGCTATCAATCAAGAGCTGAAAACCCCGGGCAGAGAGACAGCACGTCCCCTTGAGTCAAGTTATAGGGCTCAGGTAAGTAAAACGAGGGGGCTGGGGGGCCGGTCATTGCCAGGTGTTTTTTCACCTTAATGCATAGGATGCATTAAGGTGAAAAAAGACATAGGTTTGCAGCCCCTTTAAGTTGGCCATGAAACTCGAAGCCGGTAGGAGGGACGCCTAATTATGCAGCACTGTGATTGGCTGCACAGTAATAATGTCATCATCAAAGTAATGACGTCAAAGAAGGGTGGGCTCTCTCCAGGCCCACCTGCCCTTAAATTATCCAACTGCTATATATTTGCTCAAATTCTGAGACTCTCAAAATTATAGCATTAGGACCACAGTAAACTGGAGTTCCTTGACTTGACCACTATGGCTTACACACATGTTTGCAAACGTGTGAGACAAAACCCCTTGTTTTTAACATGAACTGTTAGACAGGCCAGTTTGTTTTTGTTGCAGGCTAGCTGGTAGTGAGCTGGGAAATTTTGTTTGTTTTTGTTGTGCCTTGCTCTTCCATGTGCACCTTGCTGTAAAGCAAGGGTCTCAAACTGGTGGCCCTCCAGCTGTTGCAAAACTGCAAGTTCCATGAGACATTGCAAGGCTGACAGTTACAAGCATGACTGCCACAGGTAGAGGCATGATGGGACGTTTGTAGTTTTGCAAAAGCTGAAGTGGCGCTAGTTTGAGACCCCTGCTAAAGTCTAGCTATAGGTTGGAGTGTTTGTCATCTGCTTGTATTACGTCATCGGGAGCCTTGCCAACTGGCTCCCTACCATGGGTAGTTGACTAGGACCTGTCAGTGAGAACTTGGTTACAATTCTAAGAGTGCTGGTGGAGCATGCCAAATTTTTGGCTGACTTCACACCTGAAACGGACTAGAAAATGCACGGGACCCTTCTGTCACACTCTCCTGTTATGCAAATTGGATGTGGGGAAACTTGCATCCAATTCACATCAGTGTGAACCCAGCCAGTCAGTATCAAATGACGGATAAACCTCTCAGTGCTGAAACTGGGTAAAAACACTGATAATATTGTTGATCTAATATGAAACAAAATCTCATGGTGTGTGGCCAGCCTGACTGAAAAGAAAGTTGCTTATATTGTTATTTGCCCATACTTTTGGAATACGAAAAGACAATTAGAGAACAAATCAGGCCAATTTTTATTTACTGACTTAACCTCAGTGCTCTAAGGAATCTGCCTGGCTCTGACTACACATCCAATCATTTATCTTGGGCACAAGCAATGTTCTGAACTCTGAAAATGATACAGCTTTCCATTACACCTGAAGTAATCGCAGAATGATACCTTACAGATACTGAAGTGTAGCAATGTAATAAATACCACCAATTAGTTTATATAGTGGCTGTATATCAGGTGTGTGGATCTGTTGGCCCACCAGGTACAATAAGTGTGCTGTCCTTCCTAACAATGCTGCTGTACAACAACAGCACAGAAAGTAATGCAAATAACTGGCTTTTTGCATTGAAATATTGAAAACCTGCCTGCACAATCTATATAGAGATAAAATTAGACTTGGGAAGAGGGAGATCTTCGCCACCTGGCCACACAATAAAATAAAAACGCATTTTCTATGTTTTTTTTTTTCAAACACGAGACTACGTGTACATATTATACTTCAATGAAAAAGCCTGTCAAGAGAACAAGCATATCCCGTTATCAGCTTAAATTCTACTGGGTTTGCTTATTCACTTTAATGAACAATTTTTTCTACTCGGTACATTGCCTAGAGTGTGGATTACTGTGGATCAGAGATATTTTTTCTCAGTTGGGACTGCACTAGTTATCTACAAGGAATTGATTGAGCGGAATAGCAGACACGCTTTTCAGATATCGTCCGGCTCTTCTGCAGAGGATCCCCAATTCTATTACCACACAGGTGGCACCGCACAGCAAATTTGGACTTGGACTTGGCATATATTTTAGAAGACATAAAAATCAATCTTTAAGAATATTTTCACTTTTGCAGGCAAATTTAGGAAAAAACACCACTATATGAATTTAGTCCCACTCACATAACATTCAAAAAAAATAGAAAAAAAAAATTCTAAACTTTTATAGATGATTCTAAGCATAAAGTGTTATGGCCGATTTTGGAATCAGAACTTCTGGATAGTCTTAGGCTGAGTTCACACCAGGAGCAGGAGCTTTTGCCTGGCTCTCTATGGAGCTGGTTCACATATCTCCGCAGCGGGTCTGGTGTGAATTGCACAAAAACACTGCGTGTTTGATCCAATTCAGGTCTGAATTCAGCCAAAAATTTGGGCTGAAATCGGACCTACAACGGTGAACCAGGATGCACCGGACCCCTGCTGTAAGCCACATGTGGCTCATATGTGAACCCGGCCTCAAAGTTTGTGGATCCATGTGTGGTTGTCTCTGATCAACAGACATCGATTGTTGGAATGACTTTTGTGGAATGGACAATCTTGAAAGAAAAATTTGAACAGGAGGCAGGAGCATTCCTCCATCCACCTCATTTGTGTGGATGGAGGAATTTTTTATTTATTTTTTGTTGCTTTTTTCATGCAGCCAACTGTCTTAAAGTGTTACTAAACCCAGGACCCTGCATTCATTATATCTGGTCTCCCACAGTACACACAACGTGAAAATGCAACTGCTAAATACCTTTTCTCATCCCCAGTATATAGCAATGACTTATATTAGTGCCTGGTTAAAGCTTATAGAAGGAGTTCTCATTCTACTTTGACTGTCCTATGAGGCTGCAGGGCCCCTGGCCCTCTATCTGGACAGTGCTGATTAGCCCTCTGCTGACCACATGCACCCTCCCAAGAAAAAAAACATGTGCAGAGTGCCCTCAAGGCTCTGTTCTATCAGCAGATGGATAGGGGACAGTGGAAGAAGAGGTAGATCATAGAAGACAGGATCAAACAGCTTTTTTACACAATGTGGAGGATTAACCCCTTAGGTTTCACAATGAGTAAAACAAGCATGCTTTACTGCACACACAGACTGATTTTACCGTTTGAAGGTTTAGTAACACTTTAAGGACAATAAATCTGCATTTAGCTTTACAGTGTCCTTGTCCCCTTACAGTGTGAGCTACCCGAGCTATCTCATTAACATACAAGGCAGGAGGGCAGATTCCAAATGTTAAACCATTTGTTAAGACAGTGTTAAGTTCTAGTTTACTACTGATAATGAAGAACACAGTACGGACAGAGTTAATTATGATAAACATTACTCCACAGCCCCTAAACATTCTGAAACAGGGAGAGCGTGTAAGGATTTTTAAGCATGTAGGCACCTAAGGTCACCAACAATTAAAAAGTATTATATATATATTGTTAAATATATATATATATATATATATATATATATATATATATATATATATATATATATAAATTAAATGGGATCATGTAACAAATATACTAAAGTAGGCTTTATTCTAATTTGGCTGCAAAAGTGGAAATACACTTTCAATGCACGTTTATATATACATGCATACTACCTCCATGTAACTATTGTTGCTTGTTATTGCATAGAAATAATTTACCTCCATATGCTGCATGAGGAATTCTGGCCTAAATTCCCAGCAAATAGCTTAATTTTTTTTATGCACAGCCTACTTGCAAGGGTGACTTTATGCCATGTAAGTATGTGATCAAGGCAGCTGTGGTATGTTAAAACCACATCCCAGACTGTAGGTGAAGTTGGCAAGGATGGATGTGTTTACTCGGCAGCAAACAAGAAGCAGATTTCTTTGTTTTCCTGTAGGAAATGTGACTCTCTATTCATTTATCTCACATCCTCAGTGATTCAGCCATCAGGGCCCTTGGTTGCTGTAGATACCTTCTAACAATTCTACCTAGTTATTGCCATCCATCTGCAGGGACTCGCACCCTGACATGTTGCCAGAAATGTAAAAAAACACAACTTGCTCATCTGAATATGTTCATTTTTGATACTAAGGTTTTTTTTAGGATGAAGACACTGCAGAAAACTTAAATAAACAGTAATGATAGATAGATAGAAAGATAAATAGATAGATAGATAGATAGATAGATAGATAGATAGATAGATAGATAGATAGATAGATAGATAGACGGACAACAGATGGATAGACATTTATATCCCAGGTCCTGCTGCACACAAATGTTTCAGATTGGGATTTTTTATATGGCTAGTCTCATGAGGTATATGGCTTATCTGTGTTTAATTAGAGCTGGATAGGCCTGGATTTTGTTCCAGAACATGTGAATAAAGCTGGCCCAGGTCAGTTTCTATAAAAACAATGTCACATCATGCTACTTTTGCCTGTGCTATGTGTCTGCACCACTCCGCTTGACATCCTTAGGCCTTTTTTCAATGTATGATTTGGGGTGGGGGGGCAGTAGTACAAATGCATGATTGAGCAGTGTTGTCAACTCCCCTCCCTTAGGATGCAATGGCAGTAGAGAGGGTGTACAGATGCACCAAGACTTTATCTGTGCTGTCTCATTCAGTGGGCAGTACCATCCACCAAACAAGGAAACATTCAACTAAAGGGGGGGGGGGGGTGGCCTGCAATTGCATGCAATGCATGCAGGTGTGTTGCTCTGGTGCCAAGTTTAAGGGGTTAAAACGGGTATTAAGGATGTGTTATATCTGTTATCTGTTGTTCCAACTTCCATCTACATTCCAGTGCATGCACAGCTTTATTCAATAAGTTAAAGTGCAGTAACCCATTGCAACCATAATAGTAATTTAATAGTAGTTTCTTTATCTCCTGACAAAGCCATGTGTTGGAGGGTTGTAACGTGTAGAGGTGGAGCCAGGTGGTGTGTGTTACAGAAGGATACTGTGAAATACTGTTCATTCCGATGCTATGCTGCCATTTTTTGATGCTTGTTTTTTATCAATAATAAATGTGAGTGCATTTCCTAAGTTGGGAAACTTAGGAAAAACTTGTTTCCTTTCCACTTTACCCCAAGAGCCATAAGGAACTATTCTTTTGTGGGGAAGCCAAGCTACCCAAGGAGCAATAGAGTAGAAGATTAATATCTGGTCTATGGAAGTGTTTTTCTATATTGCCTATTTGGCCCATTCCTGGGTCTTATATGAAGGTGAACGTGGATTTCACAAGGTGACGGAGCACAGTTTGAAAACCTCTCAGTGCTTCACCGCAGTGTATGCACTGAGAGGATTTCAAAAGCAACATGCACTGTTTTTATCTATGAAGACAAACTTTTTTGGAGCACCTGCTGTGTGAACTTTTTTCTACCTACACTTTTTGTTATTTTGTTATATCTGTAGTTTTTATAATTTTCCTTTATATCATCAGTAATTTCACTTGGACAGCTTTATATTATAGATTTTAGGTAGCTGGTATAATAAAGACCTATTGGCTTTTTGATCTGGCACCCTTTTTACAGTTGTTATTTGTGATAAGTTTATTCACATGATATATTCAATTTATAATTGGGCAGTGCAATTGATTCCATTGCAACCATAACAACCAATCAGAATTCCCGTTTCAGGGATCTGATCTCCTTTGACAAATTTCTGATTGGTTGCTATGGATTACCTTACTCCATAATATGCCTTGCTGAAGAAGCTAGTAGGTGATCGCTTTTTAGATCTTCTTAAGCTATAGACATGGTGCTGCATGACATGCATTGTAGAAATAGATGGTAGTTAGGTCAGCTGTCAATTCCTTTAACAGGCTTATGGAATAAAGCCGTATGAAGAACAAAGAATATTTGGCATGTTGGTTTGTACGAGATACAGATACACACGCACTGCAGGTGTACACATGCTCTATGGAAGCCTTTGCAGACCTTATTATTAATTTACGTACTGAACTGAGTGTGTTAATCCCATAACTTTGTTTTCCTTAGTTAATATTAATCTTGTGTTTCTGGAAGACATTCAGTTTTCATAACACTGTATCTATATTTAGCAGAGCATGCCGTACCTTTCTCCCCTGGTCCCAGATCACCAACAATCATTCCAAATATAGGTTTAGCAGAAGTCAGTGGCGAAGGGACTCTGCGAGAACAGCAGTCATGGCACATGACACTGGCTTCATGACAGGGCATTCTTCCAGTAGTGTGGCAGATCATTAAACTCCACTGGCATTTTGGATAGACAGCTGGCAGTAAGCAGGAAAAAAATGTATGTATCTTCTAGAATATCATATACCTACATGAGCATTCCATCTAGATGTATTAACCTTTTTGTTTACAGTGAATATGTGTTTAACATAGGACTCTGATACAGTCTGTCTTTTAAAAAATAATAACAGGATATGCAAAAAGATATAAAAGTCAACCTCTGCCACAAATGACTTGCTTTTAATTTGGTTTAAAGCGGAGGTCCACCCTAAAATGGACCTTCCGCTCATCGGAACCCTCCCCCCCTCCGGTGCCACAATCGGCACCTTTCAGGGGGGAGGGGGGTGCAGTTACCTGGATAATCCAGGTAACTGCACCCACTTCCGGGACAGCTCTCTGCGGAAAGGGGCGTAACTTACGCCCCTTTCCGCAAGTGCCCGCCCCTTCCCGCAAGTGCCCCGCTGCCTGCTGGGAAACACACAGCTCCCAGAGGCAGCGGGGAGCGTCCTTATTGCGCAGCGCAATTTGCGCATGCGCAGTAGGGAGCCGGGAAATGAAGCCGAAAGGCTCCATTTCCTGATTCCCATACCCAAGATGGCGGCGGCAGGACCCGACAGACGACCTAGCGATCGGCTTCGGGTGCCGACATCGCGGGCGCGCTGGACAGGTAAGTGTCACTATTTTAAAAGTCAGCAGCTGCAGTATTTGTAGCTGCTGGCTTTTAAAAAAAAAAAAAACGCGGAGTCCCGGTGGACTCCCGCTTTAAGTTATTTTCAATTGCATAGAAAAGAATATAAATTCAAAATATACAAATAGCATAATTAACTTGAGGGACAGTTATAACAGATTGATCTTTACAAGTGTTTCAGAACAGTGGCATGGCTAAATGTGTACAGGCACTGGTGCACAATTTGGAGTTCTTCCATTTTGCCCCAATCAGGGCCATATCTGGCTCAGATGCTACCCGAGACTTCAATTTCTGCCTCTTTATCTTTGATTCCTAGGGTATTGACAGCAGTGCTGCATAGTGTGATTGGTTGTTAGGACTGGGTTGGTTGCTACGGTGCAGACAGCCATCTGCAAAAGTTCACCTCTTTGGAACATGTTACATGGTCCACCCATATTTTGGGTGGAACATGTAACATGTTCCAACTCCTGCCTCCCCTCCTCTCGATACCCTCTGCCTGTGATCCACTCCCCATACCCACTGTTAGAATTTAAAAATAGCGCAGCTGTGTAAAGCTCCGCCCACACAGCTATGTCATTTATCTGTGAATGAATGAACTGCAACTACCGTTGGACACTGCAATTAACTTGTGAGCGCTCTCGTAGTCCATTGATTCTTCCTGCCATTCAGTAACTGCCTGCCCATATTAGAGTTACAGTCAGACAGTGTGGTGGCAGCCTGGCACTGCACCAGCAATCTTCTGATCACAGGTGCAATGACTTACAGGCTGCAGAGTAAAAAAATAATAGATACACATTTTGTTACCTGCATAAAGATGTGCATTTATTTTTATTGATTTTGTTTTTATAAAAAGGTGAATTTAGCATTTAAGGCTGGATTCACACGTATGCATTTTTAGTGCTTTTTGCATTTTGCAGATTTGCACTACTGTCCATTTAACACGGTTTCCTATGGAACATGTTCTGTAGAGCAAATCTGCAAAATACAAAAAAGCACTAAAAATGCATAGGCATGAATCCAGCCTAACACCCAATGATCCTGAATGGCCCAGGTTCTGAACATGCACTAAGGACAGAGTGTCTGGTACAGACGCTACAGATTCTGTGCCACCCCCACTGTGCCTCCTTGAGTGTCATCTGAGGCACTTGGCTTCATGAGCAGCATAGCCTAGGCCCCAACTCACTTTACTGCCTAGTTACACTTTACTGTTCTGCAGTAATAAAAAAGCTAAACTGATGATTATTGGTGCAATCACAGTATCCATGGACCAACAACTTCTATCTTTGCAATGCTATAGTTTGACTACTTAATAAGTATTACAACATAAGTTTTCAAGGGTGCACAGTAAATTACCATTTATTTATTTCAACACTCCACTATACCGGAAAAAAAGGAAAATTGAAAAGAAAGTTTTGCTTTGGCGTATCCTCCAGCAGTGATCTTACCCCTCTTTTCCTTCTATCATAACGTTCTAACACCTGTTCTAGAGAACTCAAGAGGAACTTGTTGACACACTGCTGGCTGGAAAAAAATAACAGCTATATCATGGACCAAAGAACATTTGGTCCATGAAAATAAAAGGGACGAGTGTTCAAATTTCTTGCAACAGGTGCCAATTAGAAAAAAAAGCATGGGTCTTTTAAGGTACAATAATACAATTAACATAAAACTATTTTATGCTGATTTGTGCTAATGCACATTAAACCTATGTAGTAGATGCTGAATGCAGGATCCCAATGATACAACATACTATTTACAAGCACAGCAAAAGCATTTGGCCAGCACAGAAAAAACTGACATCTTCAACATATTTTATATATATTTTTTTTAAATCATGAATCACAAATACAAGGAGTTGACAAATGGATTTAGAGGTATAAAGGCATAAAAAATTGTGCAGTTTAAATTTAACACTTGACCTCTTCATCTTCTACATCAGCACATTTCTCATTGTACTCATGAAGTCTCTTTTTGCCTTTGTTTGCCAATTCAAACAACACGCATTTTCTCTTTTTGTGAAATACTCTGCATACAGCTAGTAATCAGAGCTAAAGAGAACAAGGACTAAAGTCACAGTTGTCATGATTGTGCAGGCTTAGATGACTTCATCAAAAAAATGCCTTTCCGAGAACCAATGTCTCCAAATGACATGCCAGTATTCAGTGGCACAATTGCGCCCCAGAAACAAAACAAAAGCCATGAACTTTGTGTCCCTGTGACCAATTGGCTTGCAGGTGCAAGCGTAAAACTTCTGTTTACTGCTTGGGGAAAGGCTATTGATCCTTTGCATAGCAATTCAAAGACTTCACAAATGGGTAAGTCTCACTCAAAACAAAAGTCTGTAGAGACACTATGGAAGCTTCATTGCAGGTTATGGGAATTCTTAAACCTTTACTAACCATGAACGCATTTAGATCAATGAACACATGGACAAGTTTCTACAATGCAGTCCGATCAATCTTGGGCTGGCATGAATTACAAAAGATTTGTGTAGTTTTGGATAAACTGGACATTGGCAAAGCTAATGCAATTTTAATTTTTGAGGACCTTTGCTTATGTTTGGCCAGAACACTAGACCATACTTGCAAAAACTCTAGCTTGGCCTGTTGTTGCTAAAGTACTACCCATGTAGCTCAGGTTACCTTGCTTATGCATAACTACAAAGCATTTACCTTCTCAAGAGTAACACTTGTGAAAAAAAAAATACTTTTTTAGATTTACATTACTATTTTTATATTACATGGCCATTAAAAATATGTAGAGGGAAACCGACCTCAGTGCAAAAACAATTATGTCCATCCATTTCCATCAAAAACCTCTTGATTGCCTGGCTTGGCATAAAGCCAAGCAAGATGTTCAGGGCCACGTGAGGGTGGAGTTGAGAACTCCGTAGGGAAATCCGACTGGCAGAGTACGGACTAATGATAAGTAGCTGCTGCATGCTGCATCAGGTGCCTAGCATTCATCAGCTTTTGGATGACATAGAAATTCAATTATTCTATATCTTAAAATAAAGCATAGTAACTCCTTTAACCTTATACCTCCAAATATACATACCAAGTACCTTTCTGTTAACATTAAAAATGGTTAACTTGAATATAAGTTAATATAAATTAAAAATTAATATTCTGAATAAGACCATCTATTCCTTATTCCTTAGCCAATACACATTTATAACAATTTGTACTTACACACCTGAAGTTTTTATGCTAAGAATTAGTTCTCATTGCAGGTGAATTTAAATGGCCCTTAGTTAGCTATACAAATCTTCCTTTAGAGGAGACAATGTCTGGCTTTCTGCCAGCAATTAGAGCTGGACTCAGAAACCCTGTGAACGGTGGTAAACGAGTTGGAATCATTAGCCGGGGCTGGGAGGGAAAGCATATTATTCTTTTTTTTTTAATTAGGGATCTTAGTCATCTTTAGAAGTAGGAAGCAGAACGCAGCACAGGAGGGATTGCTCCATTGCTGTTACAGCTGAAGCTAAAAAAAAAAAGTGCCACTAACTGTAAAATCACACTAATGAACTAGAGAATGAAATAAAACAACAAACCAGAAGAAGAACATGGGGAGCCCCTTCATAACATATTATACAACATCTATCAATAGCTACCATATTAGGGAACATGAATTAGTTTACTATTGAGAAGTGTCTTTCTAGACAGGCCACAAACGCAAGTATAAATTCAAAACACTACAGGGATCATTTTAATTAAATTATATTATATTTTACATAATAGGTATATATCACCATCCTGTGATTCAAGCACTGGTATACCATGCAGAAGCAATGCTATTAAAGAAAACCTGTGCTGAGAGTACGATTGTCACTTGACCAGTAGAAATAGGCATTATTGCCAATGTTATTAATAGGAAAAAGATGAACGGCCAGCATTTGTTTACCAGAAAAGTTAAAACCCTAGCTGAGAGATAGCTTGACATTGATAACCTACTTCTGTTAATGCTAACTGTCTAGCAGCAATGCTAATTTTCTGACTTCAGGACAATTCTGCATCAGTGGCCTAGAACTTATATATAGCATATAGGGTCAGTGAAGTCAGATCTCCTAAAATGCATGCATGGTCAGAGATTCTGGAAGATGTTATTAGAGCAGCAAGACAGCCAAGGAGTTAGCATTTTCAGAAGCAGTCAGCAGTGCTTTTTCTGTACTGGTCTACTTTAAAGGGGTTGTAAAGGTAAATGTTTTTTCACCTTAATGCATTCTATGCATTAAGGTGAAAAAACCTCTGACAATGCCTGCCCCCCCCCCCCGTTTTACTTACCTCACCCCTCAAAAGTCCCGCGCTCGCCCTGACTTCCTCTTCACCACTCAGCCTGGCCGCTAATTGGCTGGAGTGGATGGATTGAAGGCAGTGCAGCCATTGGCACGTGCTGCTGTCAATCACATCCAATAACGTGGCGTGCCGGGGAGTGGGGCCGCTTGATACAGCGAGCGGCTATAGCCGCCGGCTATATCACGGCAGCGTGCCCACAGGTGCTTCTCACCATGCGAGGGAGCTCGCATGAACGTGAGAAGTACCTGCGGGAAGAAGCAGAGACAGCCGCCGAGGGACCCCAGAAGAGCAGGTTCGGGGCCACTCTGTGCAAAACGAGCTGCACAGTGGAGGTAAGTATAACATGTTTGTTATTTTAAGAAAAAAAAATACCTTTACAATCCCTTTAATGTGCATCAGAATGAGCTTATCAGTTTTTCTTGGCATTACAGTAAAAAAAAAAAACACCAGAAACTCAGCACTCTTCTACAGAAATACCTAATATTTCTAAATTGATAAAACAGTTCTATTACTATGTGCAATAGTTACTGAATAAATGCTATTCAGATCCTATCAGATCCAGCTGCTCACCTCAAACCATTTTGGTTGGCATGACCTTTAAGAGATGTGAACATCTTGATTAAGTGGCAATAAAAGAAGTAGTACGTTGTCTACCAACACAGACAGATGCAGTCTTCCATGCTAGTAATTCAATATAATGTATACCGATCCTTCCAAGCACAGGACATTTATTGGTAGATTAGAACTACGGGGAACTGTGGGTTAGGGCTAAGGCAAAATGTTGCTGACATTTCTGGTATACCAATGAGTGGTGAACACCAGATGGCACCATAATAAATATGTGAACAATCTTAAAAAGGGCCTCACAGTGATTACATGTCAGTATTAATAATTTCCAAACATGTTACAATCTAAAGTAACCGCATAATGAACACTTTGCCTAGGCTGATATGTTATTACTTAATAGCTTCAGTTCCTGAAGAATTGACCCCCTTCCTGACCAGAGCACTTTTTGCGATTAGGCAATGCGTCGATTTACCTGACAATTGTGCGGTCGTGCGATGTTGCACCCAAACAAAATTGATGTCTTTTTTTTCCACACAAATAGAGCTTTCTTTTGATGGTATTTGATCACCTTTGTGATTTTTATTTTTTGTGCGATAAACAAAAAAAAGCAACAATTTTGAAAAAAAAGCTATATTTTTTACTTTTTGCTATAATAAATATCCCCCAAAAATATATAAAAAAAAAAATGTCCTCAGTTTAGGCCGATATGTATTCTTCTACATATTTTTGGTAAAAAAAATCACAATAAGCATATATTGATTGGTTTGTGGAAAAGTTATAGCGTCTACAAAATAGGGAATAGTTTTATTGCATTTTTATTTTTATTTTTTTTATTAGTAATGGTGGAGATTTTTATCATGACTGTGAAATTATGGCAGACACATCGAACACTTTTGACACTATTTTGGGACCATTGACAGTGTAAATGGTAGGGAAGAGGTTAAACACTAGGGGGCAATCAAGGGGTTAAGTGTGTCCTAGGGAGTGATTCTAACTGTGGGGGGATGGGCTACCACTGAGATGACAGCAATCCCTGCTCCCGATGACAGAGAGCAGTATATCCCTGTCATGTCACTAGGCAGAATGAGGAAATGCCTTGTTTACATAGGCATATCCCCGTTCTGCGACTCCGTGACACGATCACCGGGTAACAGGCAGACATCGAGTCCGCGTGACCCACGGGCATGGTCACACTGTACACGGTGGTGGTGCATGCCCGCTTGCCCTGCCAATTAAAGGGGATATACGGGTGCGCCCACTTGTCCACCACTGCCATTGTGCCGATGTAGATCGGTGTACAGCGATCGGTAGACCATGGCTGATGCCTGAACAAAGATGGCTCCACACTGCTAAAAGAAAATCAGAAAACATTGTCAGGGGATGTAGTGTAATCTCTGAGAAGTAAGGCTTACCTCTAAATATTACATTTGCGCAAAAATGTATCTGATGCTATGTCGACTTTAGGTTTGAGCATGGCAGTCAATAATAGTCAACTGTACATTGGTTAATCAGCTGCTAATATTCTCTTGTGTTATTCCTACAATTTATAACTTGAATTTCTGTTCTAAAATGCATTCTTCACTAATATGAAATTGCAAAAGGAACAAACCAAAGGTTGATAGTCCAAAATGTTTGAATAGTTCTTAGCCCTTGTACACACAGTCGGAGATTCCGACTAAATGTGTCCGATCGGACCGTTTTGTCGGATATTCCGACGGTGTGTGGTCTACATCGGACTGTTTCCGTTGGAGTATCCGACGGACCAAGTTTTCCAACATACTCCGATCATGTGTAGAGAATTCCGATCGGACAAAGTGCCACGCATGCTCAGATCAAATTCCTACACCAAACCTATTGGCTATTAGCGTGAACGTAGTCCCGTCGTAACGAAATAACGTAATCGCGTCGGATTTTCCGACAACTTTGTCCAACCGTGTGTATGCAACAGTTTCGGACAAAATCCGTCAGACAAAATCCGACGGATTTGGTTGTCGGAATCTCCGACCGTGTGTACAAGGGCTTAGAGACATAAAAAACAGCCTTTGTATTTTGGGTGCAACAGCATTGAATGTTCAAAAGAGTCTGAAGTTTGTCAGTGTTACATTCAATATTATCATTTCTATTCAGTCTATATACATTTTTCAAACCTCTACGCTCTGATGAAGGCAGACATTGTGGCAACTGAACATGTTGGATCTGCTTAAAGTTTCTAACAAATTACTAAAGCATTTTGGACTCTTAACCTTTGGCATGACACTCCTGTTTTGTTCTCGTGCTTTGAGTTGTGTCCTTGGTGCCCATAGGAGGAAATCCTTGCTTTATGTGAACAGCTGAGCTGAAACTAGTGAGCTCACTGAATTAGTGAATGTTCTTCACTCGTAACAAAGAGGTAATTGAAGTACCAGCACCAGTTTTCTCTAGGGTCTTTTACTAATATGACAGCTGCTTGTCTAGCACCTTCTTCAGTAACAAGGCAACCTAACATAACATAACATGACAGAGCTCTTCTAAAGTAGCACCTTTTGGAATAGGCATCAGTTTAATCAAGTTTCAAGTAGGACCCTGTGTACAACAAGGCCCAAAATTGGGTCACACTGGTATTGCCCTACTACCGAAAATGTTCCACACAGGCTTCTACTCAATCCTTACACAGAGAATTTCCATTGACCCAGATGATACAAGCACAACTTCCCAGACAAGTATATGAAGAAGAATTACGCAACTTGATTAAATTACTAAAACATCAGATATTTTGATAAAATGCTTTGATCGATTACCTTCATTTTTTAGGTGCCACAAAAAATAAAAGGGCAATATAACTGTAGATTGAATCACTGCACAACAGCAAAATGAATTACAAGGCAGCAGGCACAGGGTTAATAAAAATACAGAATGCTTCTGTAGAGGCACCAAAACATAAATCCATGACTGTGATTCTGCAACTTACTAATTAACTAGTTTTCTCAAAACTGTAATTTAAAGAAAACACTAATTATGCTTTACAAAGAAAAAAAGTTTTCCCTTATTAGCAGCTCTACACAATAAAAAACGCAAAGGTCGGCTAAAGTGCTCTTCGTATGCCTAATGCAGCTGATTAAACCTGCAGTTGGGTTTTTAATTCAATTTTTGCGCATGTAGTAAAGCTTCAAGTTACCATCATCAGTTCCAAACTAAAACACAGTCAATGTTTTTCTGGGCTACTTAGAGGAGAACTTGGTTCTTTGTAGAGAAGGCTGTCTGAGCACTGAGTCACTAGGGACCGAATGCTGGCATAATTTAACTCCACTCCGATTTCATGCTTGGGTTTTTCTTCACTTGCATTATTTTTGAAATTCAGCAGCTGAAGATTTTGTAAAGATGAAAGTATAAAAGTCCAATGAGAAGAGTGTTAGTTTTTCTAAGTTTAAAAATATCTCTGTAACTTTATTTTTGTATTACAAATGCATACAAACTTATCGGTAAGACTGTGAAAAGAGCAAAAAACTATGCAAACTACAAACTACACAAAGATCAAATCAAAATTACAAACAGTTTACTGTAGTCAATTCAACAAGTTAATTGATCTTTGGTCATTATCAGTGCCCTATGCAAAGATCAATGCACTTTGCTTTTTCTTATTAACTATTTTTTTTTCTTATTACTATTGTTATTATTATTTTGATTATTAAAGGCATTATAAACCTTCCTACCCACACCTTGTATTTTTCACCTGCATAACTTGTGCATTGATCATATCATTTTGTGCTGTCATTTGTTGCCATATATACACAGCATATATAGCGAGGTAAATCTATATATTCTGGTATCAGAAATTTCTGTGTGTTCAATCATGAGGTATGGCATTGCACAGGTTAATAAATGACGTCTGTCTGTAGTGTAAGAACTGACATTTCCTCTGGAGAAACTATATAACCTACAATACCTGAGTATGGTGTAACGCAGGTGAAAACTGCATTCTGATTCTTGCATTGGACCTGCATGGATGTACTCTTTGGCATGCACTTGGAGATCCATGCAGATCTGTGCAGCTGGTCGCCCATCAATGATCTGAACAGGCTGCTCGCACATGACTGCATGGAATGAAAACAACATACACATTTTCCATTCATATATAAGATATTGCATTGGGAACTGCAACCACAAAGATTTGCAGCCACAGGTAAGAAAGACACTTAGGTGAGTGAATAGTTGGCACCCCAGTCTTATCCACCTTACCAAATGTTCAGTGTCTGCTACTCCCCTCTGCCAATCCCTTCACTGTCTTCTGCTCACCTATTGAATTAAATTCAAAATACTAACAACAACTTACAAAGACATCCACAACTTGGCCCCCAGCTACATCACTAACCTAGTCTCAACATACCAACCAAATCGATCTCTATGTTCCTCCCAAGACTTCCTGCTTTCTAGTTCCCTTGTCACCTCCTTCCATGCTCACCTCCAGGACTTTTCTGAAGCCTCTCCCTACCTCTGGAACTCCCTACCTGAATTTGTCTGACTATTTCCCTCACTGTATGCTATTAGACAATCCCACAAAACCCTTCAGAGAAGCCTATTCTGCCCTTACCTAACAACTGTAATTTTATATTCTCCGTCAGATCATCCCCACTTGGCCCTCCCTTCTAGATTGTAAACTCTAATGAACAGGGCCCTCTGATTCCTCCTGTATTGAATTGTATTGTAAAGCCCCATACACACTATCAGTTTTTCTGCTGAGTTTTTCCTTCAGATTTACCAAAACCATATAATATGAGGTCAAACCTAAGGAGTTTCAATTTGTATGCAATCAGACAGGCCCTTGCACTACATGGTTTTGGTAAATCTGAAGCAAAAAATCTGCAGAAAATCTGATAGTGTGTATGGGGCATAACTGTACTGTTTGCCCTCATGTGGGTAAAGCTCTGGGCAAACTGTTGGCGATATATAAATACTGTATAATAATAATAATAATAATAATAATAATAATGTGGCGTTGTGTCCAAAATATAGTTTAGAGTCTTAAAATAAAATGTGGTAACCAATGATGTGGTTGCTCTGATTTTACATTCAAGATTGGAAGCTTTATGTTAGCGGTTGTGGGGGTAAAATTGTTTCTAAGCAACTATGAATAATAAAAAATAAAAGGGAACCTTTGCCATTCTGAATTTTTCAAACTATATTTTTATTGGACATCT